>NC_056743.1:630111214-630443714 GCF_019279795.1 Protopterus annectens | reverse complement strand
ATTCTGCTTGACATGTATGGGCAGTCTATTCCAGAGTCTGGGGAGTCTCTGTGTCAGGAAACTATCCCTCCAGCATGTTTTGTTCATTGTGATGAGTAAGAGAAGAGTAAGGGGGTTTGGTGGTTGGGAAGGAATTCTGCAACATGGAATAGAAGGACACTTATGGTTATGGTAAGATTTTACACAACTATTCTATATCCTTCTATTCCTATGTTGCAGTATCCTTGATGTGAGACAGTATCACAGCTTAGTTAGAAGGAAGGGTGGCAGATGAAGAGGCTGATTCTAGAAAGCCCTGTAGGATTGCCTTAGCAAATCCTGCCAGTGCTCTGGAGACATTGTCTAACTGTAGTGTTTGGTGAAAGTGTGACTGATGGACCATGTGGCTGCTTCCATAATGGAAGCAGTGTCCAGGCCTTTGAGAAGGCCTTGGAGGCTGCCATTGCCCTAGTGGAATGAGCTTCTACCCCCAGTGGGTGTTTTTTGCCATGATGCGAATAACAGAGGCAAATGGCTTTCCTGATCCAACATGCAATGGTTTGTTTGGAGACTGCCTTGCCCAGGGCCTTGGGGTGGAAGGAAACAAAGTGTTGATTGGATTTTTTAATGGAGTTTGTTTTGTCCAGGTACAATCTTAGCTGTCTGTGTACATCTAGGGAGTAAAGTATCCTCTCCCCCTCATTGGTAGGAGAGGGGTAGAAGGTGAGAAAGTGAATAGATTGGTTTAATGACAAATCGTTGACTACCTTAGGCATGAAGGAAGGGTTAGTTCTTAGTGTTACCTTGTCCGTGTGGAAGGTAGTATAAGGGGGGAAGGCCATTAAGGCCTGTAGTTCTAACAGCCGTCTCGCTGAAGTTATGGCCACCAGCAGTACTGTTTTCCATGTACACATTTGCAGAGTAGCTGTCCCAGCAGGTTCAAATGGGTGCTGGGTTAGCTTTGCCAGAATGAAGTTAAGGTCCCAGGGTGGTGGGATGGGCTTTCTTGGAGGTCTAATGTGTAAGACCCCTTTCAACAATAGCTTAACATTGAGCCTGGCTAGTAAGGGGGGGTCTAGTGGTAGGCAGGCTGAGATTGCGGAAAGGTGAACTTTCAATGAAGAGTATGAGAGTCCACCTTTTACTAGTTGACACACACATTCAAGAACTGGGGGGATCTGCAATGCATGGGTCCCTGCCCTTGTCCAGACACCATTTGTAAAATCTTTCCTATTAAGCTAGGTATGATTTTCTTGTAGTAGGTTTCCTGGCCTTCCTCAGAACTGAAAGCATGTCCTCTGAGTAGTAGTGTCTGTAGGGAATTAAAAGTTTAACACCCACAGTGTCAGTGAAACATCTGCAAGTGTGGGTAGAGGAGGGTTCCCTTTTTGTTGTGTCAGAAGGTCCACCTTGTGGGGTAACTTGTGGTGATTGCCCTTGGCTAGATTGTGAAGTAGGGGGAAGCAGTGCTGCCTTCGCCAGTAGGGAGTCACCAACAAGATTTTTGGTTTGTCTCTCGTGATTTTCAGGAGGACTTTCTGAATTAGTGAGAAGGGGGGAAAGGCATATAGAAACTTCCCTTTCCAAGAAATGCTGAAAGCGTCCCCTCTCCAAGCTAGAAGGGAGTGGGTCTTGAAGCAGAAAGTCTGCAGTTGTCTGTTCTGGGGGAGGCAAACAAGTCTACTTGAGGAGTGCCCAACTGGTGAATAATGTCTAGGAATATGGTCCTGTCCAGCATCCATTTGTGTTGTGGAGAGGATGTCCTGCTTAGAAGGTCTACTTGTGTCTTGTCCTGCAAGGAGATGTAGGATGCCTGCAGGAACAAGTTGTGGCAAGAGGCTAGATCCCATATCAGTAAGGTTAGTCTGCACAGGTGGTACACTTTTGTTCCTCCCTGTTTGTTGAGGTACGACATAACTGTGGTGTTGTCTGCAATTATTTGAAGAACACCTGGTAGTAGCAGGGGGTTGAAGGCTTTCAGGGCCAGGAGAACTGCTGTCATTTCTCTCGCATTGATGTGTTTGGTCTTTAAGGAAGGGTGCCAAGTTGCCTGAACCCTGTAGGATGCCATTGTGGCTCCCCATCCTGAGTCTGATGCATCTGTATGCATAACCTGGGTTGGGAGAGTGGGATGGAGGGGAAGGCCCGGGTTGAGTTGGACTTGTTGGATCCACCAGCTGACCTCTGCCTTCAGGCAGGGTAGGAGCTAGATTTCTTGCTCCAGGGGATGCTGGTGTTGGGACCAAACATTTTTTAGATACCACTGCAGCTTTCGCATATGCATTCTGGCTAGTGGAAGCACAGGGATGGTGGCTGCCATTAGGTCCAGGGTCCTTAGGAATTGCCTGGCAGTTAATACTTGTGTTTGCAGCATGGCCATAAAATGAGAGGTCAGGGAGCTGACCATGTCTTTGCATAGAAAAGCTTTCATTAAGTCTGTTTTGATTCTGCAACCCAGAAAATATTGTCTTGCTCATGGGTCAGGGAAGACTTTGGGAGGTTGAGGGTAAACCCCAGTCTCTGTAGAAGGGACATGATGAAATGCAGATGGGCTGAAAGGGTTTCTTTGCAGTCTGCCAGTATCAGGATGTCATCTAGGTAAGGATAAATCTGAATTCCCTATGTTCTGCAATGAGCAATGGCAGGAGCCAGACATCTTGTGAACACACTGGAGGCAGTGGACAAACCAAAGTGCAGGGCAGTAAATTGGAAATGAGAAGAGAGTCCAGAGAAACATAAACATTTCCTGTGGGAGGGTAGAATGGGTGCATGCAAATAGGCTTCTTTTAGGTCCAGTGTGGCCATGAAAGCTTTGGCCGGGATAAGGAGAAGTAAGCTTGGCAGTGACAGCATTCTGAAGATGGGCACCTTTAGGAATAGATTTAAGAAAGAAAGGCCTAGGATAGGTCTCCATGGTCCATCCTTTTTGGGGACCAGGAATAGTCGAGTAAAAGCTCTTTCCTTCTTGTCCAGAGGGGACTGGTTCTATGGTACCCAGGTTCAGAAGATCTGTCAGGATCTGTGGTAAGAGGTGTCTGATTTCTGGGGGGAAAGGGAACACCTCTTAAGGGTAGCTTTTCTTTCCAGGAGAGGAAGTATCCTTTTTGGACAGTAGGCAAAACCCATCTGTCTCTGCTGATGGTTTTCCAAAAGAGGAGGCAAGAAGGCAGTCACTCAATATTGGGGCTTCCTCTGTCTTGAAAAGGCTGCCTAGGAGGTTGAGGGGAGCTGGCCTGGAAGTGGTTCCTATTCTGGTTCCTCTTCTAGGTCTGGAAAAAGTAGTTCCAGCAGAGGTTGGATTACTCCTGACAAAGGTGGCCTTGGCAGGGTGATTTCTGTAATATTTGGGGACTGGGGACACCAACAAATGTTTGATGTCTTGTAATTCTTTGCTGTTTTCTTGCAGGTTTTTAAAAAGATCTGCAGATTGTTTTCCAAATAGAAAATTGGGGTCCATAGGGGCATTTAAGATCTTAGCCTTATAAAGTCTTCTGGTAAGTGTTGAAGTCTAAGCCAGGAGTATCTCCTGAGAAGAGAGGCAGATACTGTAGAGTGAGCAGAGGCCTCTGCAGCATCATGGCTGCATCTACTTGGGCAGCCAGATATAGTTTAGAAGAGATGTCAGCTTTTGTAGGGCAGTCAGGAAGAGTGGCCAGCAAGGTAGAGGCTTGAGAGACCAGGTCCAAAGCATATTTGGTCATATGTGTATGATAGTTGATGGCTCTAAATGCCAAAGTGGAAGAGGTATAGACCTTCTTACCAATCCTATCGATAGATTTGCTGCCTTTGTCAGTGGGTAAAAGAGAGGCAGACGGAATGAGTCTGGATTGTTTATCAAGACAGTTGGCAATCACAGCTGGGTCTGCTAGGGGGGTTTGACTAGGAAGTTTTGGTCATCATGCACCTTGTAGAAGTGGTCTGGCCACTTAGGGGCAGGTGGCTGTGAATCTGGTGTCTTTGATGCAGAGTAAAAGGCATCAAAGTATGCAGGAATGACAGGTGGGATGGCAGAAGGGGAGGGGGATTCAACTTGTAAAAGCTCAAAATACCTATTTTGAGTATCAGACATTTGAGAGGTATCCCATTTGAAATAATCTTTCATTTTGGTAATAGTTTCACCAAATGTAATATTCTCTGGAGTAGAGGATCCTTCAATAGATTCCTTATCTGGTGAGTAGTACTCCTGAGGTGAAGCAATTTGGGAGGTGTAAGAAATGGATTCCTCAGAAGAGGAGTAGTAGGCGTCTTGCTCTTCTTCCCTGTCTTGGGATGCCAGAGGAGGGGGAGAAGAGGCAGAAGCAGGACTAGGGCTAAGCAGTGGAAGAACAGTGGGGGATGAGGCTGAGGGCCTAAGAACCCTAAAGGCCTGCATCACGGAAGAAGTGAAGGACTGTCAGTCAAGCAGGACTTCTTTGGTCAAGGTGGTATGTTTAGCCTTTTGCTTCTTTTTGGCTGTGGTAGACATAGGCCTGGAGTCAGAAGATGGTCTAATGGTAGTAGCATTTGTAGGAGGAATCCCGGTCAGAGGCTTCTCCCTTGACCTCGGTAGTCGGGGTCTGGGTTGGCTCCGGGGATGTGCTGGTCATCAGCTGAGAAACTGCTTCTACGAAGGTCACCGTTGAAGTAGACTAATCCACCAGGCGTCCCTCAACTCCTAAATCTGAAGCCCCAATAGGTCTATAGTCTTTTTTCAGGAGAATTCTAAGGTGGTGTTCATACTGCTTGGCAAAGGCTTGCCCAGGTCTGAAAAAAAAAAGACTTGGATTTATTAATTCTAATTATTCATGTTATATCTCTTTATTTATTTTGAATTTTGAAGACAATATTACATGATAGAGATGCTTTAATGAGTAGAATAAGCATTGTGAATTATGCATAATTGTGTGAGACTGTAAGTTTAAATAAAAAGAAAACAGTTGAAGAAATTGATGTATTCTTGTAGAAGCTGAATATAAACAACGCACCAATGGAAAGGAAAAGGTGTAAGTAATTATGCTGAAATATGGGCCAGATTCATTAATGCCTACACTAAGTGTATCCAGTCTGTTTTCATGAACATTCCTACCACATTTTTTGTGCTTCTTAGTCATTCAGAAAGATTACATTAAGTGCACCTGTAGTCTGCACTTTGTGGTAAATTTTATGAATCCCCCCTAGATATTTAAGGCTGCAAGTAAATCAGTAGAAAAACTAAAATTAGGAGGAAGTAGGTGTGAGTTATGCTTGTGTTGTCTATTCACTCAGAACGGTGTACACTTAGTGTAGGCATTAATGAATCCCAGGGATTATTTTACATACCTACAGTAATGCCTGGAAAATAAAATGAAAACCGCAAACACACAAACACAAACATATTTAGTAAAGTGTGCAAATCTTTTTTCGGTTTTTTGGACCTCTTGTTAAATGAATATCTGATAAAGATAGATATGTTGCCCATACGAACGTCATGAAGGAAATACAATATATGTGAAGTAGTGGAATCCACAGAATGTTTAAAATAGTAGCAGAATTGGGTAAAGGAGAGAGCAGTTGTGAAATCTTAAATGTTATAAGAATGTCAGTACAGACATGATTTTACAGTATATAGTGTGGATGAAAAAAATTAGAAAAGAAGTTGATTTTTTTTTTTTTTTTTTTTTTATTCATTTATTTATTTATTTGTGTATTGCTTATGGTGGTTTTGAGAAGTAATGTGTGAGGAATTTTTGCTTAACAAAAAAATGGAAGATAAATGTATGTATATTTGGTTTGGGATATAAATTATATTCACTGTCAAGGTTATCTCTAGCTGCAAGTACATTTTTTAAATATTTTATAAATATTGCATATATAGAATGTAGTTCTTATTACCACAGAACTTGTACTGTTTTGTATGTGCCAGGGAATATTTTACATTCACCTGAGCTATCACCAATACAGGTAGATAGGACCTCTGTTTAACATCTCCGAAGGACAGCACCTTAGGAATGAAGTACCCCACTGCCTTGTCTTACACTTCAGTTTTACTGCCGGCAAACAAATCTAAGTACCTGTAGTAGGAAGAGAACCCACCAAATTCTTGTCCTCCAGTGTCAAGGAAGAGTGTGCTATCTGATGAACCACTCACACTGGTAAGAATTCATACTTAAAACTTCCTTGTCAAGAATCCTCTAGGCTCATGAGTGCCCTGCTGCAGCATGATTTCTTGATATTTCGTTTCATGCCAGTAATTTACCTTTAGTTGCCCTTTGTACTTTATATTTAAACTGAGACTGCCAAAATCCTTATCCCTATCATTTGCACTGTCCATGTGATCTTTTTTATATATTTCTTTATTGGTCTATATTTTTCGTCTTGGACACTGATGTAGCAATTTGATTCTTGTTGTAATCTACACACGCCACAGTCGTTTGAAACCAGTGTTATTTTGACCAATGATTTGGCTCCACTCCCCCACCCCCAACTTATCACTCATACACTGTCCCCTTCATTACTAGTTAACTCACTAATATAAAGATTTTTTTGTTATTGACTGTTTGCTTGTATTCATTTAGTAATGCTCCAAATTAACTTAAATTACTTTGACTAATCTTTAGCTCAGTCCTGTGTATTTCATAAGAACTGAAATAAAAAGTTGTCTCAGTGTCCTCTGTGAATTGTACCCCCATTTTTATTGCTACTTCATGATGGCCCAGGTCATGTCTGAAAAGAGACATGCTGCCAGTCCAATTACTCAGGAAATAAACATGAATGCACATAATCACTGTGTTCCTTCCAAAGAAAAAGGCTTCTTGTCAAGTCTCTTAAGCTCCAGACCAACATTTCTGAAACTCTTTTCATCTACGTCATCTGCTGCACCATTATTCTTGTTTTCCTAAATGATCTGACAGATACATCAACTCTTTCATTCATGTCTTCCATGCCGTCCATTTCAGGACAAATGCTGCTGGACACAGTGTTGCACAGCAGTTAAGGCCAACAACTGCATAGCCAAATGCTATGACTCAACCCCAAACTACTTCCATATTTGCTATTACAAACTTGGTGGGTTTACAGTTCAGGTTTGTTGGTCTGATGTTAGTATATAGATGTCTGCAGCTCTAGATTTGCGATTTGTTTCTAGAGGCGGGAAGAGGTGAAGGTCAGAAAGCTGTGTCTGCCTTTATGTAAAACAGACTGTAGCCTCCACTTCACTTGAAGGTAGCACTGAAAATACTAGTAAGCTGGCTGTCCTCCTAAGTCACATCAACTTTAAAAAGCTTAGTGGTTAGATGGCACCATAAGTAGAAACAATATGGCAAAGGTAGAATGGTAAACAACCAAATCAAGCAGACCCACTTCATAACTGTGCTTTGAATTAAAAAATAACAAAACTATACAGGATAACCAAAGAAAGAAATGTAGATATTGAGCCAGTTATTAGTACCAACGCCTTTTAATGTCCCTGTAATGAAGTTAGCACATAGTTGTGTCTCAGATGTCACTTGGGGATTGATAAAACAAAGATTAAGAGTTTTAGCTAGATTGATACTGGCCTAGGTTATAACACAGATAGAAAATGTCAGTGCAGTCGAGACTGTCAAACGACAATGTGTTACCAAGGGTTTAAGAAACCTTGATCGCATGTCTGCAATTGAAGGCCCATTTTAGCACATGACAATGGATGTAATAGACTGCGTTTTCTTCTCTCGTTTTCATCACATCTGTGTTTTACATTTTTCATAACTGATGATGTTTGAAAATTACTCTGCAAAGATTAATAGAATGTATGTCCACTGTTACTACAGCTACTCCGTATATAATGTTACTCTCTTCAGAATTCAGACTTGTTAAAATTTGTTTAACTTTTTTCTTTAAGTTAATCTACAAAGATTAATAGAAGTTATGTCTTCTGACACTACAGCTACTGTGTATATTATGTTATCTCTTAAGACTTGTTAAATTGTTTCTCTCAGCATATTATATTCTTTGTTATGCATGTTTTGTTATTCATTTACATTGTTAATGGGGCTTACCCCTCCACTGAAAACTGGTCTTCTTGGCCCAGTGGGCTTCCCCGGTCATCAAACTGAAATAAATAAATAGACCCATTTGTAGGGTAAAGTAAAGATTATCAGTACAAAAATTTTAATCATCGATTATTCAACCCTTATAAACATTAAATACCAACTCAATAGCAAAAGAACTGGTACTAGTGTTTTCTAGACTAATTCCCTGATAAATCCATAATGATTAAGGTACCCACATCATATCTACAGCAACACATACACCGTGACAGTACTTTAAGCTGAAGCTGTTGACACCATCAGTGTACCATCCCACACAGATGGGATAATCAAATATTCTAAAAAGTTTCAAAATCGATGTTCCAAAAAAGCTATAGAACAGGAGGGAAAAATGTGGACAAACTGCTTCCATACTTTCTCTTTGTTGTTAAGGAAGTACCCCAGGCCTTCACTGCTGGATACGGAAAATAATCCTTTTAAAAGCATGATAGAACACTGCACAGAATAACAGGACAGCTTATGAATTATAGTGCCTGTTTTTAGACCACATAAGTAGAAAGCATAGGAAAAACATCAGAGAGCCTTCAACAGAAATACTTTTTCATTTTAAGACAGATAAGTAGTGCTTGTATTGGTGGCCACTGCCAAGAACAAATTCCTTACAAAGTGGCAAGACCCTCTTGAAGTAACAAAAAAATAAGGTGAAGAAAATTACAACAGAGACAAACTGGAAAGAGAAAACCATAACAGTTAACATCAAATAAATGTGCTGAAGCTGTGGAGAGAGAAATTAAAAGATTCTGTACTAAGTATGTTTCATGGTTTCATGACTCCTGTGTTCCATTTGAAAAGCAATGCTAGAACACAATCTCCATCACATTGTAATGAAGCACAGATTTTAGCAGAAGAGGTTAAAAAGCTCATGACATCGCCTGAAGTAAAGATGAACAAAACATGTTAGTAGCCCAGAGAAGAACTGTAGCAAAGTTAAAAATGAAGTGGAGTAACTGCCCTAGGTGCAAGCTGTCAGGGAATAAGACTTTTTTTCTGCGTATTTGAGTTACAGGAAATGCCATTTTCTGGAACTACAAAGTATATCTGATAACCTACTTATGGTTCTTGCCCAGAGACAAGAAGTTAACGACCTTATATTCAGGAATAGGGACACATTTTCACTACTGCCTGACGGAACTAATTCAATCCATCACAAAAGTAAGACCATCACTAGGGAAAAGCAAAATCCGAAATGAAATCAGATACCAGAGTGCCACTGCTAAGTAGTTAAGGAAGAGATACAGAAAATACTTCAGCTTAGGGTACTAGAGAAAATGCAGACTGAGCAGAATAACCCATTGCACTGGTTCCCAGACTATAAGACTTTAGTACCCTAAATATCATCTCCAAATTAAATTCCTGTCCTATGCCTAGAGTAGACAAAGTGGTTGAAAACGTTAGCAATGCTAGATTTATGCCAAGTTTAGACTCAGCCTAGGGTTATTCATAAATCCCAATAACTTCAGAGGCCAAGTGGAAAACAGTGGCCTTCATAACTGATGGCCTTTTTCTCTATACATTCATTCCATTTGACCTTCATGGTCTGCAGCATTATGTCAGAGGCTTATGGACTGGATTCTTTGATCCCACCAAGAGCACACCAGATATTCATCAGCTAACCTTAACAAAGTAGTTATTTTCTCTGAAGACTGGGAAAATCACCTACCTAAGGTCCAAGAAATCCTAAACTATTTGCATCAAGCTGGATTAACATACAATGCACCAGTCGCTAATCATAAAATGGTTCTCTAACAACTCTCAGGTACTATACAAAGAAAAAGATGATAGCTATAAACTCTACAGTTACTAGATGGGTGCTACTATTACAACCACCCACCTTGCAAGCGGATGGCTGGTTGCTACCATTACAACCCTCTAAGTTTAAGATCTTGTACCAGCAGGCTTCCACCTTATGGAAGTAGACAGGATGGACATGGTCTATACCCCCCCACACACACGCACACACATTGGAGCTGGAACCAGATGCTTTGAGCTAGGAGGGCTCTCCTGTGGCATGATGGCTGAGTTGGGATGGATAGTGGACATTCTAGCAACATGTATCTAAGCAGAGACTGATTTTTCTCAGAGGGCATGTTAGTGAAGGCAGTTACAGGACAATGAGCAAGCTTCAGAGAATGTACGAGGAATAGGAATTCTACAGACAGAAAGATAAGTGATGTGAAAAGTCTTGGGAAGGCCTATAGGGCAGAGACCTGTGTTCACACTGTGTTTGGAAAAAGGTAATTTGAAGGATTACCTTCAAGCCTGGATAACTGTCTGCTTTATACCTCTCAACCTGCTGACAGGCATTTATTTTTGTTTCTGAAAAAGGGAGATGAAGGATGTGTGTCCTCTTTCTTTACATTATTGGTGCCACTTGTATGTTGGTCAAGTAGTGTGGTTTTCTGTGTAATAGACAGCTTCAAAAATCATGTGATGATGGAGATTGAGAAAATTGTATCAACAGGTAAATCAAGCCTGAAAATAGAGGCATTCCTCCAAAAATAGGGACATCCCAAATCAAGCCTGAAAATAGGAACATTCCTCTAAAACAGAGATGGTTAAAAAGGCTATAGTTTTGCCTGGCATATGTGGAAGATGAAAGGAAAGCTAGGCTGCTTGTAAGCTATCTACTTGGATGTTAAAGTATATAGAGCTGTAACCCTGAAGATAGAACTTGAGATATTTATATATATATATATATATATATATATATATATATATATATATATTTAAAATTAAAAAATCTCTAACGAAGAAAGGAAAAGAACTAGAAAAACACATTTCTGATTTGAGCGATTTTGTTCTTTATTTATCAATCTTCCTCAGAAATCTTTCAGTATTCAAATATGAGTGAGCGAAAATTCAAAAGTAAACATTCTAAAATACAAGAGAGAAACAATGTGGATGTAACAAGCTACATATTTCATTTGAGTAAACATTTTATGTTTAAATTACCATTCAGTCCAGGAAGCGTGTCAGCATGCAGCCTAACTTGCCACTGTAGATCCTTAACCGCAAGCAAATTATTACTGTCACCAAAAGGCACAACAACTTTCTCAAGAGCCAAAAAATTAAAACATGAAAACTGGAAACAAACAGAGCTATGCTTGGCTAAAGCGTTTATAAAGTCAGAGATTCTAATAGCTCTGCAATGTTCCTTTATTCTGTCACTAAACCTACGAACAGTCTTACCAATGTAGAACGATCCACAGTATGAGCAAATCGCAATGTAAACAATACAAGTGGAAACACAATTGAATACTTTTTTAAACTTTAGGATAAAACTCCATGCTGAGAGAAAGAGCTGATCTCCCACTAAAATGTATTTACAAATACAATGACCACATGAGAACATGCCTGCATTATTAAGAATTAACAAATTGTACCATTTTTTCTCAGATTCAGACAAAGATTTAAATGACATAGCTTTTTTAAAACAAAATGTGGGGGTGGCACCCAAAGCTCTGTAAAGTTTTTGGTTAAGATTAATAATGCTCGTTTGTGGTGATACGTTGTCTAATGTTGTTGGAAACCAAAGACATTGGTAGTGGAAAACTAGAACTGTCATTGGCTTCATTTTTGTGGATGTTAGTAAACCCGTACTTTAAAGTGAGTTGGTGGCGAGAATGCCTGCAATTTTACAAGATTCTTTTTCATAAAGGTGGGATAATGACTGTTGAAATCCAGGTAATTGTTTCTGAAGGCATCTTTACTTTACAATAAATTGTGGAGCAAAAACAATCATGTAAGGCTTCAATAGACAGAGTAATGTCTAAAAAATGTACTTCTTGACCAATGCTTGAAATAGTAAAATCAAGGAAAGAGATGCTATCCCTGATACTATTAATGAAAGCATCAAGATCTAAGTGGGAACCTAACCATAGAAAACAATATATATCATCAATAAAATGCTTATAAAGCCAGACATGTTTGAAACCTTCACAGTTAATAAGAGTGCCCACTTCCCAAGCGCTAAGCACTAAGTTGGCATATGTTGAAGGCATTTTAGCTCCCATGGCAACACCATTTTTCTGATGACATATTTTCTCATTGAAAATAAAAAAGTTGTTGTCTAAAACAATCTGTAACAGTCTGCACATGGTTCTAATTTTGCCTGGTTCCATCTTAACATGTACAGTGAGGTATCTTTCCACCAAACCAGTACCTTCTTTGTGTGGAATACTAAGACAGAAGGCTACGATGTCAAGGGTAACAAGTAAAAAACAACTGCAAGGAAGTGGATTAGGAAGATTGTGGTTTTCATTGACAAAATTAAAGACTTGGTTTAAAATTTCCCAAGAGCCTTATATAGATATATATATATATATATATATATATATATATATATATATATATATATATATATAATATATTATATATAATATATCTTTAGATACTGTAAAGATATATATATATATATATATATATATATATATATATATATGGGTCTACCTGATTACGCCGAAAGCTGAGAAGAACGACAATGAGATAACCGACAACGGAAGATTGACAACCGAGAAGACCGACAGTTGAAAATCCCGACGCTGAGAACACCGCCATGTTAAGGTAAGTGTGTGATAGGGACGGATGTTAGGGTCAGGGTGCGGATAAGGTAAGTGTGTGATAGTGACAGATGTTAGGGTTAGGGTGCGGGTCAGGTAAGTGTGTGATAGTGATGGACTTTAGGTTTAGGGGTGGGTTAAGTGAGTTAGGGTTAGGGTGCGAGTAAGGTAAGTGTGCGATAGTGACGAACTTTAGGGTTAGGGGAGGATTAAGTGAGTTAGAGTTAGGGTGCGGGTAAGATAAATGTGCGATTGTGACAGACTTAAGGGTTAGGGGTGGATTAAGTGAGTTAGGGTTAGGGTGCAGGTAAGGTAAGTGTGCGATAGTGACGGACCTTAGGGTTAGGGTTTGGGTTAAGGTTAGTGCATAGATAGCTGTGTATATAAGGTTTAGTGTAGGTTTGTAAAGTGTTTGGTGTGCTTGTGTTGTGTGTGTGTGTTTTTTGGAAAAGGTATTTGTTTTGTTGATTGTCGGGATTGTGGTTTGTCGGGCATGTGAAGTTTCGTGTTTCTGAACTTCTGGTTTTGTGGTGTCGGTTATTTCGTTGTCGGTGTTTTGGCGTGTCGGCGTTATCAGGTAGACCCATATATATATATATATATATATATATATATATATATATATAATTTTTTTTTTGATCTGGAAGATGAACTCTGTGTATAAGTACTGTTTATTGCATTGGAGAAATTCTAAGAATTACAGTGACTGATGTTTTTTTCCTTATTCCTCCTCCAATTCTGAAAATCAGGACATTTTGTTTTCATTGTATATAATGAAACTGTTAAGTTTCTGCCACTTTCTAGACCTTTCTACCAGGTATTAAATTCTTCATACCAAGCTGAATGACTGTGTCTATTCTGCTCTTTTTTCAGGAGTGACTACTAACATGTAATTTTTATTTATTTATTTAGTTATTTATTTTTTACTTGTAGTTGTTAACCAGGGTAGAGTACTGATCCAGATGGATTTTTTTTTCAGACTTGGCCTAGGACCATTTGGTTAAGTGAGATACAGGGAAATGTAGGCAGAGGGAATAAAACTCTGAACCAGAGGAATCTGCTTGGTAATCGCTCATAGTCTTAATTCAATGCACTAACTGCCTTTCTGTTGAAAGACCTATTAATCTCTTTCTTAGATTTCAAGCATGGTGTTTCTTTAACTCTCTCCTCTACCATTTTGCCTTGTGCCAATTGGCTAATGTTTCTTATGAAAGCCAGAGTTCTCTCCATTTGAAATAATGAGTCTGTGAAACTAGCCTGAAATGTACTAAAGGAGGTCAACTGTATGTCCTGGATTCCCTTTCATGCCACCTCATTTTTTCTGTCCCAGCCACAGCTCTCCCACTCCTTGTAAAAGATAGGGCTATCCATGATAGGGGAGATGCACTTTCTGTAGATAACCAGGTTTCTAGTCCAAAAAGAATAAAAATCTAGGGCAAGAGTTTTAGTCTCTGTCTGCAAGATTTACAGTTGCTCACAGTTGTTAGCTGCGGTGACTTCAGAACTGCCATCTCTTCATTGTCCCATTGTATTAACTGACACTAAAACCCCACTGGTATCTTTCTTGCATGTCAAAGTATTAATACCATCACAGACATGTATAATCACTGGTTTGTATAAAACCCAGTGCATACTGGCAGCTAGCTGAAGCATTTTGCTGCTGAACAAGTGCAGATTGTGTACATCCACCCCGAGGGATGGGGCATTTGTTACTAACTATGCAAATAATGTTACATAATCACTGTTAAATAAGTGCAGCTTATGTAAACTTGCCCTAGGGGGACATTTGCTACTAAATGTACAACTCTTATTACATAATGACTGAACAATCACTTTAGCAGTTCTAATGTAAAATTCTTGAAGTACTTTAATAGTTGTTAACTAAAATGAGCTCTGCCATCAGTTTGTATATTAATTATTGCTTTTATTATTGTGTAACTATTAAAAAGCAGAAACCCAAATGTTACAGTGCAGTACAGATCCCACTGATGGTTCTTTATCCCACTGAGGAGTGCCAGCTGTACTCGATTCCCTGATGTATTTTGTCTATGTAAATAATGCTAGTTTAGATAGTTAGTTTCCTACTTTGTAGTTTATATGCAGATTGTTCTTTTCCGTCTGTCTGCCTTGCTTTGGCAAACATATGCAAGATCAAAGTTATCAACTGACAGTCAACAATATTCTCATTGTCGGGTTAATTTGACTCAAAATCATAAAATCTATCTAACCTTGACCCTTAACCACTAACAATATTCTGCCTTTGATCTTCCCTTAAGTTTAGGACAGCAAAGCAGGAAAAAAATAAGTTTGTTTCTAAACCAGATTATAAGCCTATTAACAGCTTGTCTCCATCATAATTCAATGAAGTTCAGCTTTTTGATTTATGTACCATTATATTGTCTTGCCAAATTTCACATTAGACAATATTATTTTGCCATGAGTCATAAATTAATTAAGAAAGAAATATTTAGTACTGAGTATTATGAATTATTCACGCACTCTACAGATGTGTGGTGACCTAGGAACTCTAAGAGCAATACTGGAGAGTTTTGCAAGGTCAGAATATATAAAAACTGTAAAAAAGCACAGCTGCTCTGTCATTATTTTTTGATTACTACTGCAGTAACATGTCTTTTGTCAGCATTTGGGTAATGTCAAGGTAAATGGATCAGTGCTATGAAAAACATGTGCCTACTGTGTATAAGCACCTGAGCACACATGCAAATACACACACACACACACACACACACACACACACACACACACACACACACACACACACACACACACACACACACACACACACGTATACACACACACACACAAGAGTGCTTGTGCATACTCGTACATGAACATGCAAACACATTTTTCCCCTTTCCTACACAAACTCAATGTTACTTTGACAAGACAAGCTTTTATACCTAGTTTGGCTATAGTGAACCGGAGTAATCCAGTGCATAGCCATATAGGTAGAGATAAACATAGTTCTGCCCATAGCTGAGCAGATGACCACAAATATACCTGGAAAAAGGCAGATGGTTAAAGCAATACCCAAAGAAGAAACAGTATCCATATTTGTCCACTATCCATTATGAATGACTGCACATCCAGAAAGCTGAAAGGATTGTAAAGGAATGATATTTTTTATGAGAAAACAAAGCAAGAGTAGAATCCATTTTGAATTAAAATGGAGTCCAGGTCCATGTGACTTAGAATGTTATTTCTTTTTCTGACATATGCATATTTTCATGCTTAGTTAGCTCAACTATACAGAAATAGAATTAGCTATTCAGTATAGGCAAGGTTATGATAAGAAAGCACAAAGACATACTGTCAGCAAGATCTTGCAGAAGAACGTATTGCTTTCTTGTAAGTTAGCTGAAAATGAATAATAACTGAATAATAATCGTTTCATTTATACTGTGTGTTACTATAAAAATAAGAGCTCTCCCTTATTTCAGAGAGAAACAGGTCTATTTCTCTTGGTCTCCCATTATTGTGGTCTTAAATAAAGAGATTTGTTGCTTGTGTCATTCCTAAGCAGGGTACTAAAGATAAGCAAGTCCAGTGCATCCTTAAAGTGTCTGTAATGCAACCATTACAGGACCTCTAAATGAGGATTTTATCTTCTATGAACATTTTCAAGAAGTGTCTTACAGATCACTTGATCAAATCTAGCCTTCATTCAGATATCCTGTGTTGAGTGTGTTGAGTGCGTAAGCTGACTACAGCAGTAGAAATGGTAAAAATGGCAATCAAGCTGTTTACGGTAAAAGTCATGACAATTGAATTTGTAGGGTAATGCCATATAAGTGTTAAATGACTATCACAAAAGTCTGAAGCCAAATTATTCATTGCTGTTATAAATATGTACATAATGAATTAACTGTTATAAAATGGGGGAAATGTTTAGTGCTTGATGATGAAAATGATTAAAGTCCACAAGAAAATTAAAAGTAAGTAGAAATTTCCATATAGGCAAAATTAAATTTGTTTGTTTGTGTCTTTCGGCTTTACCCGGTTAGGGGTCGCCACAGCGGAACTCCGGTCCGCTAATAATTGGCAGTAGATTTTTACGTACTGGCTTGCTGGGCCTAACGCACAACCTTCAATGAAGGAACGCCCATTCATGCATGCTGCTACACAGAAGACGCTCTAACTGAGAATCGAACGGGCAGCGTCTAACTGTGAGGCGACAACGCTACCGCAGCACCACCACCACAGTCAAAATTAAATAAAATAATCAAATCAGATATAATACCTCCTTTATTCCATATATAAAACAAACAAAAAACAGTGACCAGCATTCACAGACAGCACAGTACTGTGCAAATTAGAATAGGCAGTGGTGAAGAACACAGAGGGAGTAACTCGTAGATGCACACAATGCAGCTTCACCAGGGAAAAATATTACAGTGAGCAGCATATGCAACAGGCTACTAATATTACAGAAGGGAGGTTTCCAATGCAATTATACAAAAATGAGGGAGTGACTCAGAGATGCATAAGCCAGGCACATATTACTGCAGTGTTCGCCTACCCTGAACACCAATAAATAGTGTATAGGACTCTGAAATGCTTATAGCAGATGCAGGTATATAGAGCAGCATTTGTTAGTGGCCACTTTCAGAGCCAGTACCTATGGCATAGCATGCTGTGGCCTTTCACTCCAAAGCAGATGGTACCATCTATCCCTACCAGTACCTAACTGACCAGCACATTATAAAGTGCTTCCACATCAATAGGGAGAGCTCAAGGGAACTTGCCAAATTATGTAACACACAAATGGAATTATGGGGGATGTGTGAAATGGCTATCTTAGTAGACACAAAAGTATGTGTAGCTTTAACCATTCTAGCTACAGCAACCTTTCCTTTCCCTCAAGGGAGATGCTAGGAGGACAGCCATCAACCTTGTGTATCTGGCACCAGTTCCTCAACCTTATTTTGCAGCTTATGGAAGAGCAGAAATGGTTCCCAAAGGCTGCAGAAGTGAAAACCACTAACTACTATTTAAGCATTTTGCATTACAGCCCATTCCTCAGAAGTCTTGGGCATATATTGCTATCAAGGCCCCACCTAGTCCCTAGAGTGTTAGATATACTGGCAGTAATGGCTTCTGCTTCCTTAGTTGCCAGGTGGTGTGCAATTGCCAAGGTATCAGTTATAATTACTCTTTGTTCTACTCAGACAATTCCCATGATTCACACATGACACATATCTGACCTGTGTCAATGGTTTACTGGAGGGAGCACTTCTCTCAGGGTCTCTCTGCTGTCAAATATTTGTTTTTTTTCCATGTTGCATGACACAGCTGTACAAAAATATATGCAGCTGCAACAGCAGGGACCCATCATAACTGTAGATACAATGTCCATGATGCAAGATGGACAGAGAGAGAGGACAAACAGGCAAGAACAGTACCACATACTAGGCAGAGGTGGGTGTAATACATTTTGGCACTGGCAGACAGACATCATCTGGTCCACAACTATGGTCCAGCATAGAGACAACACAGAATAATATGATATATACATTATCCACCAAGGGTATGCAAGGCAATGCATCAATTGGCCATGCTGTACATCAGACATTATCTTTCCCAATCTTGTTTCCGGGTGGAAAGTGGGCAATCATCATCATTTGCACAGGTAGGGAGGTGACACAGTGACTCGTGCCAGCGGCACTATCATATGGGTCAGTGTCATTGAAGATGGATGAGGTGTATGCAGTACCCACAAAATCAAGAAAGCAGATTGTGATGAGGTAGGGATGCCATCCTCCAGTAGTGAGGTGAATCATGAGCTGCAGATGACCTGCTGACATCAGGCATGTGTTGTCCAGTTTTGATGGGCTTTCCATCAGTAGAACCTATGAAAATGTAAAGACAGGAAACCTGTGGTAGCAGTGCAACATATGCTTACCCTCATCCCCAGTGGCAGGCAACCTAGCACATGGCATAATATGTAAATAGTGTAAGGGCATGTGCATGTGCTGTTGTGCAAAGGCATTGTAGTTGCAGGATAAAAGTACCTTGAGGACAGATAGGCATAATGCTCTTAATGAATAAGTCCTCCCACACTTGCAGTGTACTGAACAATATGAACATTTAATGGCTATTTCTAACCTGATGCAAGCCCCTCAGATACTCATATGATTGTCATTAACCAGCTTTAGCATCCATCAGATAAACAGATGCTCTGTCTCCCTAGACTGATGGTGGTGGGCATGTCCTTCTTAAGGTTCTGTGCTTTGTTCTTGGTATTTCATATTATGTTGGTTACCCTTTGCTGCACTTGTTGCAGAATCCTATTAAGGCTACTCACAGCACTGATGTCCTACAGCAATCCTTGTCATACCTGGTCCTCATCTGTGTTATCTTTGGCCACAACATGTATGCTATATGTGCAGAGGGCCTGTCGTATCACCTCAGTCTCCTGGATGATGAATTTTTTCCAGTTGTTTCCTTCCTCTGGGGTCCATAACAGGACATGCGTGCTTTTGAGTTACATGGCCAGATGGTGTTCATGGCCATCTGCAGATATCATGTATGCATGCATGTGCACTGCCCCATCCCTGACCTTTGATAGCTCTTGATGGAATGGGGGGCATGCAGACTCTGCACAGAAGGCACCTCAGCCAACAATAGAACTGGAGAACCCCCTTGCCTTTTCCCTGTAGCTCTTTGACCATACCCCTTTTTCCCTGCACAACCTACAGTAAATGGCATCTTATCACAATGGACCTTCCTCCATCAGTGTATTGAACCCATTAGTGCTCTGAACACCATGCTCCACACTAATATGCATTGCTATGCCTCACCTTATGTAGAGGGATCATCATGTCCTGTGTGACATGCCCTTCCCAAGGTGTGCATAGACCATGAGATGTCATGCTATCCCCATAGTTAGGCATGACAATGTCATGCCAATGTGCTTATGTTCCAAACCCACATACACTATTTCCTCTAAGTTCCTGTTGCTGGTATGGAATGTTGTGCTGGGGCAGATAACCATTGTCTTCCTACAGAAGGTTGATCTCAAAGTACAACATCTGAAATCTTTAAAATCTGGATTCCACAATGCTCATGTTAATAAGATCTCATAAAAAAATAGTGCTCTCATTTTATATCACACTAATAAGGGCCCTCTTAACAAGACAGTCATGCTAATTAGGACATTTAGCAGGGTTGTCAATAAATGAGTGCCATAACACAATATGTGATCCAAGCTGGCAGGCGTTAGCTTTATCATCCTGAGACTAGGGCAGTTGCACGCTATTCTTGTGCATACTATGTGTAGCTTGGGGTACCATGTCTCTGTGCTATGGATCCAACTCAAAGTGCCACATAACTACATTATAATGCATGTGGCATGATACCTAAATATGTATCTGTGACTACGGGATACAATTTTGCTCCTCAAATAAGCCCATGTGAATGGACACAGCAGGGTCTTGCTTGGTTTCTAAGGGACATCAAGATTTTCTTGTAATTCCTTCATGGGGATTATGGGGAAACACCTGCTAGGCCAGTGTGATGACCCTTTGTACAAGGTGGATGCCTGGAATGAGTTTTATAGAACAGTGAGTAATGGCAGTGTCATCAACCAGTATGGTCAGCAGTGCAGTCATCATTGCAGTGACCTGAAGTAGTATCCCCTGGTCTGCTTAGAAAATGGGAGGCTGAGATTAGGGAGGAAGAGTGAGAGTGTTACTTTAAACATTCACTTTTTTCCTATTTTTCCAGTTCAGTTAACAGAGTTGCCAATGAGTACTGAGGTCTTCCTATTTTATTTTACAGCAGCTGAGAGGCAGCAAGACAACATGGAGGGATGTTACAAGAGGAAAGATCACCTCTGCTAGTAGTGGGGTGCATATATAATGAGCATTAATGCACTCTATAGCTGCAATTCTAAGTGTAAAATATGTTCATACTAATGCGTTGCCCTTTTTCTCTTTTGTCTGCATGCCTCATTTTGGTTGCGGCACAAAAGCAGTGACAGACACTTCGGCCTGCACCAGATGATGCCACTGGTGCTGGATTACCAGTGTTCATCAGGTCCACCTTTCAGTAGGGGGCAGAGGTCACACTGCTGAAGATAACCTTATTTTGCTCATTGTTTTCCTCTGTGGAAACTTTTCAGGAGGCTGTTCTTCTGATTGTGACCTGGAGTAGTCTCCTATAGTCTCCTGCTGATAGTTGCATTGGCTGATGTCACCTAAGTGCCTATCCACCACCCTGGAGTACCTCCTGGCATGGGTGGTTACATCATGTGATTCTATACCCAACCACCAGGGACACAGCTTGCCCATGACATCAGTTACTGAGGTGATTGATGTCTGTGTGTTGACCTCTGTGTTCAATGGCATCTACATGTCTCCTGGCCTAACCCCCAGCCAGGTATTCTCCTGTATCATTTCATATATCTTGTTTGTTGTCCAACCCTCATCATCAGCAAGTGTCTACCCTCTTTCTCTCTTTCTGTATCCATCCACTCCTGCCCCAACGTCCATGCATTATCATCCTTGTTGATCGTTTTCTGCATTTTATGCTTTTTGTGTGCCCCTGAAGCCATCCCTTCTCACTTTCAGTCACACAACCTTTCCTCACTACCTTTCCTAGCTGCTCTGCATCTTCTTGTATTTTAAAAATGCCGTTCTTCCCTACTGTCAGTACATCACTATCCAGCACGTTTACACAGAGACTGTTGCAAAACAGGAGTACATGACTGACAAGCATTGCCTGCCATGGATTAAGACTACAGACCACTGCGGAGAAACTAGCAGCCATAGAAAACAATTTTCATCTTTTCATTATGGGAAAAAATCAGCACCCCATATAACAAAATGAGTAAAAGTGTTTCTGTAGTGATATGAACCTTAGACATACTAGTTGTAGAACAGCTGTTGAAGTATAACAAAAATCTGAAGGCTGTAGTACCCTTTTAGAAAAAATCATCCAGCTTGGATTCATTCACAGTCTTATTGTATGGCACAGATTCTGTTAAACTAACAGACTGTAATCTGCTTCAGAAAACTGACATCGAAAACAAAGTCTTAAGGCTGATTTATTACAGTGCAGGTGTATTACATGAAGTCAATCAAGATTTAAAGCATGTTAAAATATTGTTATATTTTCAGTATTAGTATTCTTACAATACCTTTTAGTAATACAGATTCTTGAACAATGCCTCTAATGTGCATAGGATCATAGGATCATAGGAGATTACTAGGCTATTGGCCCTGATGCCCTTATAAGCCTAGCCAAGAGTTTAGTCCATGTTTAGACAAGTCAGTACTCCATGCCCCTGCCCAGCAAGGACATGAGTGGAATCCCAGGGGTATATTTCCCATCCAGTTATCCAGGTTGCGCTTAAAAAGGGGGTAAAGAGGTATTCAGCTTGACATGGAGAGGGAGTCTGTTCCATAGATGAGGGAGCCTGTGGGACAAAAATCGGTCCCGCCAACAACCCCTGTTGATGTCGCAGACCAGGTTGAGACCATGCATGCAAGTTACTTGAGTGGAGCTTGACTTGTGGATATGCCCCAGTCCCATCAAGGTGGGGTCCATGATTGACTTGTATGCCAGACAAAGGTCACTTCTGAGGAGCCTGTATGAAACTGAGTAGAGGGATAGAGCTTTTAGCCTATCTGTGTATGGCAGATGTTTAAGGCCCTGGAATCTCCTGGTGAGGAACCTCTATGGGCTCTCCAGCTGCTACATGTGCTTTACAAGGTATATGCTGAAAGGGGTGTTGTATTCAATAATGGGCCTTATAAGCGAAGAATACAGGGATGTTATGACCTCCTTGTCCCTGGATGTGATACCCTTACTTATGAGGTGGGCCATGTAGAAGGCTTTCTGTACAACAGAAGCAACATGGGTGCCCAAATCCCTCATGACTGAGTGCATGCTTAGGAGATTGTTATTAATGTGATAATTTGTGGGGACATCACTCTCCCCAAAGGAGATGATGATGAACTGTTTGGTATTCAGCTTGAGGCCATGTTTCTGGCATCAGTCATTGGTCTGAATGAGACCCTCTTGGAGGATGTCCACATCACTAGGGGAAATGATGACAGCACCCACCTTGCAGTCATCTGCAAACTTAGTCAGCCATACCCCAGTGGTTTTGGCCTGCACCTCAGAAAATTATATTCCAAATAACAGAGGCCCCAAGACTGAACCCTTGGGTACACCACTTGTTATGGGTCTACTGCTTGAAGTGGCTTCCCCTATTTTGACTAGTTGGGTTCTATCAGTGAGCCAGTCTGTTACCCATCTGGTAACATATGGATTGATGCCTAGTTGAGATAGTTTATCTATTATACCTGAGTAGGGAGTAGTATCAAAGGCTTTGGCTAGGTCAAGGTAGGCAGTATGCACTGTCTTCCCCTCATCCATGGCTTTGGTGACTGTCTCAAAGAAGTTGACCAGATTTAGCAGACATGACCACCCCTTGACAAAGCCAAACTGTGTGGGATCAAGTGTTTAGATGTTGCCAATGTCCTTTTTAATGAGGTCCATGATAATCCATTCCATGGCCTTGCAGATCAGGCTAGTTAGGCTGATGGGTCTATAATTTCACAGATCTGTGGACACTCCACTTTTGTGTAAAGGGATGACAGTGGCTGTCCTCCATGCAGCTGGGATGAAGGTGGTACTCAGGCTTTGTTTGAATAGGGCGCCTAATGGTGCTGCAAGTTCCTGCCTGAGTTCACATAGGATGCAGCCTGGTATGTTATTGGGTCCCATGGAGGCTGTATTTTTGCCTTTGTGATAGCAGTGATTACCTGTTCCCTAGATATAAGGGGAAGGCGGCAGGTACTGGGGATGTCCTGATTTACTGATGGGGGGGCAGAGGTGTGAAGCTTTTGCTGAATCTGTCAGCCAGCAAGTTTGCTATATCTACAGCATTTGTATATATGTTGTCCTTCACCATCAGTTCTGAACAGATCTGGGTGCTTCTTCTGAGGTTGCAGACATATGTGAAGAAGGCCTTATGATTGTGTCTAATAGATGTGCCCAATTTGGACTAGAAGTTTGCTTTGGAGGATTTCACTAATGCTCTTATTTGCTTGTTCAGGCTAAGGAGACATTGCTTCCAATTGGGCACCTGCTCCTTTTTGGTCTTGAACAGCAATTTTTGCCTTTTGTTATACAGTTTATTTATTGCAGATGTCCACCAGACAGGTTTACTCTTCCTTGCAGAGGTTGATTTAGACCTGTCGGGTATTGCTGATTCCATGCATCTATATAAATGCTTGTATAGTGCTTTGGTGTAGTTCTGGATATTGGTGCCAGTTCCTACAGAGAGGGAGGGGGCTGTGAAGCTGTTTATACAATCCCTCAGGAGGCTGTAATCAACTTTGGAGAAGTTTTTTATGTCTGATCCTAGCTAGAGGCGAGTTGGGGGAGATGGTGACTTCAAAAGTGACCACTTTATGGTCGGATCTTACCAGGGAAGATGATACTATAGGGATGCTGCAGTGGTTACTCATGTTGGTTAATACCAAGTCTAAGATCCACCAAAAGATGCTACAAAAGTCGCGGCAATGTTTCAAATAAATATACGCTCAGTTTATTCAAATCCAACAATCCATATACGCTCAGTTTATTCAAATCCAACAATCCATTGGATTGTTGGATTTGAATAAACTGAGCGTATATTTATTTGAAACATTGCCGTGACTTTTGTAGCATCTTTTGGTGGATTATTGGTCGTTTAAGTGCTACATACTATCCTTGACCAAGTCTAAGATATTATCACCTCTTCTGGGGGTATTGACTAGCTGTTCCAAGGCATTTGACATGGTTAATCACAATCTGCTCCTCAATACTCTATCTAGTCTCAATATTTGCTCCTCTACCATACTCTGGTTCAATAGCTATCTATCAGAATGCCAACAAGCTGTTCTCTGGCAAGAAAAGCTGTCCCCCCTCTTACAGGTTTCCATAGGAGTCCCCAGGGATCCATCCTTGGCACACTGCTGTTCCCCCCTTCACCAACAACATCTCCTCTATCACTGCCCACTGCTGCAGTAGTTCAATATGCTGATGACACCACCATAATATGTGCTGCTCCCAGCATAAAGGAACTACACACCCTCACCCAATTCAACTTTGCTCTAGCAGAATCTTGGTTTACTAAAATACAACTTCTCAATCCAAAGAAAACCAAACTAATCCTATTCACCCCTGGTAGATCACCCAATTCAAACTATAGCCTCACAATAAACTCAAAAAATAATATTCAAGTCACACCAACCAACCACACCAAACTACCAGGAGTAGAGATTGATAATCACCTAAAATTTGATATCCATATAGCACAAACCATCAAAAAGGTAAACCAAAAACTGGGTCTCCTCTATAGAAATAAAAAGTTCATGATTAATCAGACCAAAGCCACTATTGCAAGAGGCCACCTCCTCTCCATCCTTCTTTATGCTTCCCCTGTCTTAACTAACCTTCACCAGACTGAACTTCACAAAATGGAATCATGCTACAACAAAATTGCCAAATTTGCAACAGACTCCTCAAATAGATCCCATCACTGTCTTTCCCTAATGCAACTCAAGTGGCTGGAACTTCCTCAGCTACTAAGACTTAATCAAGCTACAGTTGCACATAAACTCTACTACTACCCTGAAAAAACACCTGCCCTCCAACAGCTAATCCAGCCCTACACCACCACTAGAGTCCTGAGATCTAGCAACCAAAATCTCATTCAAGTAATAAGACATAAAAATGAAGCAGGTAAATCTCTCTTTGCCTGCACAACAGCACAAACCTGGAACTCACTCCCAAACAATATAACTAGCACTACTTCTAGCACCCATTTCAAACACCTCTTGAAATCCTATTATTTTAATAATTGGCTCTGCTCTTGCTACACACCAGGGTAGCAATAACTATGCTCAGTTGCAAGAATTCTGCTACACTATAACATTTCCCTTACTTAGCTCTACTGATATCCTTGCATATTCATCCAAACATATCAACAATCTAACAGCAGAAAACAAACCAACACTGGTACTGTTCTGTACTATATTCCTTACCTGATAAATGCTCTAATCTGTATCTAGGAGTAATATAATACCTAACAGAGCTCTTCTTACTCTCTATACATATATTTTAGTTATGCCACTATGGGCATTTAATTACTTCTCAGTTATACTAAAGCATAAATGTATTGTGACTGTAAATGTATTAATGTTTTTGTGAATGTGAAGGGGTAAAAAAATAAATATATAAAAATAAAAAAAATTATTAATGTTTTTGTGAATGTGAAGTGAAAAAAAAAATTGTAGGGGAGAAGATTAATCTCTCCTCACCTATACTAATTGTACATTCTACTATAGCTTTCACATGCCATGTAATGTTCCGCTGTCCTACTTTAAATTTCATTAATTGCTTTGTATTGTATTAATCTATTATTGTAACATGGAGCTTTTCTCCCTGGGCCTCCGCTGAAAATGGACCTGTGTCCAGTCGGACCCTCCCGGTTAACAAAAATAAAATAAAAAATAAAATAAATAAAATAAAATTTGCATTGACAAAATTGAGGAATCTCTGGGCATTTGTGTTCTGGCAAGAGTAGTTCTTCCAATCTATGTTTGGGAAGTTAAAGTCACCCAGGATCAGGGTAAAGGGTTGAATCTTGATAGATTCAAACAAGTCCAAATAGGCAGAGTCAGATTTTGGGGCTGGTAGCTAGCTATGATTTGAATAGGGGTCTTGTCAAAGGTTAACTGCACCTGGAGTGTCTCCTGTGTATCATACTGTTTGACCAGCATGGAGGTGTGTATGTCTTTAATGTATATTGAAATCCACCTCCTTGGACTTTACTGCCAACAGTTTGGGGTCTGAATGTATGATAGGATGAGTAACCAGATAAGGCTGGGGTGCTCTCCGCAGCTTTGAACCAGCTTTCTGTGACTGCACAGATGTCATCATTTTTCAGGATTAAGAATGCTTGCAATGAGAGCAGTTTCATGTTTAGTCTCCTAGTGTTTAGCAGAATGATCTTTAATTTGCATTTTGTTGAAATTTTTATATTGGTTTTATCGACCTCAGGACTTTTCATAAAAAAGGCACTATGAGGGAGACAAGAGCCTTTGCCAGAAGCCTGAAGCCCAGGTGAGACAAATGCAGGCCATGTCTGGCAAAGCATCATGGTCTGTCGATCATATCTTTCCAGGCTGTCAGGTACTGGATCCTCCTGGAATGACACCAGAAACTAATCCAATTGTTAAAGTCAGTCATTTTCTGTTTGTATTGAGGCATCATTCTGGGTGTCTGTGTGTCTCACAATGGAGTCTCATATGACTAATATGTTGGGTTTATGGTGAAGTCTTAGTGGCTCTGAGACAAAGGTGATTAAACTATGCATGGTATGTGGTGTGGAGGGCTGTGGAGATCGTGTGTGTTTTTGCCTCAGAGGTCTCCTTTGTTTGGGTATGTTTATGTGGAGGACCGCCGCATATGTTGGTGTGTGTTGTGTAGGTGTGGGTGGTATATGAGGTGTAGTGATTGTGTTGACAACCTTTTCGGTGCCAGATATACTGGCTTGAGGGGAGAGGGCATGGACTCTAGGTTCCTAATGTAATTGCATCTCTCACAAATTGTGTTCCTAGGTGGTAGTAGTAGATGGTTGTCCGCATACATAAGGCAGTTGCTACACTGTCTCAGGATGCCCATATCAGCCAGACTGGCAGAAGAAACTGTAGGAAACTGTCCATTCATATTTCTCAGAATCTGAGGGAGAAAGGCCAAGGAGAGCTAAAGGGGTGGGCCTAAAACCCAAGTGCTTAAACCACAACTAAGAGCTAAGAATAACACTTAATTTAGGAAAGCTATAAACAAGCAGTAATAAATGCAACAGAAAAGATGCAGTTGAACACTTTAGAGAACAAGCAACGAGTAGCAGGAAGAAAGCAAGATGAAGTAACAGAGTAGTAGGAAGAAGCAGAAATACAGAAAAATACAAGCAGCTGAATAAAGTGTCTTTTTTGTCATTTATTTATTTATTTATTTTGTTTTTGTAATAAAGTGGAAAAGGCGAGAGCAGGAACAGAAGATAATTCAAGGTTAAGGGACTAAGGGATTTGGCTTTCCCAAATTATCTCTGTATTAGGTAGAATGTGCTAATGCGATGGGACTGGAAGGAGTGTCCCAGATCAAATTTACAGTAATAGCAGTCAACTGAAAAATCCACCAGCTTTAAGAACACAACAGCAATTTCAGCACAGATCAGAAAACAAAATTCAGTCAGCAAATATATAAATAATTCAATCAAGCAAAAACAAAGACAGTGCAGAAAACTGAACAAAGTGCCAAAAATCTACTTATCAGCTTTATATATATTGTACATAACATTATTCTATTTACTTGTATGACTTGATCTGTGTATAATTAAGTTTAACATGAAATATATAAAATAAAAATAAAATAACAATAGAAATCCCTCTGAGTTGTATTATAGTGTTAGAAATATTCCATTCAATGTTGTTGAGTTGCACTTCACTCCTATAGCAACCCCACCAACACACACCATCATCTACAAAGTTTACTTGGCAATTAAATAAAACAAAGTTAACGGTGCAAAGAACCAGACTGGTCTAGCATAATAAAACTTTTAATTGCCATTTTCGTAATACAACTTCTTCAGAACACATACCAGAATAAAACCACTCTGCTATATATACATTACTCTGTCCAATCAATTAATACAAACAGTTAATTAACCCTTAAATAACATCCAATCACTATTAGGATACAAAACCATGACTTATTTATTCCATTAAAACAATTTAAATATTAGTAGCAGCTATAATTTATAAATAAATCAATTACTTATTAAACCTCCCATTAAACTCCTTACCTTTAAAAGACACTTAATATTTATATGTTTGTTCGATCCAGGGGGGTAATCAGCCCTTAATTTTACTTGCTATTCAACTTCTTTCTGTTCTATAACATTTTTTTAAATCACCACCTCTTATATCCCCTATTACATGCTCTAAAACAGCAAAGGTAAACTTTTTGTATTTTTCACATACTTTTGAATGTCTAAACAATGGATTATTTTCATCTTTAATTTTAATTGTGTATAAGTGTTCCCTAATCCTTAACCTACAACTTCTAGATGTCATTCCAACATAAAAACATTTACTTAGTAATTAGAAAACAGAAGCAGTCAGGCCTTTCATGTGCATCACACAAATACTGCAAACACACCTGCAAGCAACTTACAGTCACCAATCTGCTTACCACCTGTTTTTGCATGTGCGAGGAAACTAGAGTACCTAATAAAAAGACATAGGAAGACATAAACAACATGCATACTCTACACAGAACCCCAGCAAAGAAAGCTAGATAGCACTTTTGTAGCACTTATCAAAGTATAACATTTCTGACAGCACTTGTCAAAGTAGTGATTTTTTCTTCATGAGCAAAATGTTGCATTCCACTTACTGTAATCATTTTAAAATGCTTTATATCTTTTATCTACCATCATAAACAGCAAAATAAGAATGCTCCTTCTCAGCATTTGAAAATCAGTTTCAGCTTTTCACTAGCACTACTGAAAACTTACCTGAATTCTGTTATGTTGCTTCGCATCACTGTATTTTCCTTTGAAGCACAGAAAATCAGCTTCAATGGTTTGTTAGCACTTCTAACAATGCCAGTGAAAGCAATATACTGTTACTAAGACAAAATTCTATATTTTTGGTCAAACATCTTTCACCACTAATACTGTAGTGTAATTTCATTACAAGCCAACATTTTTTTACATTTATTTATTGATTAACTGGGTTAATTAGATCTTTTTCATACATGACATGGCCCACAAAGGCAAGGGTAAATATAATATATATGGAAGTTTACAGCTGATGGTCAACCATCATATTTTTGTGAAATAGAGGGAAACTGGAATACCTAGAGAAAACTTACAAACACATAAAAAGAACATGCAAATTCCAAACAGAACCTATAGCTGTGTGGCAGAAATCTTGCCGCTGAGAAACTATGATGAAAGAACCAAATAACTTCAAATTATTAAACAGCACAGTATCAAACAGACACATAATCAATGCTGCTTTTAACAATTAAGTTACTAAATGTAGGTGTTATGAGGCGGGTTCACAAAATACTTTTTGTATATAATCAATAAGTGATGGAAGAAACATTGTTATTTATGCTCACAAACTTCTAAAATTTATAAATTTTTATACAAACTGTAATAACCTTAAACAGATCCAGACCATGTACATAATTAACTTTCCAAGAATTAAAAATCACTTGAAGTGTTGCTGAAGAGACCACAAGTAACAAGCCACTGTCCTTTTCTTTTAAATTTGCCATGAGAAACCACAGGCAATGCTAAAACTTGCATTTTGGTTTCAGGCAAAATTCATATGCAAGAACCCTTTCCATTAATCCTAGGAAGCTACCACTGTCTTCCACAGTCTTGCACTAAGGTTGGTCCTCCTGATGTACTACATGGATGCTGCAAAAAGACCAAACATCCCACTTTAGTGTTCTACTGCACATAGCACATGGAGATGGAAATGGCCTTAGTCAGAGGCTAGTGCCCCCAGATGTACATGCCCATATTCAAGTGGCCAAATGGTGTTAAAATAGGAAGTATGGAAGAGGATAGGCTCAGGGAATATAAAGTGCCAGTTTCAGAAATAACAAAACAACACTAACTGTAGGACATTGGTGTGGTAAAGCCCTGATGAAGCAGCAGTATTACGCTAGTCATATGTATTATTGGCATTTCATTGCTGCAGAATGTGAAAAAAACTTAGTTGACATCCTTTACGCATCAAATAAACAGGCAAGGGAATTAATTAGTTGCTACAAAATGTAATTTCTCTCATTTGGGGCTATAATGCAGTAATAAAACATGATAATTTAACACAGCTAGCAAAGACAGTACAGCTAAGGCATACAGGAATTCTGGGGTAAGAAGAGAAGCTATAAGTGAAGAAGTAAAAAATATCTGCTTGAGGAATTACAGTTTGTACAGTAGTTTGATAATGTTTCTTCAATCCTTGGTGTCTCTGTCTCATTTTTGTAATGACTTCTGTGAGATTAGTGACATTTCACAGTTTGAAGCCTACCCAATAACTCACATTTCTGAGCTTAGTGAGACACTGTGGCATGGAATGTATGTTACTGTCCTTAATCTAATACAGAACAAGTATTCACAGGTGCACGTCACAGAAGGAAAAAAGATGACACTGCCTTCTCCACAACGTGTGTGTGTGTGTGTGTGTGTGTGTGTGTGTGTGTGTGTGTGTGTGTGTGTGTGTGTGTGTGTTTGTTTCCTGCATACTATGCTGAGTAGATTTCATGGGACCTTCTGCAAAATTCTATCTGCTATTGAACAAGCTGTTATGGTCACAGCCATTACACAGCAATGTTTATGAACAACATGGTTATCCAAAATTAAGAGGATAAACCAATTTGGCCTAAAGTTCTCTAAATATCCAGCTTTCTCCAGGAAGCAGGTGTTATAACCATTCCAATAGTACTTGACATACACCATGAGTAAGGGTCGTCTACTTCCACAAGTGGAAAAAATAATAGCTATCCATAGTCGGCTTCAGATAGTAACTGAGACCTAGGCTCAGCATTCCATTGTCTGGTTAGTTGATACAGAAAGTTTATCTCTTACTTTACCATCAAAGCTGTCTAGTTTACAACAGCACATTGCCCAGTCTATGTAAAAGGGACTGATGAAATGTAATAAGTACATCCAATCTTCATCATTCAGACTTAAAGGGTACAGTGGTAACACAGGCATATGGAAATGGTCTTCATTAACCATGGTCCTCTAATTTTACTACCATAGAACATGCCTCAGTTATGTTTTGAAATTGAGAAAATACAGGTTTGTTAAGCAGTTTTATGATATCATGAAGATGCATAACCAGCCTTTTTAAGCACTGTAGTCTCATGCAAGAGCATTAACTCTGATCAGTGGGCATGACAGAAGAACGTCAGGAAACACAAAGAACTTCAAAACATATTCAAGCATTTCATTCAGCCTTTTTTTTTTGCTTTTTTTTTTGTGGCTGATTGAAGTGTTTTATTATGTTTTCAACATTTTTCTTTTCCCAATAACTGTTCTGTGGCGGCTGATCTCTATGAAGGACTGGTAAGTGTGTTGCAGCTTTCAAATCTGTTAAACACTTTGAACTACATGTTTTCTCTAACTTTAGTAGTACAGGGGAGCAGATTAAGCTCCATGCACTACAAAGAATTGTAATAAGGTCTTTTTGATCTTAAGTCAGCTTATGTGTTCTCAGTGTAGATGTCAGGATTTACCTCAAGACTGCATTTCTTGACATTCACTTTTATAACACATAATAAGCTGGTCATGATCAGAAAAACCCAATCACAATCTTCTGTTATCTTCACAAGATTGCTTATCTAGGTTTGTGCAAAACAGGTTAATGAATCCCACCCTAAGTAACTTCCCAGTGGGTGTTGTTGAGGGGAAAAAAAGTTTAAAACATCAGAGGCATATGATTATTAAACTTCACTGTTATCAACATAATAAACAGATAATGGCACTTATTCCAAAGATTCTTACCAAAAACACCAGCAAACCAGAAAAATAAATAAATGCGATGGTATTTGAACTAACGTTTATTGCAGCACACAACAATAAAATAATAAAATAAATCATATAAGCACTTTCATCTTGGAACACCCCCAAGACTTCATCAGATGATACACTTTTGCAAATCACTTCATTTTAAAATTCTAATAGGTTCATAGGTTCATGTGTAGGTACTAGGCTATCAGCCCAAGGGCCTAAGTAAGCCTAGCCAACAGGGTTCTCTGGCTTAAGCCACCCAAGAAAGTTAATTTCCTGGACCCCTGTCAAGCAGAGCCACAGAAGTGATCCCCGGGGTGTAGTTCCTATTTCCCATCCACTCATCAAGATTTTTCTTGAAGAGTGCTAATGAGGAACTTTGCTTGACGTAGATGGGTAGCTTGTTCCAGAGTATAGGAAGTCTCTGGGACAGGAATCTATTCCTCCAGCATGTCCTGTTTATTATGGTGACAAGGTTTAGGTCCCTAGAGCATGTAGCTTGGAGGGATTGGAATTTCTTTAGGTGTAGCATGTCCAGCAGCTCTGGGTTTAACTTATATGTTAGGCAGAGATCTCCTCAGAGTAGGCGATAATCTACAGGGTAAAGCTGGAGTTTTTTGAGACAGTCAGTGTAGGGCATCTGTTTGAGGCCAGTAATCCTCTTTGTGAGGTACTTCTGTGGCCTTTCCAGCTGCTGCCGATGTCGTGGGAGTTGTACTCTATAATGAGTCTAATGAGTGCCGAGTAGAGGGGAACAATGACCTCTTTTTTCCTGGAGGAGAACCCTTTTGTGATGAGGTGTGCCACATAGAAGGATTTCCTGACTACTGTGACGATGTGATTATCAAAGGAGAGACTGTTGTCCACCTGGGTCCCAAGGTCTATTATCACACATTTGGTGTTAAGTAGACTGCTGTTTATGTGGTAGTTCATGGGTACAGAGTTTTTACCAAAGGGGATGACAATGCACTTTTTGGCATTGAGCTTGAGGCCATCCCTCTGACACCAGGCATCTCTCTCAGTGAGGCCCTTCTGTAGGATGTCCACATCATTTGGGGACTTGACTATGGCTCCTAGTTTGCAGTCATCTGTGAACTTCATTAGTCAGAGAGGCCTTCTGTGTTAGCCTGTACTTCAGAAAAGTAGATACTAAACAGGAGAGGTCCCAGGACTGAACCCTGTGGTACTCCACTTGTCACTGGTTTGAAGTCAGATTTGGAGTCTGCAACTTTTACAGTGTGGGTTCTGTCAGTAAGCCAGTTGGCAACCCATCTTGTGACATAGGGATTTATACCTAGTTTAGTGAGTTTAGCTATAATTCCAGAATGGGGGATGGTGTCGAAAGCCTTGGCGAGGTCAAGATAGGCTGTGTGAACCACCTTACTCTCTTCTATGGCTTTAGTGACTGCTTCAAAGAAATCGATCAGGTTCAGAATGATCTGCCTTTCGCAAACCAGAACTGGGTGGGGTCCAGAGTTTGGAGGTTACCAATGTCTTTGTTTATGAGTTCCATGATGATATGTTCCATGATCTTGCAGACCAGGCTCATCAGGGTAATAGGGCAATAGTTCCCAGGATCAGTGGTGGCTCCCCTTTGTGGAGTGGGATAACTGTTGCTGTGCGTCATTCAGTGGGCACAAAGCCTGATGTGAGACTGTAATTGAACATGGTGCTTAGGTAAGGAGCCAGTTCATTCTGAAGTTCGTGTAAAACGCAGCCTGGGATGTTGCCCGGTCACATGGATGCTGTGTTTTTGGTTTTAGAGAGTGCATCATCACATGACTCTTCCTATATTCTTTTCTTAAAGTGACAGTATCTATTCATAATGTTGTGAATTTACTATGTGCACAATCAAATATACATGCACAGAACCATAAATATACAAAAATTAAAAAAATTAAAGTACATATGTAGTTAAAAATTAAAGTTGCCTCTATCATGTGCATTTTAAAACTGCAGGCATACATAAGATAGGGACATAAAAAAATATTTATAAATTGATAAATACAACTTAGGATTTAACTGATGAAGGTGCTCAGAAGACAATTGAGTAATAGGTTTCTAACTACCTATGCATTTTATTTTTTTTTTTAATTTTTGTTTGCTTTTATTTGTTTTTTCTGGATTATTCCAGAGATACAATTAAGTCTAGCTAGTGACTCCATATTACCTGCAACAGGTTCACCCCTCCCTGAGTTGTATTTGTGCTTTTACAGCTTTGTTATCCTTTTTTGAAATTTTCCACAATATTATTGTTTATTATTACTATCTGCTAACCTGGAAATTTCTACTGAGCATGCATTTACAGACCTGAAAAAAAAGCTCCATAGATCTGTATAATGTTATATGATGCAGATTGTGGACAGAGTAAATGATCATGTCTGGTGCATACATGCAGCATAGTAACACAAATATCTGAAAAAAGTAGTAAGATCAACATGTGATTAATACATAGTAGCACAGAAAAACATAGTAAACACAGTCATAGTACAGCATATATAATCACACATAGTACCTGCATGTTGCATTTAATATTGATCCCCAGAGACAGTTTTAAAATGGTAAAGGCACTGCATTTTACAAGACTTTGTTTTCAAGGTTAAATGAAATGAACATAAAATATCAATGAGTTATCAAGTCTAACATCTCAGAAGCACATACCTAAATCTAAAATGTCAGCTGGTTATGAAGAATAACATCTCAAAAAGTACATGCCTAAATCTAAAATGTCAGCTAGTTGAAAGTACATGCCTAAACCAAGAACTACAAGAATCAGTAGAACATTATGAAGACTCTTAACACTGTAGTTCAACAAAATGAGGAACACAAAGTCTGGATTCTGAAGTCATGTTTCACAGCACAAATCTGAAAAGTGTAATAATCAGAGTAACAGACCCGCAAATGGATAGAACCTGAAGGGTCAACTCTACCCAGTGTCATTGTTTTCTCATCAAAAGGAACATTTCATTCCTGTTAATCTAACACAAAAAAAAACTATAGAAAGACAACATAACTTATGTGTTGCTCTGGCTTATTTTTGCCTGAAGCTGTTTCTGTATACAGTAGTCTGAATTTTTGTGAATTCTAACATTATTTCCTTCTGGTATGTGTCACACTATGCATGACATCATGGAGGCTAGGAGGCAGAGCTTATTCTAATTTTATGATCTTAAAAATTATTCTGATTGAAAGATCAAAAAATGTAAACCTAAGTACTGAATGCAGTCAGACATTTTATGTGAGTGTTATCAGTCGCAGATGACCAACTTCATGCTTCAGGTAGTAAATGTAGCTTGGAACTACAACTCTAAATCTGGATATTGCACCACACACACTCACACACACACACACACACACACACACACACACACACACGCACACACACGCACACAACACACACACACACACACACACACACACACACACACACACACACACACACACACGCACACACACATGCACACACACCAAGTGTTACTCACACTCAGCCAGGTTTTCATGTGTCTTGTCATCAGAATTCCTTGGCTAAGTGATCATAAGCTTTCACATGCTTCTTTGTTATTTTCACTCAGTTAATGTATTGTCATTGTACTGGATCATAGGATGTCACTAGGCCCTAGGACCCTTACAAGCCTAGCCAAGTTCTACCCTTACTTCCATGATCTTAAGGTATTACAGTCTTGGTTTCATTTTACTGTCCATACTGGGCTATATGTTCTCTAATACTATGGCTGAATAGGACAATATGCATAGTTCTCAGTCTCTCACTTCCAGAATCAAGGACACTGTCAAAATAATCAGAGACAAAGGTCACAATTTTTTTTTAATTATTACTGCTACTCACTTTAAAAGCCTCCATATTATGAGGACTAGAAATGTACTGAGCATTATTATTTGTTGACTATAATCCACCCTCATTCCCCCAAAAAACATTCATTTTTAGGAACAACAAGAGCAAGCATTCATTCTGAGGTTTCTACAGGAAGCTTGTCGACTGGGGAGCAAGGTGATCCTCATTGCTCCATTCTGGCCTTACCAGGTATGGTTTCCATTCCTTTGGTCTCACCTTCTGGCTCCACCTTGGATCCTAGATCCCATTCAGGATATGATTTCACAGCCCTCTGGAGTGCCTCATCCCAGTCTGGACAGCCTGAAGCTCACGGATTGGCTGCTCCAGTTCCTGTAATTGCTAGGATTCCCGGACTATCTTCCTCTGATCTGATCTATTTTGTTAGCTGCTCATAAGTCTTCAAGGAAGGTTTATCGCAGCAAGTGGAAATGTTTTTCCGTCTCCTCTCAGAGGAGTTTAGACCCTTTCATGGCTCCTATTTCTAAGATTCTTGATTTTCTAGCTGATATTTTCCAGCACGGAGCTAGTTCTTCTACTATCAAAGTTCAGTTGGCTGCCATTTCCCATTTGCGTGTGGGTGAGAATTCTACTTCCTTAGCATCTTCCAGACTGTGTAAAGCCTTTATCAAAGGCACTTTTTTGCTATGCCCCCTGTCAAAGATCCTATTCCTCCGTGGGACCTTACTATGGTTCTCCAAGCTCTGGTCGATCCGCCTTTCGAGGCTGCCACAACTGCAAATCTAAAATTATCATGGAAAACTGCCTTTCTGGTAGCTATCACCTTTGCTAGAAGGGGTTCAGAATTACAGGCCTTGTCCATCAAATTTCTGTACATGATTTTTCATAAAGACAAGAGATTCCCTTCACACCAATCCATCTTTTCTTTCAAAGGTGGCTTTACCAGTCAATATCAATCAGACTATAAATATGCCTATGTTCTTTCCCAGTTTTACGAACAAAATGGAATACAAACTACACATGTTGGATGTTCATAGACAGTTACGATTCTATTTACACAGGACAAAAAAAATTCCGTAAATCTGATCAGTTGTTAGGTTCTGCAAAAAGGGTTTACAGAAGGAAATAATCAATAAGGTCACTATAGCTGGATGGATTTCTTCATGCATCCTGTAGGTCCGTAAGGACAGAGGCATGTCTCCTCCAGGTCAGGTAAAAGCTCATTCCACCTGGTCCATGGCTATGTCTGTGGCTTTCTGGTCTAGAGTGTCTTTGGATGACATTTGCTCTGCAGCTACTTGGTCCTCATTTCATACATTTATTTCTCATTATAAATTGGGGGCGGCCACGGTGGTGCAGCGGTTAGCATTGCCGCCTCACAGCAAGAGGTTCTCTGGTTCGATCCTCGACTGGGGTGCCTTCTGCGCGGAGTCTGCATGTCCTCCCTGTAGTTCCGTGGGTTTCCTCCGGGTGCTCCAGTTTCCTCCCTCATCCCAAAGACATGCTGTAGGTGGATTGGACACTCTAAATTGGCCCTAGGTGTGAGTGTATGCGTGTGTGTACCTTCTGTGGAAGGTTGGGCACCGGGATGGCAACTCGACACCGTAAAACTCCACTGCCAATCATGAGCAGACAGGTGATCTGCTGTGGCGACCCCTAACCGGGAAAAAGCCAAAAGGAGAAGAAGAAGAAGAAAAGCAAACATTTCATCTAAAAACTGGAGCATCCCTGAATATTAGGGATAGCTGAGAGGTGGTTTATTCTCTGATATTCATACAATCCATTGCAATTATTTATTTGTTTGTTTATTTATTTATTTGTTTGTTTGTTTGTTTGCTTGTTTGTTTATGTATCCTTTGTTGACAGGGTTACTTTCAACAGGCTAGTGGCCTCTTTTCAGAGAAGACCCATGGTGGTATTTATACTTCTATGGAAAATCTGGCCATGTCATCAGGGAACTCCCCCTTCTCTTTTTGATAGGTGCCATGAGATCTTTTACAGCCACCAGAGCTATCAACAAGTCAAGCAGATGGGACCTTGGTTTAGCATCTCATTCAAAGAAAGACATACTCAGTAAAGGGGTGTAAGACAGAGACCCTGTGCATGGAAATGGAGGAATGGTACCCCACACAGAAGAAACTGGGCTCATCTGATCATGAATCTCAGAAAAGTGATTTGATCAGATCAGCAATATCCATTGTAAAATGTCCTCAACCTGTCTAGAGTGTATTCAGGTATTTTTGTTACTGCAATATATTTGAATATAAGTTACACAAGGGGTAATATTGCTATAAATTGCAGCCCAGTCTCTTTAGCTAAATAGTGTTTTTAATATGCAGTGTTCCAAGATGTTGATTTCTTTTAGTGGCCATAGCAGAAAATGAATGAATGAATTGTAGGCTGAAGTATATGGTTAAGTCCATAAATTTGTACTTGTTAACATTTTTTCTGGATGTGCCATTTATTTCTGATATATAAAGATTTATGGACTGACAACTGAAAGGAAGTTGGGAAAGGTTATGGTTTCTTTTTTATAGCACTCAATAGCAGACTTGAAGAGGCAAGACATTTATGTAAGACCCTAAAGTCTTTTTCAAAATAGAGATTGTTAAATGCACTTAAAGGACAGACTTGATTCCAACTGTCATCAAGATAATATAATGTAATACAATGTAAAGTGTCTCCTGTATGGTGTACAAATCAGGGCAGAGTCTAACAAAGCAGAAACTGTCTGCGTGTATCAGTCAGGTCAGGGGGGGCAGTCCTTTGTTCCAAGTGTCCTTCATATCCATACCTCTGGGATTTCACTAACTGGTCTGAAGAGAACATTTCATAATAAGAAGTGAACAGTTCTATGAGGATAACGGACAAGTGTAGGTCACAATAAGTAACACAGTAGAGGCCTGTCAAGTGTAGGTCACAATAAGTAACACAGTATAGGCCTGTCAAGTGTAGGTCACAATAAGTAACACAGTATAGGCCTGTCAAGTGTAGGTCACAATAAGTAACACAGTATAGGCCTGTCAAGTCTAGGTCACAATAAGTAACACAGTAGAGGCCTGTCAAGTGTAGGTCACAATAAGTAACACAGTATAGGCCTGTCAAGTATTGGTCACAATAAGTAACACAGTATAGGCCTGTCAAGTGTAGCTCACAATAAGTAACACAGTATAGGCCTGTCAAGTGTAGGTCACAATAAGTAACACAGTATAGGCCTGTCAAGTGTAGGTCACAATAAGTAACACAGTATAGGCCTGTCAAGTGTAGGTCACAATAAGTAACACAGTATAGGCCTGTCAAGTGTAGGTCACAATAAGTAACACAGTAGAGGCCTGTCAAGTGTAGGTCACAATAAGTAACACAGTATAGGCCTGTCAAGTATTGGTCACAATAAGTAACACAGTATTGGCCTGTCAAGTGTAGGTCACAATAAGTAACATAGTATAGGGCTGTCATATAAAACATAAAAGTACTGAATTTCAGATGAATCAGATTCATCCCAAGTACAATACCAACACAAAAATGAGGAAGATGTTAGAGGAACAATGGGAAAGAAGCAAAACTGCCATTACACAAGCATTATATCACCAAATAAAGCATATCAACAAAGCAGAAGAAGAAACAAAAACATACTACGATTCTCAAGGGAGGTAGCCAAAAGCTTTAAGAAGAAAAGGGGGAAGAAAAGAAATATAGAAATGCAAACAAAGAAAGGCAAGAAACTTCACTAGATCGGACAGAAGACAATGGCAAAAATAATACAAAGAGTAAAGTTTAAGACAGGAAATAGCGGTTCCTGTTAGACGGAGCAATAAAACATCCAATAAGTATATTGAAGAATATAGGAAACACTTGGAAAAGACAGTGAAGTTCAAAAACAAATGTAGAATTCCAAATACAGACTTAGCATAATGGGGTTCCCCCTTTCTCTGAGGTGGTGTGAGCTCCCAGTTTGAGCTCATACCACCTCAGAGAAAGGAACTCAGAGTTCCTCCCTAACCCAGTTCGAGTGAAACCTGGACAGTTGGATGGGGAACAGGAAATAAATCCCTGGTTTGGCACCTGTGACTCTAATGGACACAGGTAACCTGTAAATGGTTAATCTTCCAGGCCCATGCTTACACTTATCAAGGGTATCAGAACTCGTCAGAAATTTGGGATGCATGGCTAGGCTTAAAAAGGCCCTTGGGGTCATTAGCCTAGTAAACACTTATGAACCTATAATAAGCAGGGAGGTGGGGAGTACAGACCTCCATATGGGAGGAGGTGCAAGCAGGGCTTATCTCCTGCAAAAAAAAAAAATATATATATATATATATATATATATATATATATATATATATATATGTATATTTTTTAGTGTTAAATCCTTGTTTATAATTCTGTGGCAATGAATATAGAAATATTTTGAGATTTAATGATGTACACTAGAACCAACAAGTTCCATTTGGCTTGCAACTAGTGCAAAATATACTGCAGCCAGCCACCAGTTGCCCTGACCTCCCTGTACATCTGTATGGTCAACCTTCCTTTCTTGGATATATAACAACTACACCTAATCTTGTTCAACTTTTCCTCCATTTACTCAACAAACTGAAAACAGACAACACTGTACCCCAGTCAGCCTTCACTGTCCAGGCCATTAAGGCTGCAATGTTAACGTTTAAAGGACTAGGTAGCTTAGAACATAGTCACACAGTACTCAGCATCCAAATTATAAACAGAGAAAGGCTTCATATGTATCGTGCTACTCAGATACATTACATTTGTCGTGCACAGTATTAGAACTGAGACTTGCACTCCTAACACACAGAGCAAAATGGTATCTCATTCACCCCGTTATGCTGTCAGCATATGTCATTTCTTTTCAGGCACAGTTCTCCTAAGTGTGACACTTTCCTTTCTCATTTTTGTGCCAGAACTCTATTATTTTCAGATCCATTTTATCAGTGTCACACCCAATAGTATGGTGCCAGAAATGGCTTCAAGTTGCACAGGTTTTGACCCGGCCTACTTCCCCAAAGACCTGGTCTGAGTAGTGATCTTGGCGATGAAGGATACAAATGGGGAGGGGAGGAAATCATAGGCTGACACCAGCATATCCATCCCAGAAGGAGACTCTTGTTGGATTCCCCCACAGGAAGGTCATCTGTTGGAAGGTCCGAAAGTGCTGTTAATGCTCTTAGAACTCAGGATTATGAGCTCACCAAGATAAAAAATATGCAACATTTTAACTGGGGGTCTCTGGTGTGTGGAATCATGTATATACTCTGCTCATATCATACTAGGCTTTACGTATTGTTGTCAAATGGGAGGGAGTTGTTAGAGACATTCAACATTGTACTAATGCCGCAGGATGAAGGCTGTAGTCCGTAGTTCTTTCCTCTATTTCTCTGTGTCCTTCAATATCAGGAGGTTGGGAGAAGTGAATGCACTTATAAAGGGTGAGGGCTATATGGTTGTGGGGGAGGGAAGACAGGGCCAAAAAAACTGTTTTTTCTCGTCTTCCATGAAACACTGTATAAATAAGTGAAAGTCTCTCCTGGTGTTGTAGGGATTGTGTTTTTCTAACATGGAACCATGTATCAGAAATGTATCAGACTTCCTGTAATACAGTGTCAAGCCTGCATCTTCCCTGCTACAGTATATCACAAATTTATTGAACTTCCCGTAATACCATGTTAGGTTTGAATCCTTCCTGCTACAGTTTATCACAAGTGTATCAAACTTCCCCTAATACAGTGTCAGGTTTGAGTCCTCCCTGTTACAGTGTATCACAAGTGTATCAAACTTTCTCTTAATACAGTGTCAGGTTTGAATCCTCCCTGTTGCAGTGCATAGCAAGTGTATTAAAATTCCCATAATAAAATGTCAGGTTTGAATCTTCCCTGTTACAATATATAAGAATTGTGCCAAATTACCCCTAATACAGTGTCAGGTTTGAATCCTCCCTGTTGCAGTGCATAACAAGTATAAACAAATTCCCTTAATAAAATGTCAGGTTTGAATCTTTCCTGTTACAGTATATAAGAATTGCACTGAACTACCCCTAATACAGTATCTGGTTTGAATCCTCCCTGTTACAGTGTATCAAACTTCCCTTAATACAATGTCAGGTTTGAACCTTCCCTGCTACATTGCATTACAAGTGTATCAAATGAGCCCTAATACAATATCTGGTTTGACTGCCCCCGGTACTCTGTATCTGAGGAATATCAAATGTCCCCTAATACAGTCTTAGATTTGGATACCTGCTGATACAGTGCATCAGAAGTGTATGAAACTGCCAATAATACAGTGTCAAGCCTGGATTTTCCATAGTTCAATATATCACAAATGCATCAAACACCCCCTAATAAGTGCCATATGTGGATATTTCTTCCTTGATACACTAAGCCTGAAGTGAGTCACATTAACTTTAATGCAATATGATAGGAATGTCTTTTTTTTTGTCTGATGTGAAAATATTCACCCTCAGTTCAGTGTGACAGAACTTGCTCATCCTCTCTGATATAGTTTTATAAAAGTTAGGCGCGCACACACACACACACACACACACACACACACACACACACACACACACACTCAACATACTATACTGCATAAGAAATAGTTCTGTCATGAGTCATACTCAGAAGTTAGGGTTTTAGATCATGTTAGACCACAAACCCAGTTTCACATAGAACTATCACAACTGCAAAACAAACACATAAACACACAAAGACATACTCGGAGGCACTGATCAAAAATCTACCAAAACTACAGAGGCCTCCAAAGCAGACACCCAAGCAACTGCCACCTCAAGACATAAGACATGCAACACATAGTTCTCAAAGTCAGTGTGCTAAACAGTCACAGCCCTTAAGGCCAAACACAATGCCAGACACACTTGTTATAGGTGACTCCATAGTCAGACACACTGACGTCCCACTCACCAGACTGAACAAGGAAAAGATCACAGTTAGCTGCCTGTCAGGCGCTAGAATCCGCCACATAACACAAGCACTCAGGTCACTCCACAGCAAGGACAAGTATGACTCAGTCATTGTCCATGCCGGTGTGAATGACCTGAGATGTACCTCCCTGGACTACATGAAAAGAGACATAGAGGAGCTCTCAGATTATGTAGCCCAGGCCGGTATGACCCTGACCCTGAGCAGTATCCTACCCTCACCAAGAATGATGCCACAATACAGAGACAAAATGATCAGCTTTAATAATTGGCTTAATTACTGGTGTCATTCTAAGGGGATCCAATGTCTGTCTGCCTGGGATGACATGCTTGACAAGCCACGCTGCTTCGCAAGGGATGGCTTGCACCTGTCAGCCCTGGGCTTCCGGATATTGGCAAAGGCTCTTGCCACCCCCATAGTGCCTTTTTAGGCAAGGCTCAAATGATAAACCTACCGCCCTAGAAAACAAAAATGGAGAAAAACTAAGGGTAATACTGCTCAATGCCAGAAGTCTAAACCTCAAGATGCACGCCCTCAAAGCCCTCCTCAGTATGGAGAACATCGATGTTTGTGCTGTGACTGAAACCTGGTTCAAGGCTCCTGAGAGCACCCCAGCACTATCAGGTTATACCTCATATCATGCGTTCCGACCCCAAAATCCGGACCGAACTACAAAAGGAGGGGGAGTATCCATATTCATAAAGGATACCCACACCTCCAGGTTAGTGGCAATGCACGAAGCATCGGAGACCATCCAGGTGCAATTAACCATAGGTAAAACTGCCCTACAGTTTGTAACATGCTACAGACCACCTTCTCAAACTCAGGAAACCCACACAGCCTTCCTGAAGACACTGGAGAGTATAAATGTCTCTCCAAACACCATCATATTGGGTGACTTCAACTACCCAAACATAGACTGGGAACATTACTGAAGCCCCAACACCCTAGCCCAAAGGTTCCTTGAGTTCATAAACTCAAATGCTATGGAACAACTAGTCACCATTCCCACAAGAGGAGAAAATATACTAGACCTGATCATCACAAACATGGTGACAAAATGCTCCACACCAGAAGTATATCCCTCATTGGTGAGATCAGACCATAAATTAATCTCACTGGAGATCCACATCCCGCCCCACCCCCAGCAAAAGACCACAGTGAAGAACTTCTCAAAAGCAAACTTCACACTTCTTAAGACTGGAGTGGTATCCTTCAAGGCCCCCGAGCCAGTGGAAACCACAACCCACGCTGCTGAAACCCTTACAAATGCCTTCTACGAGCACCTCCAGGAATGTATGGATCAAGCAATCCCTAATAAAATCAAGACCTTTTCCACCAAAGGCAGGCCCGGTCTGGTGGACTCCAGCCATAAACAAACTCTACAACAAGAGGAGAAAGCTACTACATGACAGAGCAAAATCCCTAAATGAGAAGGCATCTCTGATCAATACTAGCAAAAAACTACGATCACTCATAAAATCATCCAAGGCCAACTTTGAGAGGAAAATCGCTAATGACACAAAAGACAATCATAAAGCCTTCTTTAGCTATGTTAGAAACCTGGGTGGAAACTTCCAGATATGCTCAGAATTAGTCCAAAATGATAAAAAAATCACTGAACCCACAGACATTGCCAACATACTGGCAGACAGGTTCAGTGCAAATTTCTCCGCCCTCCCCCCAAAAGGAGAAATATCTATCCCACCAGAGTCTAGCCTCCCAAACATCTCAGATGCCCAGGTGAGAGCTGCTCTCTCTAAAGCAAAAAACACAGCATCAATGGGACCGGACGGTGTCCCCGGCTGTGTGCTACACGAACTCAATGAGGAACTAAACCCACACATAAGGCTGCTGTTTAATCTTAGCCTTACTACAGGATAATGCACTCCAAAGAATGGCATACGGCAACTGTGGTCCCACTCCACAAAGGCGGTGCTTCTATGGACCCTGGAAATTACCGCCCCATAAGCTTGACGAGCCTTGTCTGCAAAGCTATGGAGAGGATCATAATGGAACTCATAAATAAAGACATTGGGGACCTACAGACACTGGATCCTACCCAATTTGGCTTTGTCAAGGGCAGATCCTGCCTCTTGAACTTGGTCGACTTTTTCGAAACAGTCACTAAGGCCATTGATGAGGGTAAGGCAGTTCACACAGCCTACCTTGACCTAGCAAAAGCATTCGACACAATACCCCACTCGGGCATCATAGAAAAGCTCACCAGCTTAGATGTAAACCCATATGTCACAAGATGGGTTGCAAACTGGCTCAAGCACAGAGCACACAGGGTTAGAGTTGCTGGTGCCATGTCAGACTCTAAGCCGGTCACGAGCGGTGTCCCACAGGGCTCAGTCCTGGGCCCCCTCTTGTTCGGCATTTATTTTTCTGAAGTGCAGGCAAACATAGGGGGATTGTGGCTGACAAAATTTGCAGATGACTGCAAACTGGGCACCATAATTGACACTCCATCAGACACAGACATCCTCCAGAAAGGTCTCATAGAAATGGATAACTGGTGCCAGAGCCATGGCCTTAAGCTAAATGCCAAAAAATGTATAGTCATACCCTTTGGGAAAAACAAGGTAACCCCTAATTACCACATAGGTGGTAATCCATTAGACATGGAAGAAGTTATCAGGGACCTGGGGACCCAAGTTGACAGTAACCTCTCTTTTGACACTCACATTGCCAAAGTGGTTAGGAAGACCTTCTACATTGCCCACCTGATCATGAAGGGATTCACATCCAGATCAGGAGAGGTCATTGTACCCCTGTACTCTTCACTTATCAGACCAATGATTGAGTACAACGCCCCATTCGAATGTACCTTACCCGACACCTGCAGCAGTTGGAAAGACCCCAAAAGTTCCTCACCAAAAGGATAAAGGGGCTCAAACATATGTCATACGATGCCCGACTGAAGAAACTCCAGCTCTATTCAGTCGCATACCGTCTGCTCAGAGGTGATCTGTGCCTGACATACAAGGCCATGTCCAACCCGGAATTAATGGACATGCTCCACCTCAAAAAATCCAAATCCACCAGAGCCACGAGAGCAAGAGACTTAAACCTCAACACGGATATAAATAGGATGTGCTGGAGGGACAGATTCATCACCCAGAGACTCCCTACACTATGGAACAGAATCCCAGTCCATGTGAGGCAGAGCCCCTCACTGACTCAGTTCAAGAGAAATCTTGACGAGTGGATGGGAGATCGTAGGTTTACCCCGGGAATCATCTCTGTATCACTGCTGGACAGAGGCACAGCAAACTAATGGGTATAGTATTCTCATCCTAAGGGGTGGTGAAAGCCACACACACTCTGGCTAGGCTTATAAATGCCCTAGGGCAGATAGCCTAGTATGAACCTATGAACCTATGAACCTATGAACCTCTTTAATATAATGTCTTAGAAGTGCAAAAAAATGCCATTTAAAATGTTTGACAAAATGAAACTCCACAATGATTGTGATATGATTTGTGAAAGTCAGGGCACAACCTCTGTGATATACTCTGTGAAAGTCAGGGCACAACATCTGTGATAAACTCTGTGAAAGTCAGGGCACAACCTCTGTGATATACTCTGTGAAAGTCAGGGCACAACATCTGTGATAAACTCTGTGAAAGTCAGGGCACAACCTCTGTGATATACTCTGTGAAAGTCAGGGCACAACCTCTGTGATATACTCTTTGAAAGTCAGGGCACAACCTCTGTGATATACTCTGTGAAAGTCAGGGCACAACCTCTGTGATATACTCTATCAGAGCTAATCTCTCCTAACTGGTCTCTTAATATAGTGGTTTTGTTCTCAGTCATACCTCTGGCAATTGGTGTCTGGATGGCCTGGAAGAAAGGAAGATATGAAGTAGCCAATGGCCAGCTGTTCCAGCCCAGGTAAATACAAACTAATTACAATGTAATACTGACCCCAGAAAATGTGAGGAAAGGCAAGATGCACACTGTACAATCATGCTTCCTGTTTATACTCCAAGGCGATACCTAATGTCAGTAATATGTAAATATAATTATGACTGAATGAATGAATGAATGAATGAATGAATACTTGTGTCCGAATGCAGTGCATGTGCAGAGGTATTAAAGTAGAAAAAACCCTTGGCTTGCACTCAGGTGCTGGAGACCTGTATCCTATGACAGCATGCAACACTGAAGCACTGAAGTACCAACAAATCCTGGTGCAAAAAAATTATACAGTAGGGATGGGGAGTGGATGACAATATGAATAAATGGAATTAGTCAATATCGGACTAATGACCTGGTTGAAAAAAAAACAAACAGATGTTCACCATATTGATCACTGCTACAGTACCCATAGCTATATGGGTTATATCCTGCCACGGATATAACAGCCAGCCAGCCAGCTTCCAATGCTTCAGGGCATTTCTACATGCCCAGTCAGGTAGTTTGAACTGAGCTCACTAAAAGATAAGTTTATATGTGAAGCTCTTCAGAGCTTTACTGCCGCCGAAGAGTACACTCCTCTAATTCATGGATTGACGACCGGCTTGGTGCTCTTCCTCTGCTGAGCAGATAAGTTCCCTTTAAGTAAAAAACTTCCATTTTCTAAATATTGTTTGTGATTTGTCACTTTCCTCTTTGGGAAAGTTATTTTAAAATTAAGAGTTTTGTGTTTAATGGACTGTCATAAGATTGTAACACACTTTTAAATGGGAGCACTCTTTTTTTCCTGTCAGTTTAAAAGATGTGTAAAGAAACTGATAATTTTTTTTCTAGGGAGATGTTGTGTTTATTTTACTGTTTTGGGGCTGGCAAAGTGTTTTAAAGTCCTATCTACTGTGTTTTTCTGTGAAAAAGTGACTTTTAAAGACTTGTAGTTTTTTTACCAGCATTTGCTGCTTGTCTTCCCCAGGAAAATAACCCCATTTTCAGCGTGAACATGGACCAAACTACTGGTCCCACATTCAGTCCTACTGCCAGCCACAAAAAGAAAAAAGTTAAACAAACAGCCTTAGCCACCACAGCAGGCTAGCAATGTCCCTCTGCCGCAGGTAGGTGACTGCTGTGGCCATCTGTTGTGCCTCAGACCACTCATCTTTTACTGTGGATACTTCTAGTGTAGCACCTACAGCCCCTATGGACCAGGGCAATGGAAAGTCACTCTTGTCAGTCCTGGGAGAGGGAACAGGGAGGACTTCCCTGTTGAGTCAGAATTCTGCTCCCATACCTGGGAAGCTCCTGCTGCTGCTGCCATAAATAGGTTGGTCCACTTTTTCTTGTCAAAAAGAAACAGAAAACTAAGTATATGTTTGCTCCACCTCAATTTTCCTTAGACAGGAGTAGTTTACAGGATCTGGCTCAGGGTTTAATTCAAGCTATTGAACCTTTCTGTAAGGTAGTTTATGGTAAAAGAAAGATGGATACCTCTAGTTTCTTGTGAAAGAAAGATGGATACCTCTAGTTTCTTGTGAAAGAAAGATGGATACCTCTAGTTTCTTGTGAAAGAAAGATGGATACCTCTAGTTTCTTGTGAAAGAAAGATGGATACCTCTAGTTTCTTGTGAAAGAAAGATGGATACCTCTAGTTTCTTGTGAAAGAAAGATGGATACCTCTAGTTTCTTGTGAAAGAAAGATGGATACCTCTTTTCCTGAAGAGATTCAAGATTCTGAATCTGAACAGGAAGGTGAAGGGATAGATACACGGTTTTCCCCTCAGATTTCTGATTCAGACTCTGAGGAGAATTCAGTTTCTGATTCTTCCTGTGGGGGTTTCTCTTTCTCTGAGATGATTGCTAGAATGTATCGGTATTTTCAGTGGGAGAACACTGAGGTTTCTCAGTCTCTCAGAAAATGCTATCAGTTGTTACAGAAGGAATTTCCAGAACCTACACCCATTCCTCCTGTTCTGTCTGCTTTACATGATGTGTGTGTTACTGCCTGCAGTTTTCCTGATGGTCAACCATCTCCCCCTAAAAAGGCAGATAGGATGCATAAAGTTCCTCAGTCTTTTAAGTTTTTATATGCTAATCCCAAACCTTCTTCCTGGGTTATGGCCACTGGTACTGTTATGACAAAGTTTCCATGGCTGCATTTTTAGAACCTCCCAGATCATGTTGCAAATAAGATTTTAAATTCCCCTTTGGATAAAGATTTAGATTTTAGCTCCTCTGATGCAGAGGTCATCAAAAAGTGTGAAGAAATTGGTAAGTTGATCCAAGCAATCTTCAGTCTTCCTTTTGCAAATTTTCTAAGGGATTTTCTATCTCCTCTTCCAATTTTGGCATAAAACAGAATAAACAATTTCAACAAAACACAGGTAAACAGACATTTAAGAAACAATGGCAGGGTGGTTCCAAAAAGAAGACTCAAACCTCCCAAAAGCAGACAGTCCAACAAGTCTAAGTAAATATTCAAGAGCCACAGTGACCCCCAACCACCCTGGCCCTTTCTTTTCTTCCAGAAAGTTTGAATCAACATTTTTCTCTTTGAAAACTGATAGTTTCAGACAAATGGGTTCTGAAGATCATTTATCAAGGTTACAGATGGCAGTGGGAGGACATTCCTCCTTTCCAGGGGGGTCATTCCTCATCCTCCAGGTCAGACTCTTTTGTTTCCACTGGGTCTGCATCACATGCTGACCCAAGAAGTGATAGAATCACTTTCCTCTTTTTCAGGTGGGGAAGGATTTTTATTCAATGATGTTCTTAGTGCCAAAGAAAGTTACTGCTTGGAGACCAGTTCTGGATCTTTCTTTCCTAAACCTGTTTGTGATAGTACCCAAATTCAAAATGATGTCACTTCATAACCTGTTACTTTTTCTTCCTCCTTCATGTTTCCTGGTAACACTAGACTTAAAAGATGTGTATCATCACATCCCTATTCATACAGACTTCAGGCATTTTTTAAGGTTTTGTTTGTCTGGATCACATTATCATTTCTCTGTCTTACCTTTTGGACTGTCCACTGCACCAAGACTGTCCACAAAGTGACTACCTTATGTTATAGCTCATTGTAGGCTACATGGTATCCATTTTTCCATATTTAGAAGACTTGCTTATCTTTGCAGAGTATTTTTCAAAAAGTGTCAGAACTCTCTGTCTTTGGTGAGAGATCTCTTACTCAAGCTGGGATTACAAGAGAACATTCAAAAGTCTTTCTTGACTCCTTCAAACAGGATTGTTGTGTTCCTAGGATGTCAATTAGACACCTCAGTCCAAACAGCTTTTCTTCCACAGGAAAAAAAAAATGATCTATATCTAGATCTATTTCTAAGGTTTTCCACTAAAACGTCAGTCACTGTGAGGGAACATTTCAGGATTTTGGGTCTTGTGGCATCTATGTTTCTCATTATAACCCTGGAAATACTCCAAATCAAAAGATACAATGTCATCTGAAGTTTCTTTTATCCAAGCACCAATGTTTGTCTTTTCAAATTCTAGTGCTGTGGTTTGCCAGAAGATAACTTATTTGGCAAACAGCAGATATCCTTAAATCCAGGTCTCACCTTCTCCTTCCCTGTTACAAAGCAGTCAGTCACCACAGATAACTCAGACTTTACTTCAAGAGGAATAAAAGTGCAGGGAATGTGGGAAACCAAGGACAGATGCAAGCACATTAATATCAAATACAGTAGATGCTTGCCTCGATCAAAGCACTGACCTCTCTAAATCATATTTAATCTCCAGGACTTCTTCAATTTATTACAGAAAATAGCACAGTCATGTGGTACATCAACAAGCAGGGGGGGATCATATCATACCCCCTGTGCAGACTAGCCATGTTAGCTTGGAATATAGCTTCACAGCACAGTCTCACTCTACAGGGATCCTACATTCCATCAGAGTAAAACTTTGTGGCAGTTAAGCTGAGCATAACCAGAGCAGACCCTAACAAATGGAAATAGGATCATGGAGTCTTCCAAGATGTGATCTCTGTGAGGGTTCCTCAAGTAGACCTCTTTGTCTCCTCTCTGAACAATTAACTGACAAGATTTTGTTCCAGGACTCCTTGCAAGAAGGCCCAGAAGAAAGATGCCTTTTATTTTCCTTGGAAAAGAATATTCCTATATACTTTTTCACCCTTTCCACTGATATCCAAGGTACTTCTGAAGATTCAGTAGGAACCCCCCCCCCCCCCAAGATCATTGTGGTGACAACCTTCTGGCCCAGGAAACTGTGGTTCTCTCTTCTTTTGGAAATGGCCAGAAGCAATTACAACAAGCTTCCCCACAGAGTGGATCTACTCACACAAGAACAGGGGTGTTTGATACACTTGAGGCTAAGGCCTTAATCCATTTTTAGACACATGAAGATGTGCAGCATATACTAATGGAGGCAAGAATAACTGCTACTGGAAAATCATATATTAGTAAATGAGAAAGGTTTTCTAGTTGGTGCCAAGAACACAACCAGCACCCATTTAGGGTTAGTTATTCTCTGTTTTTACAATATTTGTTGAGTTACTTTACTATGGCCTTTCTTAGCCCTCCATCAAGGTTCATTTATCAACAATTTCAGTATGTCTGCCCATGAATCCTACTCTTTCAATACAGTCTCATGTCAAAATGTTTCTGAAAGGGGTTTTGCATAAGAGGCCTCCAAGTAATGAGTGACCATTCCTTGGGATCTTAATTTTGTGTTAGAGACCCTAACACTTGCTCCATTTGAACCAGCTAACCTTGCTGACTTGAGGTTCATAACACTGAAAACAGTTTTACTTTTTGTTCTGACCTCTACAAGAAGAGTATCTGATTTGCAAAAATCTTATGGTGAGTCAACCCTATCTCATGTTCCATAGATACAGGGTTTCTCTGAAACGAATCTTTCCTTTATGCCTAAAGTGGTATCTGATTTTGCTTTAAGCCAAATTATCCATCACCCTGTCTTCTTTCCTGAACCTGAAAATGAGGGAGAACGGGTACTCCATATCTTGGATGTCCACAGACAACTCAGTTTCTATCTTGACTAAGCTGAATCTTTCAGATCTTTGAATTAATTGTTCATTTATTCTAAAGGTAAGATACAGGGATAATCTGTGGCAAAACAGGCTATTTCCAAATGGTTGCCTAAGGCTATTACCTTTTGTTTAATTCACCATAACAAAACTATTCCAGGCAGGGTCAAGGCCCACTCTACCATGGCTTTATCTTCATTTGTGGCTTTTTGGAAAGGGTTGGATTCTAGAAGTATATTTGAAGCTGCTTCTTGGTCCTCTGTTTATACTTATACAAAGCACTATAAGCTCAACTGCTTCTCTAGATCAATGTCAGGCTTTACTATGACCACTATCCAGTGGCTTTTGGACTCTTCTCTCTTCCATCTCCAAAATGTAGTAAGTTAGGGTAATCTATCCATTTAGCTAAGTCTACTATAGCATTGATCAATATGCTGAACATAGAACAGGTTTGTAAGTAAAGTTACCATAACAATAGATGTTCAAATAATCACTGTTGCAGCAGATGCACTCTCGCTCTATCACCCCCCCCCCCCCTTTTTTAATGCCAGGATGTGAACAGTTATTTTTTGTTGTTCTCAACATTGTCCTTTCAGGGCTCAGCCTCCTTCTATCTGGCACCCAGACTTGTCTTTTAGTCATCTCAGTTCAAGCTGCCTGACGATATGGGTGCATGGACGGAGCCTTGAAGCTTTGGAAGCTAGCCAGCTGTTATATCCTTGACAGAATATAACCCCTTGGGGCGCTAGGTACTACAGTGATTATTCAAACATCGACTGTTATGGTAACTTTAGTTACACACCTGTACTCTTCCTGCTGTTAATTGGCTCAAAAGTAGGACACACTCCTTATAATGTCATAAGCTAGAACTATATAATTATCAATGATTAAGGGTTAGAAATGGCTCACACAATATCTTTTGTAGTGTCAGAAACTGTGTTGTTTCTCCAGATCAGCATACCTGAAAGGAGGCCAATTTACTGCAATATACTGACTCAAAGGAAGGCATTCTTTTCCTGACTCAAAGCATGAGAAATGCGTCACAAACCTTGTAATACAATATGACAGCTGAGTGCATTTTCCTTAGTAAAGTGTGCTATCAGTAGGATCTAGAGAATCCAACATGTTTTCCAGAAACAAGTCTTCTCTCTCTCTTTCTCTCCTGATAGTCAGAAGTGAGTCACTTATACTGTAACAATGTGTCATATACAAGTCAATCTTCTCCTAAACGATATATTAGAAGAAGGTCTTCTCTCTAATACAGCATGTCAGAAATAATTTTGCTTTATGCTTTATTTTGCTTTGTTTAGGAGGGTGACCTAATAGTTAAGGTGTTGAGTCTCACAAGGGATAATTAGCTAAGATTAAAATGGCTCGCAAGGGCAGTTAGCTTAGTACTAATCTATGAACCTATTTATCAGTACATGGGTTAGAACTGTCTCCTTTCCCTGATAGGATTGTCAGAAATATGTATTTACTATCTAAAGTAATTTACCTGATCTGAGTCATCTGTCGATACAGTGTAACAGGTGAGACACTAATTCTGTAACAAAGCGTTTCAACTAAGTCTTCCTTTCAAAATACAGTGTGTTAGAGTGGGGCACCCTCGGCCTAGTAACTTGTGCCAGAATTTAGTATGTCCTCTCTGCTACAGTGAGTGAGAAGCTGGTCAAACATCTCCTATGACTGTCCATCACAAATTAGTATGTATGAAATAGTTATGCTTTGGCAGTACTCAAGTTAGATATGATGGAGCAAAAAATGTATTTAGCATCTAGCATAATTATGTCACAAAAGTAGGCATTCTTTCCCTGACACATTCAATGAGATTTTGAATGCCAGTCATATGTACATATAACTAGGTGTCCTAACTTATCCGAATGAAGTCACACTCTGTGATGGGTATACATTTTTCTTGACAAGACAGTCGATACTTTTTTGTAAGATACTGTGCCTAAAATGAGCTATTCTTTAATGGCAAATTTGGTTTACACTTCTATTTTTGATCACCCCCCCCCCCCCCCAGCATTTACTTGAAAGATTACTTACATTAATTTTATGTAGTTTATTTATGACATACATTTTTCCCATCTCATCCAGCACTGTAATGATATACTGCCTGCTTCATTATGGTTTCATGCATGAAGTGACAGTTTCTCTCATAAACTGACCTCATACACTTGGTCCTTCTGATCTTTTGGTGCTGACCATAAACACTTTTCATACGTTGTTCTTAATGCTGTTTACTTCTTCTGTGACTGCCTTCCCTTCTCTTGCATTTTACTTGTCATCACTCCAATTGCCTTTATTTCAACTTTGGACTTCTCTGTGTGGCTTTTTGCCAGATCTTAACTTGTTTGTTGCTTCTCTCAGCATAACCTTTAACCTCAGTACACATTTTTGATCCCTTCTCTGTATATAACCCCTCCCACCATCTTAGTGTTACTCCTTGCATCTCTAGCTCTAAGATTCCCACGCTTGTTAATGATGCAGGCTTTTTCCGACAGGAAATCCCTTTTGAACAAGTTATTTAAGATCTCATATTGTTGGGTCGCTCATACATGGAGTCAGTCAGGATTTACCATTTTGCTCCTTCAATTGTCTTAACTGCACAGAGTGTTAGAAACAATAGAAGAGAAGAAAGATCCTGGGATAACTCTATTAGTCAGTAACCTGTAATGTCTGACTGTTACAGTACATGCAATGAACTGCTTCCTATAATTTATCCAACAGCTATCATGTGACATCACTTAGCTGGATTATACTTTAAGTATGTTAAAATCTCTTGCATCCTGTTATCAGGCAACCTGGCTTTTGATAATTAATGTCTTCCTATTGTCTACAAGCGTACTCTGTAGCTGTCCCCTGCAGTTCTGCTTTTTTTGTGTGTGTGTGTGTGTGTGTGTGTGTGTGTGTGTGTGTGTGTGTGTGTGTGTGTGTGTGTGTGTATGCGTGTAATTTCTTCACCAGGGCTGTGCCTGCAAATGATCTATTTTGATCAGTGTACTACCTCGGTAAAGACAAATAAATTAATAAATAAAAACAGCGGATGTTAACAGAGCTATATGGTACTCTCCAAGATTTTGACATCTACAAACAGTCCAAAAGATTTAGTTTATAAGCAGTACAATATCATGTTAGATTTTTGTACCTCCCATTCCCCTGGAGCCACCATTGTGTAATATATAAGGGGAAAAGGTAGCCATGTTATTTAACCAGGATATAAACAGTAAATTATATCATATTTAAAGGAACTCATAGGGATGAATTGCATAGTGTTGCAAGCTCTGCACTGCATACTGAGAATACACCATTGTGTAAGTAGGCATGGATAACAAAGTAGGCACAGGATGCCTGGGTAGGCAGCTAACTATGCTTTAGAATGATAATATAGTGCAACATGGAAAGGATGCAGAAGAGCTATGTAGTAAATGATGGCAGCAGATGTTGCATTGTAGGAGCTCATGAGAACACGTGCCCTTGGCCACAGCAAGCAGTGTACATCATTGCCTTGTGCAGCTGATATATGCTGGTTGCCACATCCAAGCAACATATGGTATATGGAAAGACCTGTTGTTATCTGGATCCCAGCCAGCTCAACACCTTATTTATTCCATTAAAGGAATGTACATTGGAGTATAGGAAAGAAGGGAAGATGGTATAGCAAAAGCAAGCGATACATAAAGAAGGAGAACATGCAGATGTGGGTGGATACAGTGCAATGTTTTTGTGATCATAGGTACCCCTTTTTATGTATGTCTACAGGGAAAGGATGATAGGAAGAGTGAAATGAAAGGGAACAGGAAAGGTGGGGGGAATGTAGATAATATAGACAGATCATTTAACATTAAACAGTACAGATAGAAAGGTGTGGACTGGGACACACACACATTAGCAGAAACAGACAGACAAACATAGGTCAGAAGAATGTCTGCAAACAGAGATAGGTATGAGCAACAAACCAGTTTCTCACTAGCCTAGTGAAGTGTTATTGCAACTCACTAGATTATGGTCCTGAGCTCGAGCGGGCAGTTTTATGGACGACATGACACTCTGTTGGCCCAATGGAAGGAGCAAGCTGGTCTAGTAAATCTGCATGCAGTTCACTGAAGGAGGGGCTGATGGTGGCAGTGACACAGCATGTCATTGTCTGGTCAGCTGCTATCTCCTTCACCTGCTCTGACTGAACTAGGGCATGTGACTGGGGAGGGCTACCTGCCTGGATGAGCCACACACCCCCAGTGAAGAACTCCAACCATGCTCATTGCTCACACACCTCAGCCACAGCCAAGGCTGGCTAATTGATAACATTGTAACCTGTAGAAGGAAGACAGAAAGGGAAGGGTGCCACAGCTGAGGATGTAGCAGTACAAATAATATAGGTACAAGAATGGATTTAACAGCCCGACATACTTACCTGTGCTAAAACTCTTTGTGCATCCTCTGCAGCCAATAGCATTCTCATCTAATGCTGCCCATGCTGAAAGTCAAAAGGGACATGCTAGCCATCACACACACACACACACACGCACACACACACACACACACACACACACACACACACACACACACACACACACACACACACACACACACACAGGTATGGGTGACACATAGCCAATAGTATAAATGTTCAAATACACATGTGTGCACTGTGAAACAAGGGCCTGAGATAGTACACACATGCTGACAAAGCTGCTACACTACCCCCATGCACATGCAGTGAATCTAAAGCCTGATAGGGTGTCCACAGCCAATAAACAGAACTACACTACCAAATCTCCATCTGATCAAAGAGAAGTGTAAACTATATTGCTGTATCTGTAAGAAGGCAATCCACAACAGTGGAAATGCCTTTTACCCCACCAGCTTGTCTGACTTACACATACAAGATATATGTGTATGCTAAGGGTATACCTGGTAGAGGTCTGCATAGGCAACCCCTGTCAGCAATACTCCCTATACACACTCATCTATGGCATCCCTAGGAAGGCATCTAGCCATGACCTTTGAGAAGTCCACTCTCCACTCATACAGCCATATGGGTTTTTATGTGTTACCTACCACAGCTATATGTGTGTCTATGCCACCATTTTTGGTTATGACTGGGGTTCCCAATATCCATAGCATATCTGTGGCATCATCCATATAAATATCCCTTACAACCATGCACTGAGGTGTATACCCCTTTTTTTCCTTACTGGCAGGCTATTGTTCCAAGACAGCTATGATCAGTAGCTATTGTTTCCTCTTATCACAGAAATACTCATACCCTTCATAAGGGTGGCAAGAAGAGCTTAGACACCTTCAGCCAAGCTGACAGTGATGTCAGTGATTTCCTGATACAGACACTCAGAAACTATTGATGGTTGTTATTATGAACAAGGGATGCCCACCAGACTCTTTGAGACTGTGTGTGGAACAGAGTGCCTTAATGTCATCAATGCAGTGTTTGAAATCACATGACATAGCAATGTAAAAAAGTAACAAGTTAGCAACATAAGAAGGCCACCAAAAAGGCCTTATTTATCAGAGTGGACAAGTCTGCAAACAAAGGCAGGACCATCTTCTAGCGCAAGGTTCATGGGTAATAAAGTATTCTTAGATTCTTAGCATGCATGGAAAAGATTAATACCTGGAAGGGAGAACACAGATTCTGGGAGTGACCAAGCCTCGCTTATTTCACAGGGAGAACTACAAGGTTAGTATGCATACCACGCTTGGTATAAAGTGACAATACATATAGAGATTATAGGGGGATGTATGTTCCCCATAGGTATATCAGGTATGCAGGCACCGGGAATACCAGTGCAGGTGTGTGTATGTTGTATACCTGCATGTTTCCACCAACCATTTATATACATATTACTAGACCTCTTGTAGTGCAAGGGCAGTCAGAATCACTTTGTTATGTCTTGTATTGAGTAACACACATAAGACCACTGCTACACTGATGTCAATAGCTGCTGCCTCAGGGTATCAGGTTGAGGTTAGCACCAAAACATGGTCCTTGTCAACCAGCCCTTCATATCTGGATGATACATAGAATCAATCAACAGAAAAGCAGGGCTATAATCTGAGCACAGTCTGAGCCTACACATGCGAGATGATTGTGTATGCTGCATGGCTCCATGAGGGTACCACTCATCAGTGCCAACACCTCCTGGAGGCAGGGAGTCCAGGAAGAATCCTTATAAGTGTCATGAGGTCCATGGTGACACACAGTGCCATGTCCACCTGCATGTAGAGGACAGTGAGTGCCACCCTCACTGCCTTATTTGACAGGGTCATTCATGGCCATGTTGAGTGCATACTCCATCACAGGGAGAGACTAGGAGCATCATCCTCTTCCACCCTATGTTTAGGAAATCCACAGCAGAGATCCCTCAGGAGCAACACACCTCAACAGCAGACTCCATACATGTCATGTTCTAGCAGTATCACCACATCTGTGTCATCAGATAGGATTTCTAGCCCTATCAAATCCAGCCCTCACCATCACAGTGGCCACATATGGTCATGTGCTGGATTACCTACCTTGCATACAGAGAACATTATCTATAACATAGATGTTCCCCCTACTTCAAATCCATGTCTGTGCCTCTGTGATTTGTAAACACTCACCTAAGTGTGTTTACAGCAACATTTTAGATTTCATAAATATTCCAAGGCTATTTAGTTTTATAACCACTTACACCTTGCCAGTACCTTCCTTCAGGACACACCCCCCTTCTCCTTTCTCCAGAAAGTCTATGCCAGTCATCTAGTTTCTGCTTAAAGGAAGCTAATGAGTCACAATGATTAACATGCAAGGGGAGTTTATTCCAGAGGTTTGAGAGATGCTGGGTTGCAAACCTGCCCCTCCACTGTGTTTTATTTACCTGTTGGTGAAGATTTAGGTCTGTGGTTTTAGCACTGGTGAAGCCATTGGATTTGTGGAGATGCAGGAGGTCAAGAGTAACTGTGTCTCTTATGGCACCAAAAGCAAGCCAGAGATCTCCTCTCTAAAGCATTTAAGACACTGAATAAAGGGTTAGAGTTTCCAGTCTCTCTTTATAGCTCAGGGACTTTAGGCCTGCAATCTCGTTGGTTAGAAACCTTCATGGTCTTTCAAATTGTTTGATATGTTTAGTGAGATACATACTGAAGGGGGGGAATGTACTGAAAAATTAAGTTGAACAATGCTGCATGGAGAGAAGTGATTACTTCTTTAGGTCTGCCCTTAAAATGTCCACAGCACTGGATTTGTTTGGCCTAATAATCAGAAAATTTCTCAGCAAAGTAAATTTTTTCTGTTGGAGGAAAAACGTGACTGCAGTGAAAAAACAGGCAGTCACTCATTCACTCTTAAATACTCACAGCACATGTGAGTTCAATGAAGATGTGGGAGTTGGGGGGTGGTTGTGTGCATGTGTGTGTGTGTGTGTGTGTGTGTGTGTGTGTGTGTGTGTGTGTGTGTGTGTGTGTGTGTGTGTGTGTGTGTGTGTGTGTGTGTGTGTGTGTTCACATGTGGATGTGTTTGTCCATGTTTATAAGGTTATGACCGAAGCTGCAGAAAGGCATGTGTGTGAGTATATGTCTGGCTGGGTGGTCGCACTGGGAGGTTTAGTTGGTAGGAAACTAAGAGTCAGTGTGTGTGTGTGTGTGTGTGTGTGTGTGTGTGTGTGTGTGTGTGTGTGTGTGTGTGTGTGTAGGGGATGCTACTGATAATGTCATGCATGAGCCACTGGAGAAAACTCTAGCATATTCAGGAAAGACAGTGCTAGTGTGCAATTCAGACATATGCTAATGAGCCAATAATAAGGTCGTATTGCTGCCATACTTGCCTCTGAATTACATTTTCTCACTGCTGTTGTGCAACTAGATCAAGTGGTAAGCATTTTTTTGAATCATTGAGATAATATTTTGTTCTGATCAGAAAAAAGCAATCATGATTCTTTGTAATACACAGCCCAACTGAATTACCACTTACAAAGTAACACTGACAACAGCCAGAAGTGAAGATCGTCTTTAATCAACCGACAGCTTTAAAAGTTGTTAGATTAGACACTTCACTCTGCTACATTTTTGTCCATGTGATTTCTTTTTTTTTTACTGAAGCAATATGTAGTGTGTTACAGTTTGCAAAGCTGTCAGGGTTCTTTGATGAAGATCGGTAATGGATGCTGCCTATGTTCCATCCTGAGGCTCAATAACAACAAACATGAACATTGCAAAACAAACTTGCTATGTACTTTTCTGATGTCACATAAGTGTTTAACACAGTTATCCTGTTGCTTATTTCAGAATGTACCCACCACACTCCTGTATTACAAAGTTATTATTGAGATTTTTTGATGTCTTTAAAGTGTCTAACAAGGTTATCTTTTTTGCTGATTTCTGAGTATAGAACCAACACTCTATGTGTTGCATGAAAATTCTGAAAATTTAGTCTTAAATTATTGACCATTGACAAAGATATGAGACTTTAAGAAATGCTTGTTCGCTGATACCTTTGACAAAATTCAACATTTGCAGCCTAGATTCTTTAGTCATATCTATCGTGTCACTTATGACCCTAAAAGTAATACAATGCTAAAACAATTATCTGCCCCAATAGACCCACAATTTGTGAACTCAGGTTTTAGGTTAAATTGCTATAAAAATGAACTCTAGGCGGACTAAACAGTAACATCTTCATGTTCATATATTTGCAAGCATGCTTTGTAACGGACAAAATGTGCCTGTGGTGTTATAGTGTCCTCAAAATTCTAATTAGCTGCTTAATAGACAGTAATCTGACTCATGTACAAAACTCACGTCATAATGTTTAAAGCCAGTACCAAATGCTGAGGGAAAATGTTATTCAAAATAGTCGCTGTGCAAAATTCCAGTCAAGTCTGAGCATTACAGAGATGGGGTATGTTAGGACTGCTGCTTCCTTGGAAGCTAAGAATCTAAGTGGGGGGAAGGGGGACTTATGAACTAAATCCAAAACCTGCCTGTGCTCTTGTCATAAAATTTCATTTTTAACAAACACACTACGTAAACGGCAGCAGGAATAGGACTCAAGTCAAACATTTAGCGCATTTGTTCTGCTTTTACTTTCTGAAGAAGTTCTAAATAACAGAACGAAAGCCCTAAACCTTTGAGTCCTGTTCCTGCTGCCATTTCCATAGTGTGTTTGTTAGTTTTGAGATTTTATTCACTACTCAGCATCTTGTTTTTTTTTTTAAATTTCATTTTTGTTTATAAAGACCACACAACATACATGTCTGGAAGAAACTGACCAAAGTCATGCATTTCTTGTATCAATCAAACAAACTAGATCAAGTGCCAATCAAAGCCAAATATCTGAATCAAATGTTAATCAGTTGTCAATAAATACCTAAATGCACCCAAAGGGAAGAACTCAAAAGTATAACCAACCACACAGACAGTACCACTGGGCCTGCAATGCCAAAGTTCATTTTATTCTGTGTGGTGACGTGGTCATTTACAGAATTTGCCATCTCTCAGTGCTCTTAACACAGCTAAAATATCATCTCACTTGTTGTAGGCTGTCTGCAAAGCAAGAAACTTCTTAACCACAAAAAAAAGAAAAAAATATATATTTTAGTACAAAAGAAAAGCACCCCACAGTCCCATTAAAGTGTCACATAGTCAACAACAACCAATTGCTACTTGAGACCAATAAAGTGGTCAAATATCTCAGACACTGGCTGGAATAAAACCCACTGCCATTGTCATGTTGAGCAAACAAAAGTAATAATAAATACATAAATAATGCCTGTTCTAGAAGAGGAATGTATCCCATTTCCTCTTTCCTAAGGTATAGAAGTGAAGCAGATAACGGAATAATTCTAGGTTAACTTGAATGCAGGTTACCAATAGTTGCAGCTGCTCAAAAAAACAACTTCTATCTTCCAGTCATCACCAGGCACCTCTGCGGATTCTATAGCCACAATAAAATAATTGGTTTAGCTAGAACATCAAGCACATTTGGGCTGGAGTCCCACATGCTTTTCATAAACTGTATTGATCCAAAGTATGGATTATATTTTTCCTGTTACATGTAAAGCACATATCTTTTGTGTGCTAAGTTCAGAGACAGGTATGTATCATGACATATATGTCTATGATGTCATATTTTTCTAATCCAAATGTTCATTAATATTTGTTTAAAGATTAACAATTATGGCAACATTATAATCTTTATTTTACTATACTGGTCTTTCTTTTGCACTTTTGTTTAACTCTCCAGCAGTGACTGAAATGTTTTTCTGTGTGTGTGTGAGTGTTGTGTGTGTCTTTATTTAGATCAGTAAGTAAACATATTTCTTATACAAACTTCCAAAGCTGCATTACATGCAACCTGCAAAAATTTATCAGCAAATGAACATTTTACATGCACAATAAGAATAGAGTATAAGATCAAAAGACTTTTTTTTTGTAAACAAAAAAATGTTCCTGATCGGACATGCACAATTACAATACATTAAATATTACAGCTAAAGACACACATGTACACACACACACACACACACACGCACACACACACACACACACACACACACACACACACACACACACACACACATGCACAGACTCCCAGACAGACAGACACACACACACACACACGCTCACATCATAACAGAACAATGGTTTGCTAGACGTAATGTTTCAACCACCAAAACAAAATGCCTATTATTAAACATGTTTATATGTTTGCTAGTACTACAGGTGCAACAGTATCAGGCATGCAGCTATTTAGTCCTTCTAGGTGGGTGGGGAACATACCAACATTTCCTAATCACCTTCACAGATGTACACAGCACTCTTTAATCAGCTTCCTAGATGACGACCTCAGGCAATGCATCTGGGACGATGACAAGAAGCACTCAGTAGCAATGCAGAAGGATGTGCTTTACTACAGGAAGGAGCTTAAGGAAATGGGGAAAGAATAGACTATGTGGCTATTTGAAGCACTTGTTATTTCCAGACAGCACTATCCTTTTCCCAGGGAATTTAACCTACAGCAGTGGGAAAATATGCACTAAGGATACTATAGTGAAATAACAATAGCACGGTGCATTTGCTACAAAGTGGCATGCAATGGGAAATACATTAAGGTAAGGTAAGGCACAACAACAATAACATCTCCACAGAAGCTGCAAAATGACATTGCTTTGGTCCAGTATGGCATAGACTGGATAAGGTATTAAAATAATGTAGTGCAACTGTACCAAACGAACTAGAAAGTATCATTAATGGGAATCAAATGTGAGTAAGGTATGCACTACAAACAAACCACTGGAATAATAGCAGTGCATGTGTGCCCAGCCCATAGAACTAAAATTTGCACAGACCAGGATTCTCAAAGCTTTCAGGCAAACAACAACATTGTGTAAATTATGCTGCAGAAAAAACATTAATGCTATGCACTGTAACATGAAACAAGTAAAATAAAACACCTTGTTGTTGCATTCTAAATGCAAACCATAACTCAGAGGCATGGTGTTCAAAACTGAGTTTGGCTACTGTATGTTCTCTTGGGCTGTTTTAATGGCAGCGACAGATGAAAATATCTGTAAATAAGAATGAAACTGAACCTTGGTGCTGCAGTTTAGGGCAAGTGGAATTGATAGTAACAGAGTGGAAGAGACTCTAGGGGTCTTGGTTACACCTAGGTTGAATCAGAGAAGTAAAATGAGATGGCAATGGCAGCAGTGAAAGACTGATTGTATACTTAGGGTGGCAGACACTGGAAGCAGACAGGTAATTTGCACAGTACTTGTCCTTGCTCAGGCCACATATGGATGGAGTGGGGAAATGTTAAATGCACTTAAAATAGTCTCTGTGTTAGTTTACTGTGTCTCTGTCATTAAAGAAATTTAAAGTTATTTTTATTTTCATTTGTGTTTGACATTTAATTGCAACTTACTTCACCTTAGTTACACTAATCTCAAATTATATATTCACAAAGGGAGTGTCCATTTTACTATGAAGTTAAACAAGTGGTAAGATAAGATACAGTATAAAGATGATGTGTCTAACAAGTACTAGTAACCTGTGTGTGTGTGTGTGTGTGTGTGTGTGTGTGTGTGTGTGTGTGTGTGTGTGTGTGTGTGTGTGTGTGTGTGTGTGTGTGTATATGTGTGTGTGTGTGTGTGTGTGTGTGTGTGTGAGTGTGTATGTGTACATTTACCCTATGTCTATATAGCTATAGGTCTAGCTACCTATCTACAGTGGCTGTATGCTGATGTATTATCATTACTGTTGTAATCATAGTTATTATTGTTGTATAGTGGTGTCTGGTAGTTAATACTGAGATGTTTATAGTGGTGTCTGGTAGTTAATACTGAAGATGTTCTTATCGAGATACTGCCTGTACTGCACATTTGATTCCCTCAGCCTCTGTGACTCTGCTCAAATTAAACAGACAGTGCTTCTGGATCACTACTGAAAAGGGACAGGAACACTTGTGACCAATAGGCTAAATTGGTTAACATATCATAGGATCATAGGAGATTACTAGGATATCGACCCAGAGGTCATTTTAAGCATAGCCATTTCAACCCAATGTAATACCATGTCTAGGTGTGTTGCAGGCACTATTCCTGGTAAGAATTTACAGTGCCCCATCCACTCATCCAGGTTCCTCTTGAACAGTGTCATAGAGGTGCTCTGTTTCACATGAATTGGTAGCCTGTTCCAAAGATGCGGCAGTCGACGGGAGATAAATCTGTCCCTTCAGCGTCCTATTTAAGTCGCAGGCCATATTTAAGTCCCTGGAAAAAGTAGCCCTAGACCCATATGATTTATGGATATGCAGTAAATTCATTAGGTTTGGGTTTTGGGTTGCTCTGTAGGCCAGGCATAAGTCTCCCCTAAGACGTCTATACGATACGGAGTATAGTGACAGGGATTTTAGTCAGTCCATTTAATGCACATGCTGGAGGTCCTTGATCTTCTTTGTTAGAAACCTCTGAGGTGTCTCTAATTGCTGTATGTGCTTAGTATAGTACATACCGAATGGGGTGTTATACTCAATTATGGGCCGGATAAGTGCCGATTATGGGGGGGGGGGTTATAACTTCTTTTGCTCTTGAGACGATGCCTTTACTAATCAAGTGAGCTACATGGAAATCTTTCCCTGCAATGGTTGACATGTGGTGGTAAGGTCACAGTCAGCCTGTGATCCCAGGTCCCTCACCACTTCATGGGTACTTAGGAAATTGTTATTGATTTGATAGTGTGAAAAGACACTGTTTGTGCTAAAGGGAATGATGATGCATTTCTTTGCATTCAAGTTTGAGACTGTGACTAATACACCAGTTGTTTGCCTGTGTGAGACCCTCCTGGAATATACTGACATTATTTGGGGATTCTATAATTGCACCCAGTTTGCAGTCGTCTGCAAACTTTGTCAGCCACAGCCCTTTAGTTTTGACCTGAACATCTGAGAAGTAAATACCAAACAGTAGGAGGCCCAACACTGACCCCTATGGCACCCCGCTGGTAACAGGTCTGCTGGTTGATGTAGAGTCACCCACTTTGATAGTGTATGTCCAGTTCGTGAGCCAGTTGGCAACCCATCTTACAATGAAGGGGTTTACATTCAGTTACATGTTAAAATGTGTCAGTTTACAGTAATCTATCCCAAGAAAGTAAACTACTTGTATCAACGTCTGTCAAAGGTACTTCTCTATCTCAGTATTGGTGTATTATTGCCTGGAGATGTTTACATAGAGCTTTTTACACACCCGATAAACTAGCAAAGATAAACAAAAAGAATAAGAAGAAATATTGGAGATATAATCATAGTCTTGTAACTAATTGGGAACATATTTTTGATTGCAAATTTTTAAGTGAATATTGGGTAAGAATTGATTACTGTAAACTCTCAGTTAACTGGAACTCAAGTAACCAGAACTCTCCAGCAACCAGAAAAAAAAATCTAAGAAATACAGTACAATTTTCATGTGTAGCACTTCCTGTCCCCCCACCTGCAGAAACATACTTTACATTTTTAGAGTTTTAGAGTTTTAAAAAGGAAGATAGAAATAAATTCTCTCTCCCCCCAACTTATGAACAAGTCAAACCAATAGTTAGGCCTATTTTTAATAGTAACTCTCAAGCAACCAGAAACTTATCCGGCATCATTAACTGAGAGTTTATTGTACTTCTTTAAAGGCTTATAGTCAGTCAGAAAAGTATTAGATAGAATTCTGAATATATATAATACATCCACAAGTTATCCTTTTACAAAAAGAAGACTGTCATCTTTTGTAAGCAACTTTGGCAACAGCAAAGAAAACCATAAAAAGAAACTGTTTGGAAAAGAAAACTCTTGATTCTTCTGCACGAGGTCATTGATAAAGAAACAGTCATAAAAAGGCAGATTAACTTCTCAAACATGTTTTAGTAATCCATTGGGTAAGGTGTTAAACGTAATGGACCACTGGATTTAATATAAACTTGATATTTTGGTTGACTTTTCCTTTTACTGTACTGTTTAGTATTTCCTGTTTTTTTTCTGTCATAAACTCTGTTTCAGCTCTGCACTTTTCCACATTTTACAAATCTTATCTAATTTGATTCTGACATGTTATATATTTGCAAATGTTCTGAAGTTTTTACTTCAAAATTTGTGTTTGTTAGTAAAGTATTTTTTAAAATGTTTGAATTTTATAGTTTATCACTGGATGTTGAAAAATCAGTAAAATTATTAATAAAAAAATTCTTATTGTCACAGATTGACTAATATGGCTTTTTCCACAGAGCTCCATTGAAACTTAATTTTCAGAAGGTAGACCTCCCCCAGTTAATAAAAAAATAGTAATAACATGAGTTGCATCATATTCCTATGGGCCAAAAATGCTCTCTTTCATGAGGAAATGCTAAACGCCTGTTAGCTGCATTTTTTGTATTCTTTGATTTTGTCGTGTTACAAAGAGGTGCTCTTTATGGAAGTCAGTAGCATAGCAATATTGTCTAGAGATCAGGAAATTTTTAAACAGCTAGGGGTGTAGTGAGCAAATTCCATTTTGTACTCTCAAGCTCTTAGTGCTGCCCCCCTCCCCCCCCGACACCTAGCACTTAAAAATGGACACATCACTCAAAATGCTGCCCCCCTAGCACTTAGGAAATGTAAGCAACATGTTCAGCTTTTCCTCCTAAAATCTTTAAAATATTGTTTTTAGTTAGCAATATTGCACCTGTTTTAAAGGTGTTAATTTAGGCAGCAATAGACATAATATGACATGAAAAAAGTCACACCAATCCAATGCTCAATAAAAAATGTACTCAGTAGAATACAAAGAGTATGCCTGGCTACAGCATGGTAAATAGCAGCATTGCAAAAAAACATGTACTCAGTAGAATACATAGAATATGCCTGGCTACAGCATTGTAAATAGCAGCATTGTAAAAAAATGTACTCAGTAGAATACACATAGTATGCCTGGCTACAGCACTGTAAATAGCAGCATTGTAAAAAATGTACTCAGTAGAATACACAGAGTATGCCTGGCTACAGCATTGTAAATAGCAGCATTGTAAAAAAATGTACTCAGTAGAATACAAAGAGCATGCCTGGCTACAGCACTGTAAATAGCAGCATTGTAAAAAAAATGTACTCAGTAGAATACACAGAGTATACCTGGCTACAGCATTGTAAATAGCAGCATTGTAAAAAAATGTACTCAGTAGAATACAAAGAGTATGCCTGGCTACAGCACTGTAAATAGCAGCATTGTAAAAAAATGTACTCAGTAGAATACAAAGAGCATGCCTGGCTACAGCACTGTAAATAGCAGCATTGTAAAAAAAATATACTCAGTCGAATACACACTGTAAATAACAGCACTGTAAAAAAATGTACTCAGTAGAATACAAAGAGTATGCCTGGCTAGAGCATTGTAAATAGCAGCATTGCAAAAAAATGTACTCAGTAGAATACAAAGAGTATGCCTGGCTACAGCACTGTAAATAGCAGCATTGTAAAAAAATGTACTCAGTAGAATACAAAGAGCATGCCTGGCTACAGCACTGTAAATAGCAGCATTGTAAAAAAAATATACTCAGTCGAATACACACTGTAAATAACAGCACTGTAAAAAAATGTACTCAGTAGAATACAAAGAGTATGCCTGGCTAGAGCATTGTAAATAGCAGCATTGTAAAAAAATGTACTCAGTAGAATACAAAGAGTATGCCTGGCTACAGCACTGTAAATAGCAGCATTGTAAAAAAATGTACTCAGTAGAATACAAAGAGAATGCCTGGCTGCAGCACTGTAAATAGCAGCATTGTAAAGAAATGTACTCAGTAGAATACAAAGAGTATGCCTGGCTACAGCACTGTAAATAGCAGCATTGTAAAAAAAAATACTCAGTAGAATACACAGAACATGCCTGGCTACAGCACTGTAAATAGCAGCATTGTAAAAAAATGTACTCAGTAGAATACACAGAGTATGCCTGGCTACAGCACTGTAAATAGCAGCATTGTAAAAAAAATTACTCAGTAGAATACACAGAGTATGCCTGGCTACAGCATTGTAATAGCAGCATTGTAAAAAAATGTACTCAGTAGAATACACAGAGTATGCCTGGCTACAGCACTGTAAATAGCATACGTCAGGTTTGTCATGGAGATGAAAAATCAGACATTATGTACTACCGCAGTCCTCGTGCATTACCAGTAGCATTTTTTCCTTTGTATGTTTTCAAGTGCAGATGTGGTACTCTCTTAAAATTAAAGACAAAAGGATCTGGCTGAATCTGATAATAGTATCTAGTGGATTGAAATCTTATAATCAAAAACTGTGCTATAAACGTGGTAATTTTTTCATAGCCCCTCACCTTCAGTCTAGGTGCAGTTAAGATCTCAGCTCACTAATATTAGAAAATAGCAAATGTGATTAGCAAATGTCTTGCATATTTGTAAGCTATATGCAGCTCCAATTGTTTCTTAATATTAGTAAAAGTTTTGTTTTTGGGAGGAGGGGGGAGTAGGAAAGTAACACACAACGCACTTCGGGCGGACGTGTTTCATAGAAAGCCTGTGAATTGAGTAAGACAAGTGACATATATAAGATCCAAATACAAAAGTGAGCACCTCTCTCAATATATATATATATATATATATATATATATATATATATATATATATATATCTTTAAACGCATATCTAGTGGGCCACTGATCAACATGCATGTAGTCCATATGCTAACCTTTACATTGATACAGTGAATGCAGCAATAAAAGCAGCCAGTAAAATTATCAATAGGGTACCACACAGCAGAGGGAACCCAATGGAAATTGGGGTACCCCACAGTGACACATCAGCATAAGCATGGCAAGGCACACAGCATCTGTAGTCAGTGAATCCCTGTACACAATGTCACTATGAGCACAGGGCACAGACATGCAAAAAAATGGGGTACATATGAGGCAATTGGGGATACAGGTGTGCAAGAGTCTACATGAAGATTCTTCATTGTCAGAAGCGCCTGGCCTCAGCAGCAGTTATCCACAAATGCAGTCCACGGTACTAATGGTGCATAGGATCTTCATTATAACACTTTGCAATGTTTTTTTCCAAAGAGTGAAATGAGGGAAAACAGAGTTAGCAACACAGGCTAGTGCATTAATAGCATTTGTGTACATGACATCATCCATATCTCTGACTGTCAGCGCACTATGCTGCCCTCCATTACTATCAGTTATTGTTGCTTCATAGTGTTACTTAAGCAGTGTGCAGAAATGAGTACCACCGCTCAAGATGTAAGCATCGTCTTTTAAGTGCTTTGTCAACTGTAATGCCAGCTACCTGGATTAGTGCTTTGGTTTACAGATATTAGCTGCTACCTTTTGCTAGGGACGTTGCATTATCAAGTTATTCTGGCTTCCCTTATAAAAGAACAATATCAGAGTCCATTGGCATTTCTTCATCCCATGATTCCATACTCAGAACTAAAGAATAACATACTCGTCTATGTCCAAGTTTGAAACACTGAATGAATGCTCTTCTACTGGCATGCAGGGTCCATTTGAATATATGCTTTTTAATATTATGTATTCTTTTCCTTTCCTAGGACTGTGGTCAGCCACTTACTGTCATTATTCATGCCAGTGATGGCTTTACTGTATCAGCAGCTTGTTTTCCCAGTATCATCACTGCTAAAATAGATCATGTTTCTACCTGAAGTACTGTCTAGATATGTGCCTAACTACGTATGACACCTTCTGAGACTTGTGTTGTGTGCACAGCTATATTTTATTATATCATGCGTTAACTATCTTTTTTCATGTACTCACAGTATGGGTATGAGTCTCCCCAAAAAATAGGCCATTCCTAGTGGGAGTAGCACAGACAAAAGTGAATGGTTGAGAGAATGAATAAATGAATGAATGAATGAATGAACGAACACGTAAAATTCCTTTGCACGTACATATGTGTTTCAGTATAACAGTCAGTAGTACATTACTAAGCTTCAAAGATAAGGAGCAGAGTCAAGGAAAACTTCTGTCATATCCTTGTTGTTACTGCTTACTACTGAACCTGGCACTTGGGGTTACTACCAAACCTGGCACTTGGGGTTACTACCAAACCTGGCACTTGGGGTTACTAACAAACCAGTCACTTGGGAATCAGAGTGCATGGTAAACCTCCCTCATAAAAACTTACATAGCAAAAAATAAACCTAACAGTTGCATTCAACACCAGGTTTTTATCTATTTCCTAATAATGCTTTGACTACTAAGCCTTCTAAAACATAGTACTCTGCTTAAATATTTCGTATTAGATAATGTTATTACTTAATCAATATCCAGTTAAATCAAGTGTATAAAATCAATATCCAGTTAAATCAAATGTATAAAGTGCATAATAACTTAAATTGATCTACATGTTGCATATGATAAAGTGTAACTCATTACATCCATGTTCTTATAATACCTGAGCAAACTAAAGGTAAAACAAAGTCATGCATAGCACCATGTTTACAGATTTCACAAATGAGTGGTTCATAATATAACTTTCAAAGAATAGTGTTTCAGCCACTGAAGAACATTGAATTCACCTCAGTATGTGGCACGATTCTGCTTTCATCAACTGCTATTTATTCTGTGCCCTATTCCACTGCACTGAGGCTTTCAAAAACATATATTATTATCCTCCATCTGAGACGTGTCTTTTGAGTCATGTCATATCTTTGGAATGTACCTCCAAAATGTTCTTCTTCTTTGTGGAGTTGGTAGTGGTTTAATGGAAAAGACTACAGGAGTAGGTGGTGAAAAAAGAAACTACAGCTGCATTCAAAAGAGCATGAAACAGATGGGGGGGGGTTGAATACAAAGGTATAGAATGTTGAATGCTTTGTTTGTGTCTTTCGGCTTTTCCCGGTTAGGGGTCGCCACAGCGGAACTCCGGTCCGCTAATGATTGGCAGTTGATTTTTACGTACTGGCTTGCCAGGCCTGACGCACAACCTTCAACGAAGGTACGCCCATTCACGGATGTCTCCACGCAGAAGACGCTCTAACTGAGAATTGAACCGGACAGCATCTTACTGTGAGGCGACAATGCTATGGCAGCACCACCACTGCAGGTAGAATGTTGAATGCTTTAAAAGGGCAAAATGGACAAGATATCTCCTTCAGCTGACAAATGGAGAGCAACTGGAATTTTCATCAATAAATACTTGATAATTGCCTCGTTTAGCCTAATCCCAATACTCCTTCAGCATGTGAATGACTTTTTGTAAAGTATTTACGTGATCTTTATCATCTTGTTTGTTAATAAGATTAAATATTCCTTGATATTAGGAAGGTGCTGACTCCTATAATTATAGTTACCGAAACCATACCGATGAACAATGGAAATGATATGCATTTCTTTGTTAATTTAATATATGATTTGCTTACACTTAGCCTGAGTCTTATTGCATCTTCTTCTCTTTTAGTTCAAAATGCCTAAATAAAATAGCTTCACAGAAGTTACAGATCGGTTAATTTGTTTCCTTTATTAGCAATGTTATTCAACAAAATAAAATTAGTTGATAAATCCTTCATTACTAATTTAAACTTATCTCCTGTTTGCAAAAAAAGGTCCATGTACCAGAAAAGTATTTACATTGACAAACAAATCTATGAATAAATACTTCTTTAAATATTTATTTATTTATTGACATTACTTAAACGGGATAGTCCAGCTAGGCTAAGAGCCCTGATCAGCAGAGTCATGGGGAGAAAGGCTCCATAAAAGCATAAAAACAAAAAATATATATATAAAATGCAAAACTAAGTACTACATTAACTTATAATCAAAACATAAAATTACTAATAACATCATAAGGTACAGCAAGGATAATATGTGAAATGATTCTATGAAAGATATATAAATATATATAAATAAATATACAAATATAAATAAGCAAATAAACGTGAGTAAATAGCATTTCTGTGTTGCAGTTTTACAAGTATTATTCATACATATTTTAAACAATTCTATACAATCATATACAACCAATAAAACATAAAAAGAAACATTTATATAAATGTTCTATGTGTGTCATACTTCTTTGTTCTCATTTATTAGTCTTACTATCAATTAACATTACTAAATTACATGACCATTTACAAATATAATTAAAATGTTACCAAAAAAGATAAATGTGTTTTTATTTTTTCTTAATAGTTTTGTTATGGTACTTGTTTCACCTTTTGAATTTCATTTTTTAAGCAAACATTAATCTACACTTTATCAAATGTCTCTTGCAGACTCCACACAAAATATAAGATGATTATATTAAAATAAACCATTATGCTTATTGACAGTTGAAAACTGTTTGGAAGATTCTTCATTTTTCATCTGCAGGTACACTTGTATCTGTTAGGCATGTGAATCTATCTTCAATCCATGGAAACAGGTACTCTGTAATATGCAGCACTAGGTTAAGAGGAATGTTAAACTCTCCAGAAATGCAAATGTCTCTGGTCCTGCCTTACTTTATCATAGGTCTTGCAACTATCTACCTTGGACAGCATTCCAGCACTCTTCCATCTTTGCCAACTCATACTCCAGGCTGCATAAGGCAGTATCCAAGTCATATGAAAATTTAGGTTCTGTTTGAGATGGTGGCAGTTCATTTGGATGTAAAAGATCCCATTGCTACCATAGAAAAGAACAGGGGACGTTCCCCAATGCACTGCCAAATTTCCCCTAGAAATAAAAATACCACCTCAGGTCTCCTTTGAAAAGAGACTTCTAGTCTAGTGGGACTAATCCACTAACTATCTCCCCATTCATACCACCACAAATAACTTCAGAGAGCAGGTATTGAGCACACACACACACACACACACACACACACACACACACACACACACACACATATCACACACACACACACACACACACACACACACACACACACACACACACACACACACACACACACACACACACACACACACACACACAGGCACTCGCATACATACTCTCACAATTAGCAGGCAAGTACAGACACATAACCAGTAACACATTGCCCCTACTGGGATTGTCACTCTGTGTAGGGCATACCAGCACACTCTGCATCCACAATCTCTCCATCCACACTACCCATAGATCACTTTAGGCCACAAACATCAAACACACATGTGCTTCACATGCACATACACACACACACACACACACACACACACACACACACACACACACACACACACACACACATATACACACACACACACACACGTCTACCTGATAACACTGACACTTCAAAACACTGACAACTAAATAACCAACACGAAAAAAATGAAAAAAAATAAAAGTACAAAAACACGAAACTTCACATGCCTGACAAACCAAAATCCCGACAATCAACAAAACAAATACCTTTCCCGAAAAGCACACACAACACAAGCACACCAAAAAGCTTACAAACCTGCACTAAACCTTACAAACACAACTATCTATGCACTAACCTTAACCCAAACCCTAACCCTAAGGTCCGTCACTATCGCACACTTACCTTACCCACACCCTAAACCTAACTCACTTAATCCGCCCCTAACCCTCAAGTCCGTCACCGCACACTTACCTTACCCGCACCCTAACCCTAACTCATTTAACCTGCCCCTAAACCTAAACTCCGTCACTATCGCACACTTACCTGACCCACACCCTACCCTAACGTCCATCACTATCACACAGTTACCATACACACACCCTGAACCTAACGTCCATCCCTATCACACACTTACCTTAACATGTCGGTGTTCTCAGCATCGGGATTCTCAACTGTCAGTCTTCTCCGTTGTTGATCTTCTGGTGTCGGTGTTTTCGTTCTCGGCGATCTGCAATTTCGGCGTTTTCAGGTAGACACACACACACGTTCACAACAAATACTTAAGACAGCCAAACACATTAACCACTCACACACTATCTCAGTAATCACACCCAACCACCCCCCACCCTCCCACACACACACACACACACACACACACACACACACACACACACACACACACACACTCACAAACACACACACACACACACACACACACACACACACACACACACACACACACACACACACACACACACACACACACACACACACACACACTCACATAACCGCACTCTCACAGTAAGTACTCAAGCACAACCAATGACATGAACTACTTACACACTGTTCCAGTAACCAGAAACTTGTACCACCCACACACACACACACACACACACACACACACACACACACACTCACATAAACACACTCTCACAGCAAGTACGTAAGCACAACCAATGACATTAACCACTTACACACTGTTCCAGTAACCAGAAACATGTACCACACACACACACACACACACACACACACACACACACACACACACACACACACACACACACACACACACACTCACACACACACACACACACACATGCTTCACACAGCACTTATAACCTGGATCAGTAATCTGTCTAGACAAAGGCGCTCAGCTTCTCCATTGAAGTGCATGTGCACCCACAGCCATATTGCTGTCGTTACTTATGCATATCATGCACTGCTGTGCATTGATCTTTTCTACTATGAAAGTCTATGAATGATCATACCATATAGCAGTCTATGCAGAACAGGGCACTCTGATTCCCAAGAGGCTATTTCAGATAGGTCATACCCACTGACAGCTGCATTTACATACAGCTCTGAAAACCCTCAAGTAAAGCAAAATCGTGCTACTGAGCAGTGAGTTGTCAATGACTGTGACCCCCTTGTATAGTACGTTCAACCATTTCTTTGGCTTTGTGAAATGCAGGTGTATATGAATTTAAGGGTTGGCTTCATCCCTCTATTTAGTCCTTTGCATTATCCTTTAAAGAAGATTAAAGTCTCAATTACTTAGAGAAAAAAACAATTTGATAAATCATAAGACCCAGCACATGAGTGTTAGCAGCAGGGAGCCTTGCTGAGCATGAGACTAAGCCACAGGTAGCAAGTCACATGTCTGAAACCAGAGAGACAACCTTCCTGTAGTTAGGAAGCTCAAACCCACACTAAAACCAAGATGGAGTCTTTCTGGATACACTGCATATTCCTCCTCACCTTTTTCTGCAGGCAGAACTGCCCTCAGTAATGTAGATGTAACTGCAAAGAACCAAGTAACCAAAATGCATTAGTCTGAGGGTAGGCAAACAGGACACATTACTCAGGCTGCTTATGCAGAAGAAGAGCATGGATGGTCGAGCTGATAGACTATAGATCTCTCAAGAGGAAGACTGCCTTTCTAAAAGAGTTTTTAAATGTATGTGTGTGATGATCTACATATAAATGCACACAAACACACACACACACACACACATATATATATATATATATATATTTATATACATATCTATATATATATAATATATATATATATATATATATATATATATATATATATATATATATATACATATATATATATATATATATATATATATATATATACTAATAACCTCCGCTATGAAGAACTAGTATTATAACACAATAAACTTCAGTAAACTGCAGTGAAATAAGAACTTTATATATATATATAGGCTTACTTATTAAAACTTGGAAACTGCATCAGTCATCTGGCATATGGTCGACTTCCAGTTTTCAAGTCAGCAGAATGTCAAACCTAAATCAATTGACTACACTACAGCGAGTGGGTAGTGTAAGTTGAACATTTGGGTTCACACTGTGCAGGGGGATCGCGGTTCAGTGAGGAACAGGTGTCTTTCGGGATGCTAATTAACTATATTCCCTGTGGAAAGAGGAAATTTCAAACATTGTGATATTGGAAGCTAAGGAAACTTACCCTCTTGGAAAATTAAAAAAGATAAAATTTGTGTCTGATATTTAGCTCCGACATCTTTACCATGGTATTGTATCCTTGTTTTGTTAAATTTAGCTCCAAGATCTCAGTGTATATAATTACATCAAACATGCAAACCACACCTGAGCACTTTGAGCCTATAGCCTTTTTAAAAGTTTAACCTTCGTTTATAGACTAAAAGTATGAAAAGATTCTGTTTTTGGCTGTTATTTTCTGGAGGCTCTCTGGAATGCTAATGGAAAAAAATTCTGCAAAGCTATTCCATCATTTCCTCTCTGACACGGCTGCAAACATATGTCTGAAAATACAGCAGGAAAGAAAACAACCTATTCACCTCTCCTGCAGTTTGTCACAGTGATAAATAGGAAGCAGTAGCATTTTGAGAAGCGTTTCTTTACTCTTGTTAAAAGCTTGCAGGTCAAATGGTGAAAAGATAAAGGACTTGACAGCGTTTATCTGTATTATCCACATATAGTCCTCTTGTGTTTCTTATTATTCTTCTGTAACTTTTTGTTACATGCAAATAAATGTTACGTTCAAGTGTCAAAAGTTACTGCCCAGCTGCAATCCTTAACAGCATGTCTGTCAATAGAGAAGATGAAGTTATGGTTTTCTTTCCAGATGTTTCATTTCTTCATTATAACAGCACTGGTGTCTGTCCATGTCTGTTTATATCTGAACCGAGACCTCAGACACAATAAATGATGTCTTGGAGATTTCAAAATAATCAAACTTTGGAATGAATGCATCCTATATTGTTCTCCACAGCTGTTTCCATTGATCACACCTAATCAGTTCTTTTGTAGAAAATAACAGATATTCCAGTCTTATCAGCTGATCTATGAAGGAGACCCTCCTTGATACGTCATGGGTTGGGTACTTCCTCATATACCAGAATTTCACACTTGGTGCTGTACTGTCTCACAGAGCTGTAAATATGGTGGGGTAAGGAGGGTGGCTGCCCTTGAGAGCAAGCTGTTAGGGGACCTTATCAGCAGCTGATGAGGGGTTGGAACTGCAGGACCAGCACTCATTTGTGAAGCTGCAAATACAGTATTCACACATGTGATGAAGCTCAATTTGTGTGGTAGTAAATGTTGCTACAGTTACTGAAGCACACAAGACTTGTTTTTTATCTTCAAACTTGGGTTGAGGAAGCGCCAGTCTGGGGAACCACCCAGGGTACAAGATGAATTAATTGCAGTACTGCAGTCTTACATAAGAGATTTTTACATGATGCACACTATGGTATAATTTGCTAGCCAGATAAATCAGTACACCCCTATATCCTCCATGTTTCAACCACATACCACTTGCCAGCACCTTCCTGCAAATCAAGAAATAACAGTGCACGTATGACACTTCAAGATCACTGCAATAGCTGCAGCTGGTGGAAGAATCCTGTAAAGCATAAGGGCAAAACTACCCAACCACTCATAAATCTTTTGGATTTTAGATTTACATTTTTTGTTTGCTTTTGTGCAGTGTATTTATTCACTTTTCAGCCATAAGCCTCTGAGGATACGGCTCTGATACGGCAGGATTTTTTGATTGAGTTTCAATCTCTTCTGTATGGTTTCTGATGCTCAGAAAACTGGAAAGTGTATGGACTGCTTCAGGAAAACTTATAAAAAAGATATTTTCAGAAAGAAATGTGAGTTCATCCTGAGAAGACCAATGACCACCAGCTTGTAAAAAAACTGACATGACTATTTACATATAAGAGTATGAACTTTAAAAATCTGAAGATTAGAGGTGAAGGCCACTAGAAAACAAAGTGTTTGTCATGACATGTAGTCCAACAAACCAAGGTGCAAGACTCAAATGGTAGATGGACAAGCCTGTCACTTGTGAAGCTCAAATCACATGGAGGGAGAGGGTCTTCAAAAGAGGATGGAGAAGCAATATTCCTTTCATAAACTGCTTGACCAGCTGGTATTGGGCAACACCCCTGTCCTTGACAAGGACAAGTGCATCCTGACCATGGAATACATTTGATATAAATCACCCAGATGCCTGAGATGTATCAAGCTCACCATTAAACTAAGCAGCTGGTGTCACTTTGCTCAACATTTGAACTCTTACAATTTGTAACAATAAGCCTGGTGGGTGGAACACTTCATAACAGCCTTATGAACTTCTAAGAGCCTTGCCTGTGTGATCAGGGTATCTACTTCAGAGGGCCAGGCCCTGAGGTGAAACCAGTTGTTAGGCAATATACTTTGCTGTCATCCATGTCTTTTTGCTTTTCCTGAACTTTGTGATGAGGTATGGAATCAGTGGAAATAGCAGGAAAATAGGAATGAACTTTTCACATCATGGGAAAGAAAATGCATCCACAGCTACTCCCAGCTTCTCCTGCTAAACTGGCTAGAAGAGAAGAAGAATTATATTTTAAGGGTTGCAAACAGGTTTATGTCCACAGAGCTCAAATTCTGAAAGAACCAGGCATGACCTCTAAATCTGCAACTACAGTAGATGACAGTAGATGGGTCGGAGCATCCTCTAGCCTGTTCATATCCCATGGAATAAGAACCACTGTGAGAGTGATTAAACTGTCTGGGACCCACTGCCAGGAAAGTATCTTCCACAAGGATATGAACTTATGCCTCCTTCCTGGTTTCAATGTTACATGACAAAACGGTGTCTGGCTGGACGAGAAGAGGCCATAAAACTAGCTTTTTCTTCTTATTTTTCAAGATCCTTAGGGCAAGGATCACAAACGATAATCGATGTACAGCTCTTTCACTTAGGGACCAGTCTGTTTCAGCAATATGTGAGATTCTAGCTAGATTCCACAACCTATAAGCACAGTATCAATTATCAAAATCCGTAATAAGCTTGGGTACAGAAAGGGAAGACCCACCAGTAGGCTGATGTGCAATATCCACCACTCCAAGCCCACAATAATGTTCTGTTACACCAAAAAACATACCCAAAAGTGCACAATAGCTCTGAAGCCATAGATTTATCACATTCCATTGCAACACATGCAATTTACATGTGCAATTAAAACCATGGGCCAAGCAAGTGCAGTACAGTATGAACCTGTTCCCTGAGTTATATCCTCACTCAAAATGCCAAGGTTAAGAGGAACAGCTAAACTGTTGAATGTCTGTCTTTACACCAATAAAGGATTCCTCTGAATCAGGATTAGAGTAAACATTTTCAAATTTATTGTCCCACTAGGAGCTGCATTAAAGGAAGCACCCATAAGACAACCACCACCATGATTACCTGGATGAAGCTATCAGCAGCCATCTGTCCATATACAGGAACATCAAAAAAAAAAAACTTTTGCATAGCTTTGGCCACAGTGGGCAAGTATGAGGACTGTGGACATTAAAGAAAATCAAACCATCAATATTCTGTACTGTAAGTAATCCCACTCAAAGCAAGTGGGAGAGATGTCCTGTGTAGACCCCAAATAATGATGTACCAAAAGGCACCCATCATGTCCAGCAACAACATCAAGCATCTTGCGGAAGCAAATGTGGGATCTTCTGTAGGGTGACCATCCAAAATATTAATACCAGATGTGCTGACTGAATAAACTAAAGAGGTCCTGAATGGATTATAAATAATCTGTCCTTTTTAAGATTGGAACTAGGTAGAGATGGGAATAAAACTCTGCCCCAGTGATAACCACAACAACTGTTTGAGTAAATGAGTCTGTATCTCTCCCAAAAGCTCTACTAAAATCAACTAATTAACCAGTGGAGCTCTTTTTGTAATAGGGTAGGGGGACTGGTGAGTCCCAGAGCATGACCAGGTGTGATCATGGAAAGATCCCAGTGGTGTTTTGTAATGTTTCTATAGTCACAGTGAAGTTAAACACCTGCCTCCATGGACAATGCCACATAAAAGTCAGGTTTAGGGTAGCTCGCTTTGTGGAGTATTTATCTTTCTTAGCTGACTTCACCAGCAAAGACAAGACCAAGGTCATATGATAGTTAATGACCATCTTCTCTGTTAAGAAACCTGTTCCTCATTTGGGGCTTTCCAAATTTAAAAATGGCAGAAGGGGGATCAGGGATGCCCTCCACAGGTGTGAGGACATGTTTACTTCTCAAAAGGACATTGACCAGACCCTGAGCTGGCTGACTGAAGGGCAGCATCCCCAAAAATAGGCACCCAGTATTTTGCCCTGAAATTCTTTTTCAGAGAAGACAAAACTGACTCAATTGTGTCATCCCAGATAGACATACATCCAATCCCCTGGCCTGAGCCAAGTTTAAAATGTAGTCAGATTTACAGCAAAATATGTGATATCCCACTTCTGAAGCTGCAGATAGAGTTTTGTAAACATTCTTCTTCAGGCAAGAGACAGGGAGGTTCTCAACATATGTCAAAGCCTTCCTAACCAAGTGTTACTGGGAAAAGACAGATGAGATGAAGAGATTAGAGCCACTGGTTGCAGTGCGGCAGAGTAGTGCTCACTCTGGAAACACCTGTTTAATGTCCAAGAATCTTTACCTGGTGGCAAGGTGGCAAAATGTAAGAATCTTTACCTGGTGGCAAGCTGGCAAAATGTAAGAATCTTTACCTTGTGGCAAGGTGACAAAATGTAAGAACCTTTATCTGGTAGCAAGCTTGCAAAATGTAAGAATCTTTACCTGGTGGCAAGCTTCCAAAATGTAAGAACCTTTACCTGGTGGCAAGCTGGCAAAATGTAAGAATCTTTACCTGGTGGTAAGGTGGCAAAATGTAAGAATCTGTATCTGGTGGCAAGGCGGCAACATGTAAAAATCTTTACCTAGTGGCAAGGTGGCAAAATGTAAGAATCTACCTGGTGGCAAGGTGGCAAAATGTAAGAATCTTTACCTGGTGGCAAGGTGGCAAAATGTAAGAATCTACCTGGTGGCAAGGTGGCAAAATGTAAGAATCTTTACCTTTTGGCAAGGTGGAAAAATGTAAGAATCTTTACCTTGTGGCAAGGTGACAAAATGCAATAATCTTTATCTGGTAGCAAGCTTGCAAAATGTAAGAAACTTTACCTTGTGGCAAGGTGACAAAATGTAAAAATATTTATCTGGTAGCAAGCTTGCAAAATGTAAGAATCTTTACCTGGTGGCAAGGTGGCAAAATGTTCTGATTTCCTTTACCTGTGCCTGACCAAAGACAGCACATCAATCAGTACTGTGATGCTTAGTTAGTTATTCTGCCTCTTCTAAAGCAGCAGCCTATAAATGCTCTAACCCTTATAGGGGTTGAAGGGGCAAAGATGGAGTGTCTTCAAGGTTAACTTCATGGCATTCTAAATAACTGGATCCAAGGGTGGGATAACATAAGGTGCCTCCAGCTTCTTTAAAATCTACAGCAGGTTCTTTTTAGGAAAAGAAGATAATTTTGAGGAAGTTTCAATCTGTTCTTCATAAGACTGTGAACATCTGCAAAGGAGGTTTCATCTGGAAGATGTGGACTAGATATATTTTTTATCCTCAGTCACCTTTGAGCTTTTCTAAATCCTCTTGGGCTTTTGGGTAGAGGTAGTACTATGTGTCTTACTTCCTACCAGCATGAGATCTAGGATGGGCATGAATGTAGCATCTGGTGTCAGTTTTGAGAATAGGTAACCAGAGTTAGTTCATGTGCAAACAACTCAAGATGGAGGGAGGCCTGACCAAGTTTGCTGTGAACCTCAGACTGAGCTTCCTTTTGGTGCACACAATTATTTACGACTCAAGTTTATAAGACATGTGGGTCTTGGTTCATGGATCATATGGCCACACTGACCCTTATTTTAACTATTCAGGCTTGTGAACATAGGACTTTTCTGACCATAGAAAGGACTGATGTCTGAAATGTGTGACTGTGAAAAAACAACTGAGTGGTTCGTGGGGCACTTGTACTTATACAAATGACATGTTACTTCGCAGCAACTGCTCCAGATAAGTAGGTATTGCTAAACATGGGATTTACAGTAAAAGGTGCTACATTTTCATTGGTGGAGAAGAAATACCCAGTAAAGAACTCACCCTTCTGTCTGGTGTTGGATAACAGTTGTTCTTTTCCTATCATACTGACCCCCTGCATCATCTATTGAGAGCTGTTGTGAGGGACAGCTAGCACAGTGCTATGTTTTATACATATTTTTTCTTGACATTTCATGATACAGTGCTATTTTTTAGATTTTTTTCTTACAATTCATAATATAAAAGTATTAATATAACAAATATAGCCCAGCCACATGTGCATCATTAGACACTAAAGCCCATTTGGTTAGATGCCAGATGATTGAAATGAGGAGCACAATGACACTTGGTCAGATATGAGTATCCAAAATGCAGTTTGGTCTTCACTACAAGGTACCTTTATGCATGCTTGCTTATGTTCAATTGTACCTCTGTTTATTTCATCAGATTTTGGTGGGAATTTTGGTTTGCTGCCACACAGAGTTAGGATTTATGCTTTCCTGCAAGGATGCGCGCACTCGCTCTCTCTCTCTCTCTATATATATATATATATATATATATATATATATATATATATATATATACACACACACACACACACACACACATACACACACACACACATATATATATATATATATATATATATATATAAAGAGATGGTGTGACCTGTTGTTCTGATAAAGTCCTTTGTATTATATGTTTACAAGGTGCCTGACCTGATTCATTACTATGTTGTTGTTGTGTCTTTCGGCTTTTCCCAGTTAGGGGTTGCCACAGCGAAACTCCAGTCCGCTAATGATTGGCAGTAGATTTTTACGTGCCGAGTTACCGGACCTGACGCACAACCTTCAACGAAGGTACGCCCATTCACGCATGTCTCCACACAGAAGACGCTCTAGCTGAGAATCGAACAGGGCAGCGTCTTACTGTGAGGCAACAACGCTACCGCAGCACCACCACGGCAGTTGTACCCGATTCATTACTATGATGTGTAAATTATATGATGTGCTATATTGGCCTGTTGTATAGATAATTTATTTTCATTTTAACCTATGTTTGAAATTGAACACATTTATTTAATTTTAAAAAACGCCCACCCCAACATCATTTTTTGCATTTCATTTTGTAGTTCTGATTTTTCTTAAGGTCAATGTTTTTGATCAATCTTGACCATTTCAACGTTTTTGCAGAGTTCGGCTTCTTGGTCTTCGCATTTTGGGGCATCATAAAACTGCCTGCAAAACTGAATAGTATATCTCTCAGGCACGCATGCACACTCAGTGGGACATGTAAATTACCTGTATTTTGAACTGAATTGTGTAGTTAATTGGCATAGGGCCACCATTTAATCATGCTTGTTAACTTCAGCTAGTTTTAATACTTGTAGTACCATTAGAATAACTGAAGGACAGTGCAATGTTTTGTGTTTCTTTGGCTTTGGCCAGGTGGATTTGCACCAAAATCTTTACAGATGGGTGCTAATACCTTTATTACTAGTTTCTTAATCTGTTCATAACACACTGGTAGAAAATATTATTCCATCTGCCTGCATTTTGCTACACAAAGGAATACCTGAATAACTAAACACATGACAGTTTGTTTTATTTACTTTTTTATTTATTTGTTTGTTTTATCAATTATTTTGAGCCTTTTGCCAAAGGTTCTTAAAAGGGCTTCATATTAGCCATTCACTTAATTTCACATACTGAACAGTTTCTTGTCAGATTCCTGGCACAGATTTAGAGCAGGTCATAAAACATAGATTATTTCTTCAGTTTTCTGAACTGTGTATGTTTTTATTCCATTGTGTTTTTTAATTTTTTTATATTCTTGTACTATGAAAGTTTTACATTATTTGTGTAGTTGTCATAATACTATATTGCCATGAAGCTTTTCTAACCAGGCTTCCACTGAAAAGGGGCAAGTCTACCCAGATGAGCTATCCTGATAAACAAATGCAAATAAATAAATAAATAATGTTTAAAAGGCTATGGAGATATTATCAAAAAGGACACCAGTCTATGATCTCACAGATATTTCAACTGGGTTAAGCATGCTGACCATCTGTGCAAGCTTGATAGGCGTGAGGCAGGAGCCTATGAATCACATTTTAGGCTGTTTCCCCAGCTATTTGCTTTCCAGTACTTTTCTAGTGATTGCTATCTTGTTTCCCAAAGTGTTCCACAAGGGACTTTATCAGGCATCTGTCATTCACAATTATACTTAATAACATATGGCAATTATCTGACAAGGACATTGCAAACAAAAAGCACTGTGCAAGGCTTGTAGACAACAGCTACAAAAAGGTGCCCCCAGTGATGCTTCCAGGCATTTCTCCAGCATCAGCCTTGTGATGCCCTGATTGAAATAACGCTGCCCATTCACATTTATAATAACTGCAAAATCATGTTACATACAAGTTAATAAAATAGTTAGTCTTAAAGCTGATATCTTAAGGAATACAACTGCATTGATATATGACCTCTTCCTAGTACATCTAGAGTAGTGATGGCAAACCTTTTGGGCTCGGCATGTCAAAAAATCACAAAATGCCTATCTTCACACTGGTAGTGTGCCCCCTCCCCCTGAACAAAAGAGAAACAAGTCTTTACATATTCATTTATTTAAAAATACAGTCCAATCATGTGTGCTGCTATGTATTATAAAAGTAAAAGAAAAGTCAATGACTTACAATAGAGAAAATGATATGTGCACTGACAATTGGGCTTAAAACAGTGCACAAAAAATTACTCTACTTTTAATAGTAATTTTGAATTGAACTAAAAAAAATATGGACCACACTGCATTTGATTTGATTAACATCAATTAATGACTTTTTTGTTGTTGAGTTTTAATAGATACATGCTGCGTCACATATTTCTTGTATTTGTGTTCATTTGGTTTCTTTGATAACTCGGGTGTTGGTGAACACTGGTGTGTCACCAAAAACATTGTGGCTTGCACCTTTGACACGCATGTCATAGGTTCGCCATCACTGTTCTAGAGAGAAATTAACTGTTGTTCATACACAAATATTGCACAGTTATTATTTTTATATTTATGCAAATATTTCAGTAACCAAGCAACACACAAGAACTGATTAGCCTTGTATGAAATCTCGCACAAGAATAATCAATTTTGCTGATAATACATTTCTAGCTTCAGCAGTCACTGACACACTGCAAATAGTTTCCAAAACATAAAAAAATGATTGAGTGCATTTATTGTGACTTACTAACTCATTTTTAAGAAAGCTTTATAATTTAACAAATGCTGCTGCTGTAAAACTTTAGGTTGTGCTGAGCAGTTTGTTGTTTATACCATTTTAATAACAATTTCTAAAGATGTGAGCGTTTGCTTGTCATGTGAGTTTACAACTTGATTATATCAAAAGGATGCTTGGAAGTTACAGTACAGCTTTCCAGAGCTCTAGAGGAAACAGTTAGCTATTTACTGGCATTTTCAATGCAGTTTAACCTGCTTATCAAGCCAGACAATATTAGAATGCTATGGTACGTTATCTTGTACTGCCAGTCTTCTAGTAAGTCTGGTTTCTTTCAGTATACTGATGACAGATTCAAGTAATTAACTATTCAGTTTACACCCAGTACTTTTCTGGTGTTCTAGTATTATCAGTATGGTTTTACAATATGGAGTCATTGCATCCCTAAACTCTTAGATTTGTCAATGCTTCTAAGAGCACAGATTATACAATAATGGCTCATTGCCACTCAAAAATGTGCATGTTGATTGGACAGCCAAACCAACATACTCATTGTAAATCAATCATATTCCAACAGAAAAAAAAAGTCTGGCCATTGAAGCACCACTGAGCAGAATATTGGAATATGCTTATAGGACAAGGCAAAATACAAGAACAATCAGGTTCATTCTGCAAAACTAAAGAAACAAAAAAACAGATTTTCCTTGTATTTCTGTGCTGTGCCTCCTAAAATCTTGACAGTCTCTTGTACCTCTCAACTGTCCCTGATTTTCACAGAGTGTCTAGATTTTTGTGTCATAGTTTTGGTCTGTTCCTAATAAAAATTATTTTATTCTTGCAGGAATCGAAATCATTAAATAAAGACAGACATTTTAGGTTCAAGCTGCATTTCCTTTCAAAAATGCAAAAACTAAAGAAACAAAAAAACAGATTTTCCTTGTATTTCTGTGCTGTGCCTCCTAAAATCTTGACAGTCTCTTGTACCTCTCAACTGTCCCTGATTTTCACAGAGTGTCTAGATTTTTGTGTCATAGTTTTGGTCTGTTCCTAATAAAAATTATTTTATTCTTGCAAGAATCGAAATCATTAAATAAAGACAGACATTTTAGGTTCAAGCTGCATTTCCTTTCAAAAATGCATGCTAACACAAAACGTATTCCAGGAACTTTCTAAGTTTAGATATTTAAAATTTGTCCTTATATTTGGAGGACCTTTGCCCTGCCCCATTATGTTGTGCTTGGTCCAGGTTTCTTGTAGTCTGTAAAAAAAAAAAGAAAGCAACGGAGATTCAAATTTCTCCATTGCTTCTGCACTGCACTGATGTACTGAGCAAGTATGGGTTATGTAATGCCCATACGCATGTGCAGTACACCCAGAAATGTACAAGAGTACTCCAGCTACATTATGCGAAGACATTGAGAAAGATACACAATTTCTTACTTAAAGTCATTGTTTAATACTGATAACCCACAACTGAGTGTGGGCATCACCGCATTAACCCACGGTTGGCTTTGTTTAATGACTCGGGCTTCAACCTTGTGATTAAACTGCTCCGACCATAACTTAATCCTGTGATGCTCACATTAGTCATGTGTTATTGCTAAAATATCAAACTGCATCTCTTAACACCTTCTAAAACAAGTCCCTTTAGCACTTCTTGGCTGCTGTAACGTCAGCTTCATTTACTAATCAACTGCTCTTCATAATCATTTATGCACAAGTCCTTCTTATTATTTTTGATAGAGCCAGCCTTTTTTAGTAATTGCATCTCAAATTACAATTCCTTGTACTCAAGTGCTGCATTTACAGCTTTTCAGGAGAAGAGGATAAAGTACACCTGAACTAACATTCTCTTGTACAGAATCACATTATTTTGCCATGTTGCATTTACACTGTAGCATGAGTAACATTTTAGTACCACCTTAAAGACAAGATGGTTGCAGAACACTAGTAAAAGAGCATGGTAATGGCACCTACTGCAAGAAAGTAAGAAGCAGGCCATTTTCACTGAGGGCAAGGGTAGTACGCAAATATAGAAAGCAGCACCAATCTAATAAAAGTGGATTTGGTGATGTGATTGTGTATCTCCTGCAATTGGTGGGTGGCATTACACTGGGCATGAATATTTTAGCTAGCATCTGAGTGACAGCCATTATATGTTCCAGACAATATGTTTCGTTTTTCGCTATGGCAAGTACAGTCTTATCAGTTTAGCAATTGCTTTTACACTTTATCAGAATTGTATCAAATCAGTCCCATGCATTCTTGAATTCTCTCACAGTTTCAGATGTCATGTTAAGAACGGGTTCTTTACCTTAAGCCTGTTACATGTTAGCTCCTCTATCCCTATGACCCTCAGAGGGATACAGCAGGTAGTGGAAAAATAATTGAATTAATCAATAATACTAGACAGTTTGTTATTGATTTATTTGATCATGTTAACTTAGAAGCAGCAAGGGGGATATTTTATTTAGTTGTAATATTCCACGATATCTTAATATTTTATGCAGAATTCTTGAGTCTTATAAGTTGTTAATGTCTACTATGAACATTATGTTTTTTGAAGAATGTTTCTTTTGTTATTTTTAAATATTTTCATTACATTCTATTGTATGCAATATTGATTTCCTGCAGTAGTGTGTTTTTCCCATGGGAATGAATTAACATAAAGTGAAATAAACAATTGAAAGGATGGCTTCTGTGCCAATATCCATTAATAAAAGAGACCCCCTATCTCTGAAAGGCATCAGCATACAATACAAGTTTTTCTTTCTGTAGCATCAGCTCTTTCTGATACATAAATGTAATATACAAAACACATACAGTTGTTTCCTAGAAGTGAGCAGAGCATTGTTAAAGACAATTATATGCACACCCTCAGATGCAGTTTTATTAACATTTCTGATACAGCAGATGCACACCATTTTTACAGATAAAAAAATACAAAAAAAATTAATACATACTCAAAATTTCTCACTGGTGGGATGGATCATATTTGCCTGGGGCACTCCAAGGAGTTAACCCTGCCAAACCGTACCTACTCTGAAACTGTTTGATTTCTTACCATCTTGCACATTTCTGTATAGTTTGGTTGTACAATTAAATTATATTTGGGTGTGCTGGTCCTTAAATTTCATTGCACATTAAGATGGTTCCCATCCATATTAGTATACATTTTTCCTCCTCCTTTAATAAAGTTCATGTCCCAAATATATTAAATGTCAGGAAACTGCAGACCTTAAACAGTAGAGCAAATGTAGACTGCAGTAAAGCTTTCGACTAAAAAGTTCCAAGTAATAATTGCCTTTTATGAAACAACATGAACTGCATAGGAAATTATCCACCTTGTAACTTTAGCTAACAGAAATCACAAAGGTAATAATCATAAGCCCTCTATGTCAAAGATATGCTCTCTTCAACTATACGTACTGGTCGAGAATATGACATTATAAAAGAGGGATGCTAGGTCCATAGGAGCAACATGCTTGTGTACAGGAGGGTGTAGATGTTTCCTTTATTGTTTTTTCTTTATTTATTTTTAGATGTGGACCTCTGGTAAGTAATTTGCAGGGATTTTTGCAATGGGAGGGAGAGAGAGTGATCTAAAGTGTGTTGTAGTGAAAGTGTTGTTGCTTGGTGTGAATTATTGTGTGTAATATGTATCAGTGAATGTCCAGGATGTGCACGCATGTGAAGCATTTTGCAAGTAGGATTGGAGCAAGTGATAGTAAGATATCAAAAGTGTGTTGTGTAGATGTGTTACTTGTAAAAGTATGTGATGTGTGTGCATCTCAGTAGTATTGTGAGAGGTTAATTATCTAGTGTTGTGCAGGTTTTGTGCAGAATTTAGTGGTCAAACGTATACTGTAAGTCTGCAGTAATAATGCTGTGACTGAGAGCTCAACTGAATATATGTTTTGTGTGTGTGTGTGTGTGTGTGTGTGTGTGTGTGTGTGTGTGTGTGTGTGTGTGTGTGTGTGTGTGTTTGTGTACGTGTGTGTGTGTATGCATGTGTGTGTGTGTGTGTGTGTGTGTGTGTGTGTGTGTGTGTGTGTGTGTGTGTGTGTGTGTGTGTGCGTTTGTGCGTGTGTGTGTGTTTATCTGTTGGACTCAGTGATCAGAAGCTTGTAGCGTATGTGTGTGAGGATATTGTTTGTAGTGTGTGTGCTGGACAGTGTGGCTGCTATCATGTGTTGAACTGAATGGTGTAAAGTAAGTGCATGTGTGTTTGATGCAGACTGTGTGAAAGTGTGAGAGGTGGCTGTTGTGTGAGATGGGTGATTACACAACTCAGTCTTCCTAGAGGCACTTTCCCAAACAAATTGAAACTCATAATTGATTCTGTAAGTTTTAAAACATGAGAGTGGGAAGTTGGCCCCTTCTCCAGAGAGTGGTTTGACAACAGGACTGCTGCTGTCAGAATTGCATGTAGTGTGTTTGTGTGGTTTAGTTTCTGTGAATCTGTTAGCATGCTTGACATTCCCGTGTCATGTGGACTAGTTAGTGTGCAGGTAAGGGTGTGTGGTGAGGTGGATTAATGGTTGAGTTGATGACTGTGTTCTTTCAATATGATTTTATTATAATGATTTGGCCATCAGTTAGCATGCTATCAACAGTTAAAGCCTAACCCTGTCAAAAAAGTTATCTGTGGTCAAACACCTGCCCACCTCATCGTTGTGCATACATGCATGCATAAGCTATGCAAGTGGCCAGTTTTCTTTGTAGAGTAATTATATGACATGCAAGTGAAAGCAGTTTATCTGTAATAAATGTTCCATATAAGTATATACTTTCAAAACAGTGTAAATTATTTCTTGTTTAAACAATTTAAAATTAGTAAGAACAGATAAGGAAAGAACTGAAATGTGTATCTATCTCTCTCTCTCTCTCTCTCTCTATATATATATATATATATATATATATATATATATATATATATATATATATATATTTTGGTGCTGTACTGTTTTGGTCATATCCTGCATCCTTGTCATTGACTCATAGGTTTCAGTTACTCAGCTTACCCCCTACTTGCCTTACAGAAGCTTGACCTTTGTAACCACATGCTGATATTTTTTATATTTCCTTATATATGTTTTGAGAAGTCTTGAACAAAAAATTGTCTTATATTACAATGTTTTTCTCTGGGGCAGGTCACTAGTAAATTAAGGATGCTCTTACATATGTTTCTTTTCTTATAACAGAGCTTGTAGTCTCAGGAATGAACATTCTAGAACTAATTAGTGAAAACCCTTTAATATTAGCATTAAGACCTTTACTGAGACTGTATAGATCACAAGGCGATGTCTTTGTAATAATGAGTTGAAAATGTTATTAGAAAAATCCTTGGTCAAGCATCTATTGAGGTTTGGAAGAGTGGACCCATGAGTTCTGTTTCATTTATGGTCTGTATCATCCATTAAATCAATTCTTATGAATGAACCATTCCAAAAATCAGTTAAACAATTCCTTTTCCAAGAAGCCAGGTAGAAGTACTTCTGTGATACTGGTTAAACTTTTACTATGACAACATTTAACCAAGCCTAATCAATCTTATTAGTTTAAGTTTTAACCAACTGTAAAACGAGCACACAATCTGTCTGTTTACAACTGCATATATTGTAAATACTGTAAGATACTCTAATGTGAACTAACAATCTATTAGTCCTCATTCAAACATAAAGGACTTCTGTAATGCTTTAAGCTTGTTATATTCTTCCTTAATTATGTACTGCAATTTTGTATAAATAATTGCTGCATGCTTCCTTACTCTGTACCTTTGTACCCGGCTCATGACTGAAAAGGGTCTCTGGACAAGCTTACCCACCTGGATATCAGATTGTTAATTAAATAAATAAATAAAGCACCTGAAGGGCAATGATCCTTACTCTCTTCAGGTTGGTCACTAAACCAGATATTCTTCCTCCCTGCACTGTCTGTTTTCTCCTCCAGTCAGTTATTCAGCGTATCAGCACATACGGCCCTCCAGTCAGTTATTCAATGTTTCGGCACATACGGCCCTCCAGTCATTTATTCAATGTTTCGGCACATACGGCCCTCCAGTCAGTTATTCAACGTTTCAGCACATACGGCCCTCCAGTCAGTTATTCAGCGTATCAGTACATACGGCCCTCCAGTCAGTTATTCAGCGTATCAGCACATACGGTTTCCTCTATTCTCCTTTCCTGAAAAAAATTATTTTTTTCTTTAGGAGCATTGCCATGTCAGAAAAGTCAAACGGTTATTTTAATTGTCTTAATTTTTCAAGTAGAAATATCTATAAAACTTGAGATTGTTGCAGTTATTTTGAATAATTGTTCAGCTGGGGAGCTTAAAGGTACTCCTTGTTTAGGTAAAATTTTCCCACGGCAGATCAGAAGTCCATACTTGATAGAACCACAGCTGCTACCATATTAAGCTATGCAGGTTTGAGCAATGAGACAGAGACGTTCTTCAATGTAAGCTGGTACTTCTTCAACTCTTTTTTTCTGTTTGGCCATTGATTTCTCAGAGTATAGCTTAGCCAACTTCATATGACTTATTTTTCTAGTAGCTATTTATGGCTTTCAACCTCTTAGAACAAAAACTCTGGACAAAACCATAAATAAAAGTAGGACAAAGGCCCCAAAATAGGAACAATTAGAAAATATTGCTCCTACAAACTTAAAATATTGGTAGAGTAACATGTTTTGCATTAGCATGAATTTTCTGAAGGGTATGAGGTCTGAAACTCAAATGACTGTCATTATTTTCTAATTTCAGTCTTTAATGATTTGCCACTGATTTGCTAGAAAACCACAATTTTATGAAAAATGCACCAAGAATATGAGGCAAAAATCTGGACATTCTGCAAACATCTGTACAGTGAGAAGTATGCTATTTAGTATTTTTCCATAAAATAATTCATTAGCTGCTCTCTTTCAGTCCCATAAGAATTTCTCAATTAATTCTGTTATACATTTCTCACACTTACTGATTAAATCCCTATCATATTCAAGTAGTCAGACAGTTTTGTTTTACAGGATTTCCCTCTTTTTATTATTTGTGTCTCTCCTTCACTTCAACAATACAGTTATACAGACTTTTTATTATTAAACATCCATGTTTGCATTCATATTCAGTATATTCAACTCACTGTCATGGGAGAACCAAAGAATATTCTGGAATAATCAATCATGTACACTGATATGTACCATACTCATATTTAACATGCAGTTCACTTATATGTACCATACTCATACTTCACATGCATTTCACTTGTACTATACATACATAACATGCAGTTCACTCATATGCACCATACTCATACTTAACATGTAGCACACTCATCTGTACCATACTCATATATAACATACAGTTCATTCATTTGTACCATACTCATGCTTAATATGCAGTTCACTCACATGTACCACACTCATACATAACATGCAGTTTACTCACATGTACCATACTTATACATAACATGCAGTTCACTCATGTGTACCATACTTATACATAACATGCAGTTCACTCATATATACCATACTCATACTTAACATGCATTTCACTCATATATACCATACTCATATATAACATGTAGTTCAATCATATATACCATACTCATACATAACATGTAGTTCACTCACATGTACCATTCTCATACTTAACATGCAGTTCATTCATATGCAGCATACTCATATATAACATGAAGATCACTCATACGTAGCATACACATACTTAACATGCAGTTCACTCATATGCACCATACTCATACTTAATATGTAGTTCACTCATATGTGCCTACTCATACTTAGCATGTAGTTCACTCATATGTACCATACTCATATATAACATGCAGTTCACTCATATGTACCAGATTCATACTTAACATGCAGTTCACTCATATGTACCATACCCATACTTAACATGCAGTTCACTCATATGTACCATACTCATACATATCATGCAGTTGACTGATATGTAAAATACTCACACTTAACATGAAGTTCACTCATATGTACCATACTCATAATTAACATGCAGCTCACTCATATGTACCATACTCATAATTAACATGCAGTTCACTCATATGTGCCATATATACTTAACATGCAGTTCACTCATATATACCATACTCATACATAACATGCAGTTCACTCACATATACCATACTCATACATAACATACAGTTCAGTCATATGTACCATCTCATACTTAACATGTAGTTCACTCATATGTACAATACTCATAGATAACATGCAGTTCACTCATATGTACCATACTCATACTTCACATGTGGTTCACTCATATGTACCATACACATACTTAACATGCAGTTCACTTATATGTGCTATACTCATATATAACATGCAGTTCACTCATATGTACCATACTCATACATAACATGCAGCTCACTCATATGTACCACACTCATACTAACATGCATTTCACTCATATGTACCATAATCTTACTTAACATGTAATTCACTCAAATGTACCATACTCATACATAACATGTAGTTCACTCATATGTACCATACTCGTACTTAACATGCAGTTCACTCATATGTAACACACTCATACATAACATATAGTTCACTCATACGTACCATACTCACACTTAATGTGTAGTTCACTCATATGTACCATACTCACGCATAACATGCAGTTCACTCATATGTACCATACCCATACTTAACATGTAGTTCACACATATGTACCATACCCATATTTAACATGCAGTTCACTCATATGTACCATACTCATACTTAATATGCAGTTCACTCATATGTGCCATACCCATATATAACATGCACTTTAATTATATATGCCATACTCATACATAACATCCAGTTCACTCATATGTGCCATACTCATACATAACATGCAGTTCACTCATATGTACCATACTCATACTTAACATGCAGTTCACCCATATGTACTATACTCATACATAACATACAGTCCACTCATATGTACCATACTCAAACTTAACATGCATTTCACTCATATGTACCATACCCATACATAACATGCAGATCACTCATCTCTGCCATCCTCACACTTAACATGCAGTTCACTCATATGTACCATTATCATATATAACATGCAGTTTACCCATATGTACCATAATCATACATACATGCAGTTCACTCATATGTACCATACTCATACATAACATGCAGTTCACTCATATGTATTATACTCATACATAACATGCAGTTCACTCATATATACCATACTCATACTTAACATGCAGTTCACTTACATGTACTATACTCATACTTAACATGCAGTCCACTCATATGTACCATACTCATACTTAACATGCACTTCACTCATATATACCATACTCATACATAGCATGCAGTTGACTCATATGTACCATACTCATACTTAACTTGCAGTTCACTCATATATACCATACTCATACATAACATGCAGTTCACTCACATAGACCATACTCATACATAACATACAGTCCAGTCATATGTACCATCTCATACTTAACATGTAGTTCACTCATATGTACAATACTCATAGATAACATGCAGGTCACTCATATGTACCATACACTTACATAACATGCAGTTCACTCATATGTACCATACTCAAACTTAACATGCAGTTCATCAAATGTACCATACTCATAATTAAGATGCAGTTCACTCATATGTGCCATACATACCTAACATGCAGTTCACTCATATATACCACACTTATACATAACATGCAATTCACTCACATATACCATACTCATACATAACATACAGTTCAGTCATATGTACCATCTCATACTTAACATGTAGTTCACATATATGTGCAATACTCATAGATAACATGCAGTTCACGCATATGTACCATACTCATACATAACATGTAGTTCATCGAATGTACCATACTCATAATTAACATGCAGTTCGCTCATATGTGCCATACATACTTAACATGCAGTTCACTCATATATACCATACTGATACATAGCATGCAGTTCACTCAAATATACCATACTCATACATAACATACAGTTCAGTCATATGTACCATCTCATACTTAACATGTAGTTCACTCATATGTACAATACTCATAGATAACATGCAGTTTACTCATATGTACCATACTCATACATAACATGCAGTTCACTCATATGTACCATACTCATACTTTACTTGTAGTCCACTCATATGTACCATACACATACTTAACATGCAGTTCACTCATATGTGCCATAAATACTTAACATGCAGTTCACTCATATATACCATACTCATACGTAACATACAGTTCACTCACAAATACCATACTCATACATAACATATAGTTCAGTCATATGTACCATCTCATACTGAACATGTAATTCACTCATATGTACAATACTCATTGATAACATGCAGTTCACTCTTATGTACCGTACTCATACATAACATGCAGTTCACTCATATGTACCATACTCATAGTTCACTTGTAGTTCACTCATATGCACCGCACACATACTTAACACACAGTTCACTCATATGAGCTATACTCATGCATAACATGCAGCTCTCTCATATGTACCATATTCATACTAACATGCATTTCACTCATATATACCAAAATCGTACTTAACATGTAATTCACTCACATGTAACATACTCATACATAACATGTAGTTCACTCATATGTACCATACTCACACTTAACATGTAGTTCACTCAGATGTACCATACTCATGCATAACATGCAGTTCACTCATATGTACCATACCCATAGTTAACATGTAGTTCACACATATGTACAATACTCATACTTAACATGCAGTTCACTCATATGTACCATACTCATACTTAACATGCAGTTCACTCATATGTACCATACTCATACTTAACATGCAATTCACTCATATGTGCCATACCCAAAAATAACATGCACTTTATTCATATATGCCATACTCATACATAACATGTAGTTCACACATATGTGCCATACTCATATATAACATCCAGTTCACTCATATGTGCAATACGCATACATAACATACAGTTCACTCATACTTAACATGCAGTTCACTCATGTGTACCATACTCAAACTTAACATGCATTTCACTCATATGTACCATACTCATACTTAACATGCACTTCACTCATATATACCATACTTATAAATAACATGTAGTTCACTCATATATACCATACTCATACTTAACATGCAGTTCACTCATATGTACCGCAATCATACGTACATGCAGTTCACTCATATGTACCTTACTCATACATAACATGCAGTTCACTCAAATGCACCATACTCATACATAACATGCAGTTCACCCATCTGTACCATCCTCATACGTAAAATGCAGTTCACCCATTATGTACCACACTCATATATAACATGCAGTTCACTCATATGTACCATACTCATACATACATGCAGTTCACTCATATGTACTATACTCATAAATAACATGCAGTTCACTCATATGTACAATACTCGTACATAACATGCAGTTCACTCATATATACCATACTCATACTTAACATGCGGTTCACTCACATGTACCGTACTCATACTTAACATGCAGTTCACTCATATGTAGCATACTCATACATAACATGAAGTTCACTCATACATAGCATATTCATACTTAACATGCAGTTCACTCATATGCACCATAGTCATACTTAACATGTATTTCACTCATATGTACCTACTCATACTTAACATGTAGTTTACTCATATGTACCATACTCATAATTAACAAGCACTTCACTCATATGTACCATACTCATATATAACATGCATTTGACTCATATGTACCATACTCATACTTAACATGCAGTTCACTCATATGTACCATACTCAACATGCCCTTCACTCATATATACCTTACTCATGCATAACATGCAGTTCACTCATATGTACCATGCTCATACTTAACATGTAGTTCACTCATATGTACCATACTCATGCATAACATGCAGTTCACTCATATGTACCGTACTCATACTTCACATGCTGTTCACTCATATGTACTATACATACATAACATGCAGTTCACTCATATGTACCATACTCATACTTAACATGTAGTTCACTCATATGTGCCATACTCATACTTAACATGCACTTCACTCACAAGTATCACACTCATACATAACATGCAGTTCACTCATATGTACCACACTCATACATAACATGCAGTTCACTCACATGTACCATACTCATACATAATATGCAATTCACTCACATGTACTATACTCATACATAACATGCAGTTTACTCATATGTACCATACTCATACATAACAAGAAGTTCACTCATATGTACCATACTCATACTTAACATGCAGTTCACTCTCATATACCATGCTCTCATGCATAACATGTATTTCACTCATTATACCATACTCATACTTAACATGTGGTTCATTAACATGGACCATACTCATACCTAACATGCAGTTTACACATATGTACCAAACTCATACTTAACATGCAGTTCACTTATATGTGCCATGCATATGTAACATGCAGTTCACTCATATATACCATACGCATACATAACATGCAGTTCACTCACCTGTACCATACTCATTTATAACATGCAGTTCAGTCATATGTACCATCTCATACTTAACATGTAGTTCACTCATATATACCATACTCATATGTAACATGCAATTCACTCATATGTACCATACTCATACATAACATGCAGTTCACTCATATATACCATACTCATACTTAACATGCAGTTCACTCACATGGACCATACTCATACTTAACATGCAGTTTACACATATGTACCATACTCATACTTAACATGCAGTTCACTCATATGTGCCATACATACTTAACATGCTCTTCACTCATATATACCATACGCATACATAACATGCAGTTCACTCACATGTACCATCTCAAACTTAACATGTAGTTCACTCACATGTACCATACTCATACATAACATGCAGCTCATTCATATGTACCATCTCATACTTAACATGTAGTTCACTCATATGTACCATACTCATACATAACATGCAGTTCAATCATATGTACCATACTCATACATAACATGCAGTTCACTCAAATGTACCATACTCATACATAAAATGCAGTTCACTCATATGTACCATGCTCATACTTAATTTGTAGTTCACTCATAAGTACCATACTCATACTTAACATGTAGTTTACTCATATGTACCATACTCATACTTAACATGCAGTTCACGTATATGTACCATAATCATACTCAACATGTAATTCACTCACATGTACCATACGCATACATAACATGTAGTTCCCTCATATGTACCATACTCATACTTAACATACAGTTCACTCATATGTAAATAACATGTAGTTCACTCATATATACCATACTCATACTTAACATGTAGTTCACTCATATACACCATACTCATACATAACAGGCAGTCCACTCATATGTACCATACCCATACTTGACATGTAGTTCATACATATGTACCATACTCATACTTAACATGCAGTTCACTCATATGTACCATACTCATACTTAACATGCAGTTCACTCATATGTGCCATACTCATAAATAACATACTGTTCACTCATATGTACCATACTCATACTTAACATGCAGTTCACTCATATGTACCATACCCATCCATTACATGCACTTTAATCATATATGCCATACTCATACATAACATGTAGTTCACTCATATGTACCATACTCATAAATAACATGCTGTTCACTCATATGTACCATACTCATACATAACATGCAGTTCACTCATATGTACCATACCCATACTTAACATGCAGTTCACTCATATGTACTATACTCATACATAACATGCAGTTCACTCATATGTACCATACTCAAACTTAACATGCATTTCACTCATATGTACCATACTCATACTTAACATGCACTTCACTCATATATACCATACTTATACATAACATGCAGTTCACTCATGTGTACCACACTCATACATATATGCAGTTCACTCATGTGTACCTTACTCATACATAACATGCAGTTCACTCATATGTACCATACTCATACATAACATTCAGTTTACTTGTATGTACCATACTCATACTTAACATGCAGTTCACTCACATGTACCATACTCATACATAACATGCAGTTCACTCATCTGTACCATACTCATACTTAACATGCAGTTCACTCATATGTATCACACTCATATATAACATGCAGTTCATTCATATGTACCATACTCATACATACATGCAGTGCACTCATATCTACCATACTCATACTTAACATGCAGTTCACTCACATGTACCATACTCATGCATAACATGCAGCTCACTCGTATGTACCACACTCATACATAACATGCAGTTCAGTGGCTTTCAGATTTATCTATTGATATCATATTTATCTATTGATATCTATGGAATGGAGGTGGAAACTTGAGATGCCAGCAAAAGACTACATAGGCACAAGAAGGAAATGTAAACTGTGCATGGAAGACATTCCACTAGAAATCTACCAGGAAAACCATGCGTTGTGCGAGTACTACTACAGCATATTATTATATTATTGGAACACCAGAGGAGACTATACACTAATACACAGCTGTCCTTCTGGTATAATCATTATGATTATCTATTATTACCTTCACTAGTTTACCATAAATAATCAGCTTATTTAGGAACACCTTGTCTGTTCCGGAGGAACAGTTTTACCCCAGACACTGCCACTTTTAACTTAATCCACAACACCTCTAAGTCCTATCAGGTTCTTCCAATCCTTCTGTCCTGTAGTACTTCACAATTATTTCTCCCATATGTTCTCAACCTTCTCTTCTGAAGAGCATTTGTTTATCACCCTGGTAAGTACCGCAACCATTTCACATCACACAGTGCCAGTCTTAGCTGACTCTTTCCTATTCTCCATTCAAAAACATTGCTATCATTAACTTAGTCTAATCCATTTTATTAACCTTGTCGCTCGTCCAGTCAGGATAAAATAGACTAGCCTTCGTGGGTTCTGTTCAAGCAGCTTTATTATGTACAAACATATCAAGATTGAGGCTTAATAAATTTAACTTAGAAAAAATTATAAACAAACTAGGTATACATGTTCACTCTATTGCTGCCCTCTCAAAATGGCACTGAAGCTAGCACGTGCTCGCTATTTATATGCACGTGTTTACCTTGCAATGCTTCTTAAAGGTACAACACACAAACACTATTCTACATCCTCCCTCTTTGAGAAATGAGTCATACAATATTGATGACATTAATTGACATGCAATTGATACAAATAATTCTTTGTCATGCAATTATTTATTTTTTATTTATTTATTGACATTTGTTGACCGGGTTTGTCCAACTGGGATTTTGTCCCATTTTCCGTGGAGACCCGAGGAGAAAAGCTCCAGATAGTACAATTAAAAAAACACTACAGTAGTATACAAGCACAGCAAACAATAGAAATAAAACTAGTTATTACAGTAGTAAAACAATAAACAAAACAACATTAACAATAGTTTAATGACAGCGCAAGTTTTTTTTTTTTTTTGATGCTATGTAACTGTACTAGTGGGGATAGATTTCAGAAGTATGACAAGGATAGATGGAGTGATTCCAGTGTGGGGGGAGGAGAGAATTATGTAGGGTCATAGCAGGGGCAAATTCTGGAATTGAGTAAATGAGTCTTTAGTTTTCTTTTAAATAGTGGGGTGTGAGAGAATGAGCGAATGTCAAGGGGTAGTTTGTTCCAGGCTTGGGCCACAGAGTGTTTGTAGAGTAGCTTACCTACTGACTTATTTGGGTGGTAAATATCAAGCAATTGTTGATTAGAGGTGCGGAGGGGTCGAGATGGGGTGTAGACAGAGACAAGGAGAGATAAGGGTGGACAGTAGGATGATTTAAAGAGCATAGAGTGCAACATGTGAAATTGATAAAGATGTAGTAGTTGTGGGAGTTCTAGCCATTGTAGGGACTTCAAAGCAATACAGTGGTGTGTGTTATTTGGGGAGTTGGTGATGAATCTGGCTCTTTTGTGGTAGGATTGTTGGAGTTTATTCAGAGTAGTTTTTTGGATATTTGTGAGAACTGGAGCAGCATAGAGGAGTGAGGGGAGGAGGAGTGCTTGTCCTAGGGTGAGTCTAGCTTTGGGACTAAGATATTTTTTGTTTCGGTATAATAGACCTAATTTCTGATGTGTTTTCTTTACACATTGCTGTATGTGTTGATTGAATTTTAATTCATCGTCGATAATGACTCCAAGGAGTTTTGTGTGGGTGTCAGGTAGGATAGCTGTGTTATTGCAAGACTTAATGACAAAGGAGGATTTATGATGATTAAGAGAGTGGGGTAGGAAGAGTAAGAGTTTGGTTTTAGTAGGATTGAGAATCAGTAAGTTTTCTGAAGGCCATTGTTCAGTTGAAAGTAGAGCTGTTTGGGTTAGTGAGTGTAGGTTGTAGATGTTGGCCGTAAAAATGATTGTGGAGTCGTCTGCATATTGTATAAGTGAGTACAGATGGCAATAGGTGAAAAGGTCATTTGTGAAGATGTTGAATAAGAGGGGACCCAAGATGGAACCTTGTGGAACACCAGTATAGAGAGGTAAGAAAGGAGAAGGGGAAGAGAGCCATTTAACTGGTTGTTAACGTTCAGACAGATAGCTAGCAAACCAGTTGAGGGTGGAGGTGGAGAGGAGAAAGTTAGTGAGTTTAGATAGTAGTAGTGGATGAGACACTGTATCAAAAGCTTTGGAGAGGTCAAGAAAGAGACAGGAAGTAAGCTTATTGTTGTCCAGAGATTCTGCAATGGTGTGAGTGAAGGAGAGTAGAGCAGTAGTTGTGCTGTGAGAGGGGTGAAAGCCATGTTGGGTAGGGGTGAGTAAGTTTTTATTGAGAAGGTGATCCATAAGTTGAGTGTGGATGCATTTTTCTAGTATCTTAGATAGTGGGGACAGAATGGCAATGGGTCTGTAGTTTGAAGGGTCAGTGGAGTTACCTCCTTTGTAGAGAGGGATAGTGTAGAAAGATTTCCAAAGGGTAGGAACAGTAGATTCTTGCATTGATCTATTTATTAATATTGTTACTGGGTAGGCAATAGAGTCAGCTGCGAGTTTGAGGAAGGTCGGAGGTAATTTGTCAGTGGAGGGGGAGCATGGTTTGAGTTTGAGCAGTAGAGATTTGATGTAGGAAATGGGCACAGGCTTGAAGTAAAAGGGTGAAGTGTTGGGGGTGAGTGAGGGGACAGGTACTGAGGGAGAGGTAGGTTGAGAGGGTAGGAGATTTTGTATGGAGGAGATAAAATGTGAATTAAGTAGGGTAGCTGTTTCCTCAGGAGTTGTGTTTGGGTAGGGTGAGGGGTTAGAGGGATTACCAGGGTAGAGGATGCTGTTGAGTGTTGTCCAGAATTTATGAGGGTTTGAGTTATATTTGTTCTGGCCTGAGCTATAGAATGACTTCTTGTCTATTATTACCTGTTTTTTAGCAAGATTGTGTAGTTGTTTGTATTTGAGTAGAAGAGGTGTTTGTTTAGATTTGCTCCAGGCTTTCCAGAAACTGTCTCTTTGTTTCATGATGGACTTAGTTTCTTTTGAAAGCCAGGGAGCATGATTGGATTTCACTCAAATCTTCCTAGAGGGAGCTAGGGAGTCCAGAGTATTTAGGAAAATGTTGTTAAAATTGTTAACAGAATCATTTAGAGTGAGTTGTTTAAGGATGGATCAGTCAATGTTTTGTAGTATAGAGTTAAACTGTGAAGGATTAAATGTAGATAGTTCATAGGTTGGTACTAGGCTATTGGCCCTAAGGCCTATAGATACAGAACTAAATACATATAGACAATTATGTCCAGGTTGCTGTGTATTTCACACTAGGCCTGGAAATACAACCAAATTTTGTCACATAGAAATTAGAATTAGGTCTAGCAACTGGGACTGTCTCTGCTGAATGTCCAACTTTGGGGACATCAGGAACAGCATCAGGAATGGAAATAGAAGATAAGACACTGCAACAGGAACATTGTCTGGATTGCTCTGAGATCTAGAGTCTGTATCTCAGGAACAATGTTGTGATATCAGTTCTGTACAGGAAGAAGATGTCTTTGATTTCTCCTGTACTCCACACCCTCAGATTCTATGAAGTAGGAACTCGGCTCAGCACATATACCTGTTATTTGACGGATCGGGTCAAATCCCTTCGCCATTTGTATCCTCACTGCCTCTCCTTCTTTCAATGGATGAAGAAATATGCTAGATTTATCATAGCTGGACTTCTGGAAAGAATGCTTTCTGAATAATTGGGCTTTAATTCATAGGTTCATAGGTTGGTACTAGGCTATCGGCCCTAAGGCCTATGCAAGCCTAGCCATAAAAATTCCCTGGAAATTTTTTCCCACAATATTTACTTCTCTGAGCCCCTGTCTAGCAGGGCCCCTGACATGATCCCCGGGGTGAATTTCCTATCTCCTATCCAGTCATCAAGGTTCCTTTTGAAGAGGGCCAATGAGGCGCTCTGCTTGACATGTATAGGTTCAAAAGTTCATAGGTTCATACTAGGCTATCTGCCCTGGGGCAATTATAAGCCTAGCTCAATTTTGTTTGGCTTACGCCACCCCTTGATTTGAGTATACTGTGCCCTTTTTAAGGTTTGTTTGCTGTGCCTCTGTCTAATAGTGACACGGAAGTAATCCCCAGGACAAACCTACGATCCCCCATCCATTCATCAAGATTCTTCTTGAAGAGATTCAGTGAGGTGCTCTGCCTAACATGAATTGAAATTCTGTTCCAGAGCGAAGGGAGCCTCTGGGTTATGAATCTGTCCCTCCAGCAAGTTCTATTCATTTCAGTGCTGAGGTTCAAGTCCCTCGAGTGTGTGGCTCTAAGGGATTTAGATTTACTGAGGTGGAGCATGTCCATTAATTCTGGATTGGACATAGCTTTATACATCAGGCATAGATCGCCTCGAAGTAGGCGGTATGCAACTGAGTAGAGCTGGAGTTTTTTTAACCGAGCAGCATATGGCATCTGTTTGAGTCCCTTGATCCTCTTGGTGAGGTACTTTTGGGGTCTTTTTAATTGCTGTAGGTGTCGGGTAAGCTACATCCCAAAAGGGGCATTGTATTCTATGATGGGCCTGATGAGGGATGAATAAAGGGGCACGATTACCTCTCTTGATCTAGATGTGAATCCTTTCATGATGAGGTGGGCTATGTAAAAGGTCTTTCTAACCACTTTGGCAATGTGGTTGTCAAAGGAGAGATTGCTATCAACTTGGGTCCCCAGATCCCTAATTACTTTCTCTGTACTTAATGGGTTACCGTCTATGTGGTAATTTGTGGGCACATTGTTTTTGCCAAAGGGTATGACTATACATTTTTTGGCATTTAGCTTTAGACCATGGCTCTGGCACCAGTTATCTGTCTCTGTGAGACCTTTTTGAAGGATGTTTGTGTCAGCTGGAGAGTTGATTATGGCGCCTAGTTTGCAGTCGTCTGCGAACTTGGTGAGCCATACTCCTCCCACGTTGGCCTGTACCTCGGAAAAGTATATACCGAACAAGAGCGGTCCCAGGACAGAACCTTGTGGAATGCCACTTGTGACCGGTTTCGAGTCTGACATGGCTCCAGCAACCCTCACTCTGTGGGTTCTGCTTTGAGCCAGTTTGCAACCCATCTTGTGACATAGGGGTTTATATTTAAGCTGGATAGCTTATCTATGATGCCCGAGTGGGGTATTGTGTCAAATGCCTTTGCTAGGACCAGATAGGCTGTGTGGACTACCTTCCCTTCATCTGTGACTTTGGTGACTGATTCGAAGAAGTCAACCAGGTTCAAAAGGCAGGATCTGCCCTTAACGAAGCCAAACTGGGTAGGATCTAGTGTCTATAGGTCCCCAATGTCTTTGTTTATGAGCTCCATGATGATCCTCTCCATAGCCTTGCAGACTAAGCTAGTCAGGCTTATGGGGCGATAGTTTCCAGGGTCCGTGGAGGCTCCACCTTTGTGGAGTGGGACCACTGTTGCTGTACGCCATTCTGTGGGCAGATATCCTGTAGTGAGGCTGAGATTGTACAGCTGTTTTATTTGAGGGATTAGTTCTTCTTGGAGTTCATGTAGGACGCAACCTGGGATGCCATCTGGTCCCATGGAAGCAGTGTTTTTTGCTTTGGAGAGGGCAGCCTTCACCTGAGCATCAGAGATGTTTGGGAGGCAGCCCTCTGCCGGGATAGATACTTGCTCTTTTTTTGGGGGGAGGGGTGGAGAAGTTTGCACTGGACCTGTCTGCCAGGATATTGGTGATGTCTGTGGGTTCAGTGTATTTTTTGTCGTTTAGAATCAACTCAGAACAAGTCTGGGAGTTGCATCCCAGGTTCCTAACATAACTGAAAAAAGCCTTATGATTGTCTTTAGTGTCCTGAGCAATTTTTCTCTCGAAGCTGGCCTTGGAGGATTTTATGAGGGATCGTAATTTTTTGCTAGTACTGATCAGGGATGCCTTCCCTATTAGGGATTTTGCTCTATCATGTAGTATCTTCCTCTGTTGTACAGTTTATTTATGGCTGGGGTCCACCAGACTGGATGCCTGCCTTTAGATGTTTGGGTTTTGGTTTTGTTTGGGATAGCATGATCCATGCATTCCTGGAGATGTCCGTGGAATGCGTTTATATAGGATTCTGCAGTTTGGGCCGTAGTTTCCACTGGCCCTGGGGCCTTGATGGATTCCACTTCAGTTTTGAGAAGTGAGAAGTTCGCTTTTGAGAAGTTTTTCACTGTGGTTTTCTGGGCTGGGGGTGGGGTCGGGATGTGAACATTCAGTGAAATTAATTTATGGTCTGATCTTACCAATGAGGGATATACTTCAGGTGTGGAGCATAGAGTCCCCATGTTGGTAATGACCAGGTCTAGTATGTTATCCCCTCTTGTGGGAGTGGTGACTAGTTGTTCCATAGCATTTGAGTTTATAATTTCCAGGAACCTTTGGGCTAAGGTGCTGGGGCTTGAGTAGTGCTCCCAGTCTATGTTTGGGTAGTTGAAGTCACCCAATATAATGGTGTTCGGAGAGATCTTCATGTTCTCCAAGGTTTTCAGGAAAGCCGAGTGGGATTCCTGACTTTGAGAGGGTGGTCTGCAGGATGCTATAAACTGAAAAGCAGTCTTGCCCACTGTTAGTTGCACATGGATGGTCTCCAATACTTTGTGCAATGCCACTAACCTGGAGGTGTGGATATCCTTGATAAATATGGACACTCCCCCTCCTTTTGTGGTTCGGTCCAGGTTTTGGGGCCGAAAAGCATGATATGAGGTATAACCTGGTAGTGCTGGGGTGCTCTCTGGAGCCTTGAACCAGGTTTCTGTCACTGCACAGATATCGATGTTCTCCATACTGAGGAGAGCTTCGAGTGCGTGCATCTTGAGGTTAAGACTTCTGGCGTTTAGCAGCATTACCCTTAGTTTCTTGTTTCTTGTGCTGTCTATGGAGGTGGGTTTGACTTTTGAGCCTTGCCTAAAAAAGGCACTATGGGGGTGGCAAGAGCCTTTGCCAGTATCCAAAAGCCCAGTGGTGACAGGTGCAAGCCGTCCTTAGCAAAGCAACGTGGCTTGTCGAGCATGTCATCCCAGGCTGACAGACACTGGATCCCCTTAGAATGACACCAAAATTTTAGCCAATTGTTAAAATTGATCATTTTGTCTTTGTTCTGTGGCATCATTCTAGGTGAGGGTAAGATGCTGCTCAAGGTCAGGGTCATATCGGCCTGGGCTACATGATCAGAGAGCTCCTCTATGTCTCTTTTCATGTAGTCCAGGGAAGTACGTCTCAGGTCATTCACACCAGCATGTACAATGACTGAGTCATATTTGTATTTGCTTTGGAGTGACCTGAGTGCTTGCGTTATATGGGGGATCCTAGCGCCTGACAGGCAGCTCACTGTGACCTTCTCTTTATTCAGCCTGGTGAGCGGGACGTCAGTGTGTCTGACAATAGAGTCACCTATTACAAGAGTATCAGGTGTGTTATTCAGCCTTAAGGGCTGTGGCTGCTTGGCACACTGACTTTGTGGGCTATGTGTTGTGCGTGTTTTGTTTTGGGGTAGCGTTTGCTTGGATGTCTGCTTTGGCGGTCTCTGTTGCTTAGGTAGATTTTTATTTAGAGCCTCCGAGTATGTTTTTGTGTATTTATGTGTTTGATTCGCTGATGTGATGGGACTATGTGATACTGGAATTGTGTTGTGTGAGGTTACCTTCTCCTCCTGACTGGTTTCACCAGTTTTGAGATGTGAGAGCTCAGCCTCCAGTTTGGCTATATGGTTGCATCTCTCACATATATTTGAACCTGTTTGGAGGAGGAGAGGGTTGTCCGTGTACATGAGACAGTTGTAACATTGCCTCAAAATTCCCAGATTCACCAGCTGGACTGGAGAGGAAACCATTGACTGACCTTTGGACATGATAGAGTAATATAGGGAAACTGAATTAAGACGGACCAATAGGGGAGAAGGTAATCGTAGAAAGTATAAGAGTAAGTAGTGCTTATGGTTTAATAGTGCTAACTTGTAAGATTACTTATTTGTTCCAGTGAAGGGCCTTAGAATGAGAATATGGTGTTTAAATTGAGAGATAGAGCAGTTCTAAGGGAAAAAGTGAAGAGCAGACTTTGTGGAGCCAGGAATAGTTTAAACCCAATTAGGTGGCGCTACCCGTTGTTGCGCTATGCACAAAAACGCGCAAAACCGTGCAAAAGAGGGATTTAAGAGAGGAAGATCAAGGAGTTAGGAATTGACCCAAAATGGCCAATAAAACTACAGTTTCAAGTCAGTAACCACTCCCACAGGGGCATGCAGACTGCTCAATGTTTATCACTGCCACTGATGAACAGAGAGACTTCCCTTTAGCCCAAGCAAAAAATGGCCTCCAAGAAACTTACAAACAGTTCAGAACAGTCAGCAAGCCTGTAACTGAACTTTTTTAAATCTCAGAAAAGTGGGAAAAAAGAAAGATTTTTTTGTTTTTTTGTTTTTTCAGAGATAGCAGAGGTTCACAAGTATCAACAAGTTATAACAGTGCAGTAAATGACCCCACACTTGAGTGCTAGGCCAGAGACAGATAAAATGCAAGTTTTGGGAAAAAAACGATTTTAAAAATAAGTGCAAACAGGAAATTCAGTAAACAGCTCTAGGCTGTGCTCTAAATTCAGTTACTAATGCAGAAATCAAGTTTAACAAGCCAGAAAATGCTCAAAGTAGGTGGCTATGCAGAAAAACTTAGCAAATAATCTGAAGAAAAATACTTAAAATCTCAAAAGTGGCTCCTTTCTTCTCTCAGCGTTTTCTCCTCTTGGTGGGTGCTTCACCAACAGCCAACAAGTCTGAAAAGACGCCAAAACCACAAGGCAATTGGGATTTAAGAGAGGAAGATCAAGGAGTTAGGAATTGACCCAAAATGGCCAATAAAACTAAAGTTTCAAGTCAGTAACCACTCCAGTATGGGCAGTCTATTCCAGAGTATGGGGAGTCTCTGGGTCAGGAACCTATCCCTCCAGCATGTTTTGTTCATTGTGATGATAAGGTTTAGATCCCTGGAGCGTGTGCCTCTGAGGGATTGGGATTTCTTTAAGTGGAGCATGTCCAACAGCTCAGGGTTTGACATGGCCTTGTATGTTAAGAAGAGATCGCCTCTGAGTAGACGATATGCCAGAGAGTATAGCTGGAGTTTGTTTAGATGGTCAGCATATGGCATCTACTTTAGGCCTGTAATTCTTTTAGCGAGGTATTTCTGTGGCCTTTCCAATTGTTGCAGATGTCTTGTGATGTACATACCAAATGGGGCATTATACTCTATAATGGCTGTAATGAGGGATGAGTACATTGGGACAATGACCTCCTTTTTTCTGGAAGAAAAGCCCTTAGTGATGAGATGTACCACATAGAAGGATTTCCTGACTGTTGTGGCAATGTGGTTATCGAAAGTGAGACCACTGTCTACTTGTGTCCCTAAGTCTCTCATCGCACTTTCGATGTTTAGTGTCCTGCCACCTATGTGGTAGTTCATGGGTACATGTTTTTTTCCAAAGGGGATAACTATACATTTCTTGGCATTAAGCTTGAGCCCATGGCTCTGGCACCAGGCATCTGTTTCTGTAAGGCCCTTTTGTAGAATATCCACATCATTTGGGGATTCATTAATGGCTCCCAGTTTGCAGTCATCTGCAAACTTTGTTAGCCAGCGTCCCTTAGTGTTGGCCTGTACTTCAGAGAAATAGATGGCAAACAAGAGTGGTCCCAGGACTGAATCCTGAGGTACTCCACTTGTCACTTGTCTGGAGCTGGATTTGGAGTCGGCTACTTTTACAGTCTGGGTTCTGTCAGTAAGCCAGTTGGCAACCCATCGAGTGATATAGGGATTTATGCCCAGCTTAGTAAGTTTATCTATGATTCCAGAGTGGGGGATGGTGTCGAAGGCCTTGGCGAGGTCCAGATAGGCTGTGTGGACTGCCTTACCCTCATCCACAGCTCTGGAGACCAATTCGAAGAAGTCAATCAGATTCAGGAGACAAGATCGGCTCTTCACAAACCCAAACTGGGTGGGGTCCAGTGTTTGAAGGTTGCCAATGTCTTTGTTTATAAGTTCTTGTTGTTCTTGTTGTTATTGTCCTGCTGTTTTTAGCTTTAGGCCTCAACTAACTGGAACTGATAGGCAATGTTGTTCTGGTTTGCTTAGACAGAAGTCTCTGAGCAGGCGAGTCAAATATATCGCCACAATGTATGTTTCTGAGATTGAGTAAATTCAAAAATACATCAGTATTATCATGCTTTGATTTCTCCAGTAATTGCTTTGCACTCTGTATTGCATGCTCAGCTAGACCATTTGACTGTGGATATACTGTACTACTAGTAACATGTACAAAGTCTCATTTTTTTGTAAATTTCTGAAATAACTGACCGGTAAATTGGGGACCATTGTCAAAAATAACTTTGTGTGGACTACCATGGACTGGGAAATGACATTTCAACTTGGTGATAACAGCAGTGGATATTAGATTAGGTAGTAAATCAATCTCACACCAGTTCAAATTAGAGTCTGCCAGAACTAAGCAATGCTGATTGTTCCACTTGAATATATCAGTGGCTACTGTTGACTAAGGTAGTTCAGGAACTTGACTTAGCTGAAGTGGTTCTTTTTGATAATTTGGCTTAGTACTATTGCATACTGAACAAGAAGAAAGTACTTGATATCAAAGTCTTTTACTACAGAAGGTCAAAATATTAGTCATCTCACCCTTCTTTTGGTAGTTTTGGAATCTGGGTGACCACAATGCAGAATCTGGATATATTCATGTTGTAATGAAGCAGGAACAACAAATTTAGGACCTTTGAAAATAATGCCATCTTCCCTCAACATCTGATCTCTGTAAGAAAAATAGGTTTGCACTTCAGGTGGCACAATAGATTGCTTTGACGGCCATCCAACATTAATGTAGTGGTTGAGCTTTTGCAAAATTGGATCAGTCTTTGAATGATTTCTCAGCTTTCTCTGGGCATCATTCTTTGTAATCTCACTGGAGCTGAATGCATAGGCTTCTTTAAAATAGTCAGTTTCAATCTGAATAGCTCAACCATAGATATAATCATGAAACTTTGAACATGCAAATACTATTGCCAAAAGTTCTTTCTCCATTTGAGCATATTGAATTTCAGTTTGGGTAAGAGTTCTAGATGCATAGGCTACTGGTCTGCCTTCCTGACGAATAACTGCGCCAAGACCAAAGTGTGAAGCATCACAGAAAAGAGTTACTGGTTTATTGACATCATAGTATCTTAATGTAGGTGGTGTGGCAATTTTCTGCTTAAGGTCTTCAAATGCCTTCTGATGCACTGAAGCTAGCAAGTGCTTGCTATTTATATGCACTTGTTGACCTTGAAACACTTCTTAAACATACAACACACACACACACACTATTCTACAAACCTGACTTGTATTTTCCTTCTAGATGCTTCGGCCTTCCCTCCCTCCTCTATCTGCCATAGACTTCCATCCTAACTCCACTATGTGTCTTATGTATTTGCTGCCAATACATAACTGTCATAGATCAGTCATCCTTTCCAAATATACTTCCAAAATATGTGCTTATTATTTGCTCCCAGTTCTCCTTGCCTTCAGTAAACATCCTCAGCCATCAGTCCTTCCCTATATAACATCTCTGGTGACTTATACCATTTTCACATAAGCCTCATTGTCATGTAATACATCAGTCCAGTCATCTTCACGCTTACCATAGTTCTACATACTTCTCAGATTAATTCTTTTCAGTCCTGCATCCTACTTCATCAATCTACCTTTCAGCTTCTCTAATACCATCTCCCAAAGCTGATACATATAAATTCTGAATGCATTCTCCTTTTCTGCATGTGAATAATTTTACTATGGTACTGACCAGTTAATAACCTCAGCCCATATCCTAAACATTGCTATATATTGATCATAAAGACAAAGCAAATTATAATAATTTAATAACTTTAATAAGAAATCCAAACTTCAATAAAACAGTAGCACATAGCATTAGATGCTGAGATATAATTAGATGCAGCTCTGCAGAGATGGCAGTGCTAAGTAATATGAGGAAGACGCTTGAAATCAGTCTGGTTTGGAATATCATCAAATGCACTTCACAAACACAACCAGCTTGGTTACCCTTTTAATAGCTGATGTTCTATGCCCTCTCCTTTTCATAGGCTAAGAATTCCATGTATAAAGAAACTACAGTTTGTGGCACATGCAAACATTTGATAAGGTTGCATACATTTTGAAAATTTTAAAATCTTTTTTCTTTATTGCAAAGCATTAATAAGCCAGCAGACCATTTCAAGGTTTCATTGTCGTTTTCTAACTAAGAAGGCCTGAATAAACTACCAAGCCTTCTGAACAACCATAGCACATTCCTGCTCTTTCATGGAAAAAAAGTTTTTCTATTAAGTAATATAGTTGAGTGGGTAGAGATTTTTCTTGAGTAAAATGTCTAGGTGAGGTAGCGACATGCAAATCTAAAAATATCTGTGCTGTCTCAGCACAGGTGAAAATAAGGGTTCTTCACAGTGTTTGATCACCACAACAAGTATGTATACAGGTTTCTTAACCACAACTTCCACAGATTTATCAGATTTCTGTGGCATCCAACATCTTGGAACCCCTATGCTGCTCATTGACCCTGTATATCTTTTCCAGGTATACAAACTGCTTCAGCCTGTGAATCTTTTTCCTGATTGGATCATCAATTTTTGCCTTCAGGATTAAGTACGCTTGCCTGAAGGAATTAAATGTCATCATAGCCCACTCACCCATATGCCGCTGATTACTGCGATTTTGCCATGGTATATTTTGCGACAGTTTTGTAGTAAACTAAAATGGCAGCTGTGGTACTCCAGTAACAGACTGGCTGTGTGTATCTGATGCCTGCATATCTGTTCATTTTATCTTTGAAGCAGGATTTGATGGTCCTTATTCATATTAATTCTGACAAGTATTTCAGTTTAGTTAAGAAATAATGTTTCAGGCTTCCAAGAAACAGCAAGACAATTTTCCACAGTTAAAGAAATAAAAAATAGACTTACTGAAAAGTAGAAAAGTTTCACTATGTTTAAGTTATGATCAATATTCAGTTACAGTAGGTTGGGGCTTACTGGGAAACTGCAGGCGTGTTTAGAAAGGTAATGGGAAAAAGTTAATAGAAAAATTGTGATGTGAAGTGAGTTTGTTTTTAAGCATTTAGGGCTTATTGAAAGGCCTTATAACTTGAATGACTAATGGAAATTTGCTGGGTTAACATATGTAGTGTTGATTTGGTTTTCCAATACTGTGTCTCTGTCAAAACTGTTTGGTGTGGAAGACAGTAGTAACCTTTTCTGCACCCACTTTTGATGGAGTTACAACAATTTAGAATGAGTTATAGGATACATTTCCTGCTGTAACCTGTTGTTAGCAAGTCAGGGCTTTCTATTTGGGTTAATTAGTATCACAAATATGAAGAGTAATCTGAGCGACTGAAAAATACATTTTTGTGTTTTTAACTTTCAAGACAATGCTCAAATATAAATTAAATTAGATCTGCTTGATTACAGTCATATACCAGTTTCGAATGAGAGTTGCAATATTTCTTCAAAAATTGCTAAAACTTACTGAACAGTTCAACAGTCAGACATTTTATTTCACAAGTCAGCATTTTTTTAAATAGGCTTCCTTAAACCATTCATGCTTTGCATACCTTTAAATATCTTGTAGGGGTAGGTCCCAGAGAGTAAGGCATTAGGTGTCAGTCTTGTTTGCAAAGCATTAGTGACTGACACTCATTTGTGCAACCAGTAGTGTGTGAATGGTTGATTTTTCCTCTCCAGAATGAAGAATTTTCAGTGTTCAGGGGATTTTCCCTTTCCTGTAATGTTGCAAACTTGGAGCTGGTTGTTATAGGTAGCATGGGTGTGGGGGTGTGGAATAATACCGTCACTTGTGTCGGGGGGGGGTGAGCAAGGGCCTACCCCCCATAATTTTTTTTTTATTTACTTCTGAATGCTGTAATTACAGTCATGTGAGGAGATAACAGAAGAGTTGAATACTTATCAGGAAGCACATTACTGAAATACAAGGCATTAAACTGCCATATCCTAAGTATTTGTAGTGCAGATCTTAACACATTTTTCTAACTGAGGTTAATTTTTGATGAATCAATATTAATTTATTTTCATATTTCATTGTCTTTTTTATAAACTGCTATTTCAAAGTGAAGGAGGAACAAGTTAAAAAACACTATAAATATTGCAAAATCATCTTACATTTGGATTTTTCAGCTTTCTGTAGTTGGACATAATCTCTTCATTATTAATTGTTTCGTAGCAGATTTATATTGGCTGTGACACAACAGTATTATAATAACTGATATTTTGTATATTCACACTTTATACTCTTAGAGTAAGTATTCGGAAACCTTAAACTGGAATTAAACCTCATCGGCCTTGTTGAGACACTAGAATCAATAGATTGATATCAGCACTAGATCAAACCTTAAAACATTTCAAATGTCAACTCTATGTAGATTTAAGCATTTTACTATCACAATCTTGAAGCCCAGTCTTAAAAAACATAATCCTAAAATCAAAATATTGGAAGACTAAAATGCTGAAGACCATGATAACAAACTCCTGGAATAGCCCCCTGCAGGACCCATGTTAGCACTTGTTCCTAGGTTCACACCCTTTCAGGACCCATGCTATTACTCGTTCCTGGGAGTCATAGTGGTAAGGGGATTCAGTATTCAACAGAATTAGATGTGGTGGTCGTCAGCATTTTGTTTTTTCAATATTATAGTATCAAGATTATGGGTTTTAAGATTCTGGGCTTCTCGATTGATGTAGTCATCACCATCATCATCAGCCCCCTTTTTCCCATTTTTCTACATAGGGTCAGGGTATTGTGTTAACTGTCGCCAACTCTCTTGATTCAGTGCCACACTCCTGCCTTCTTCAACACTCATGCCTGACTGTCACAGGTCTTCTTTCACAGAATCCATCCACCTCTTTGCTGGATGTCCTCACTTCCTCTTACCTTCTTCCTGTCTGTCCCAAATCTTCCTTACCAGATTGTCTTCTGCTTTTCTACACAGGTGCCCAACCACCGTAATCTGTTCTCTTTAATCTTTTCTGCAATTGGAGCTACTTTGGCTTCTGCTCTTATGTCCTCATTTCTTCTTGTGCATCCTACCACCTTTCTCAGGCACTTCATTTACATCACCTCTAGTTTCTTCAACTGTTCTGCCTTTACTGCCCAGCTTTCTGTACCATACAGTTGTACTGGTCGCACCACTGTCTTGTACACCTTACTTTTCAGCTTCTTTGGCATTCTTCTGTCATAGACTACACCCGATACTCTATGCCAGTTAGCTGCAGCCCCTCTGATTCTAGATTTGACCTCTTCATTTAGACTACCCTTCTCCTCAGCTACTCCTCCCAGATACTTGAAGCTGTTTACCTGTTCCACTATCTTCCCTTCTGTCTATATTCTGATTTCCCCAAATTGCTGCCATTACCACTATCTTATCAGTGCTTAGTTTCATCCCATGTGCCTTCAGATTTGCATTCCATTCGCCTATCCTTTGCTGATGTTCTAGCTCAGAGTCTGCCGCTACTGCCACATCGTCTGCATACAGCAACTTTGTTGATCTGTCCCCTCCACCATTTTAAATGACACATAGATCTCAAGTAATTTTAAATGCTATCTAAAAATATATTCAGTGCTAAAGTAATTACATAAGTTTTCTTTGATTCAGGGTAATAAACAGAATTTAAGAAAAGGCAGATATATTAATTAATATTTGGACTATAAACAAAAATGATATAATCTCTCCGAAAAGTGCCTATCAGTAGAACATTTTTTTCACAAAGCATATGTTTATCCTCAATCTATTAAAAATATGTAATTAATCTCAAATTGAATTTGCTGTCATATTTGTCAAAATAAGGGCATTTTGCTAGTGACAAGAACTCAAAAAAGCTGTGTATTATCAGGGACGGTTAGTGCTATCAAACTGCAGGACTGCAGCCCCCTCCCCAGCTGTGAAAAGAAGGAAAAAGAATTAAAAAAAATAAAATATTTAGTCCTGGCTGTTTAGCTGCGAGTCTGACTGACTCGCTGTTAAAGTCCTGGAATTCGACCTGCGCTTGCGTGCTCGGCGAGTTCAGAACTTAAAAAAAAAATAGCTTCTGTAAATCTGGACTGCTGTTACAGCAGTCTAGATTAAGAAGAGAAGGCATCAGTGTACAGATGCTCAGAAGTCTGTGCAGTTTGTAACCGCAGGAAAGTGGAAGAGGATCGGACTGCCACATTCGCAGTCATGTACATGATGTGGATAGTTGGATGGCTACTGATTGGTTCTCACTCTCTTCCCATGCTTTGCGTGCTGGGAAAACGAGAGCGAGAAACAGTCAGCAGCAGTACTTAGCAGAAAGTTGGGTTATCAGTTTGTTCGGATTTGACTAGAACTGTATGCCATTCATCACAGAAGCGTCTTCAATTATGCATTATCCAGCCCAGCACTAGCAGGTAAGAAAACTCTAAGCACTGAAATCCACTCATACGTTAACACACAATGCAGAATCCTGCTGAAGTGCAAACTTCAGGAAACAAGCTGTGGAAAATCCTATGTTACTCCTCTTGTACAGCTTAAGAGCTGTCAAATATTAAACTGGTACAAATACTGAATTTGGCTGTTATACTCGTCTAAATCAGAACTGTGACCTGAAGAATAATATATTGGTGAAGTACACTTGCTTCATCTTTCCAAATGTGCTTTAGGAGGGCAAAGCATAAATTAGAAGCTGTAGGCAACAAAATAGCACCGCAGAACAACCATGTTGATGATAAAGTTAATCAATAATTTATCAGTACACCAAAGCAGGCCCATAAAAAGTTGGGAGAAGTAAATAAGTTTTCCAAAAAGTGGCTGAACACAGATTCCCCGAACTCGAGCAGTGAAGATAACCCAGCGAAGACCAAATTCTTCCTTTGTCACACAGGTTTATTTATGAACCACGCCAACACACAGAACACAGAACTCAATACAATGGTTAAGCGCTTTCATCTGGAGTATCCAGATTTCTTCAGAACCATTTGTGTCCACATACCAATCCCTTATATATCAATTTTGGCGCCAAAAAAAATCAATGAATTAATTAATTACCTACTTTAAAATATAACATTTAAAAATCTTTATATAATTTTTATATGAAATTTTATATAATTTTTATAAAAAACCTGTAGTTGATTATTGTAGTAAATAATTAAGTTATTTGATATGTTCAGTTATTTAAATATCAAAATATCTACATTAAATACATTTCATATGCATTGATGTTTCCTATAATAAGAATCCTATACACTATGTAACATAATAAAAAGCTCCTATGCATAATATGTAGCAACAAAAACTATTCTACTAATATGCACTTACACACATGACAAGTGCTGAAACTTCTAACAAAATTCTCCTAATACATAACCCTATCTGTTTAAAATATGTATAAATACACATAAATACATATTGCATTGTTATAAACCTAATCACAGCCCCAAAAACTAGTTCAAAAAACAATTGAAAAAAGGGGATTGTTCTAATCCAGAACTAAAAAGGGTTTTAAACTAATGTGGTCATTAATCCCTGGTGGTGTAGTAGCATCTAAACATATTTGCCACTTACTTTCCATCCATGCCAAAAATGTTTTCCAATTACCACCCCTATCACTCACTTCAACTTGATCAATAATAGCAAATTTAAAGGTGTGATCATTACCTTTGTCTATTATATGCCTACTCAATGCATTCTTTGAATCTCCTTTCTTAATTCTGTATAGGTGCTCATATATACGCGTCTTGAATTTTCTCTCGGTCTTTCCTGTATAATACGCGGAGCACTTAACACAAGTAGCTATATAAACAATACGCTGGGTATTGCAATTTCCTTTTTTGGCAAATACTATGGATCTAGTGATATTCTTTAACCTGATCCTTATGTTGGTATTAATGTTTTTGCATTGACTACAAGTACCACAATATGTTGTACCTTTTCTACTCATAACATTCTGACCCTTTTTTCCATTTTCAATCATCCTTTTCAAATTATTTCCTGTTTTGAATACAGTTAATGGTTTTGTTCCTATTATATGACCAATAGATACTGAAGTCGATATCAATTCCCAATGTTTTTTCAGTATTTCTATCACTATATTTGTATAGGGGTTAAACCTTATGACACACACTCTATTGTCATAGTCAGTGTTAATATTAGTACTAATCCCACTTCCTTTCCCTAATAAGGGAACATATTTGTGTCCCCATTCTGTCTTAACATATGATATAATATTTTATTTTCTAACATAGTTTTGGGGTAACCTCTATCGTAAAATAATTTAAATACAACATCCAATTTACTTGTCATACTCTCTCTTGAGGATGACATTCTGGCTACACGTATGCTTTGGCCTTTAACCACATTACGGAAGATGTGTGCTGGATGACAACTACTGTAATGTATGTAGTCATTACTTGTACTTGTACTTGTAGTCAATGCAAAAACATTAATATCAACATAAGGATCAGGTTAAAGAATATCACTAGATCCATAGTATTTGCCAAAAAAGGAAATTGCAATACCCAGCATATTGTTTATATAGCTACTTGTGTTAAGTGCTCCGCGTATTATATAGGAAAGACCGAGAGAAAATTCAAGACGCGTATATATGAGCACCTATACAGAATTAAGAAAGGAGATTCAAAGAATGCATTGAGTAGGCATATAATAGACAAAGGTAATGATCACACCTTTAAATTTGCTATTATTGATCAAGTTGAAGTGAGTGATAGGGGTGGTAATTGGAAAACATTTTTGGCATGGATGGAAAGTAAGTGGCAAATATGTTTAGATGCTACTACACCACCAGGGATTAATGACCACATTAGTTTAAAACCCTTTTTAGTTCTGGATTAGAACAATCCCCTTTTTTCAATTGTTTTTTGAACTAGTTTTTGGGGCTGTGATTAGGTTTATAACAATGCAGTATGTATTTATGTGTATTTATACATATTTTAAACAGATAGGGTTATGTATTAGGAGAATTTTGTTAGAAGTTTCAGCACTTGTCATGTGTGTAAGTGCATATTAGTAGAATAGTTTTTGTTGCTACATATTATGCATAGGAGCTTTTTATTATGTTACATAGTGTATAGGATTCTTATTATAGGAAACATCAATGCATATGAAATGTATTTAATGTTGATATTTTGATATTTAAATAACTGAACATATCAAATAACTTAATTATTTACTACAATAATCAACTACAGGTTTTATAAAAATTATATAAAATTTCATATAAAAATTATATAAAGATTTTTAAATTTTATATTTTAAAGTAGGTAATTAATTAATTATTGATTTTTTGGTGCCAAAATTGATATATAAGGGATTTGTAAGTGGACACAAATGGTTCTGAAGAAATCTGGATACTCCAGATGAAAGCGCTTAACCATTGTATTGAGTTCTGTGTTCTGTGTGTTGGCGTGGTTCATAAATAAACCTGTGTGACAAAGGAAGAATTTGGTCTTCGCTGGGTTATCTTCACTGCTCGAGTTCGGGGAATCTGTGTTCAGCCACTTTTTGGAAAAGAAGTAAATAAGTTAACAGCAGCTGAACACTGTAATAAGACATGACAGAAAAGTGTCCAGAATGACATGAGCAGACTAAAATAGTGCAACAACATGGACTATGAGAATAAGAGGAAGCTAGAGCAATATGTAAGTGGGAAAACTGGAAGATGGATTAAGGGAGGGGGGATGTGGCTAAAATGATAGCAGTCATAATCAGGGATTGCCTGTAGCAGTGCAAATGTCATTGTAAAACAGTGCAGAAGAGATGAACACCCGAGCACAGTAGCAGATAGAAAGACACTGCAGATGGGATACAGAGAAATAGTTTAACAGAAACTCCTAACACAAAGAGTCAGAGTGAAACAGGTATAAAAAGGCACCAGAATGCTACCAAACTTACTCATTTGAATGGCTTTTTACTGTGTGTTCTGATGTAACAGTAGGAGGCAGGATACTGAAGTAGTCCTTTGACAGAGTAAAAAAAATGCAACAAAGGCCTGAACTAGCAGCTATGGGGAGGCCTAAGCTGTTTGGTATGAAAACAGGCTTGTAATAATACTAGGACCTTAATGAGATCATAACCATTATTGGCAGTTGCAGCAGGTTTAAATGCATGTTATATGCTTCTCGCTAAAACTGATGATATATGTGATAACAATGGCTTTATAAGGGGAGAATGCCTAATTGAAACCAGGAAAACAGCAACATGAGACAGCCATTACACTTCTATCGAACTGACTGCCTGGGAAAAAAAAACAATTTGGACAGTAACTGTTGAGTTGAATGGAGTCTGTTTATTATAATATTGCTGTAAAGGCCTTTCCCTAAAATTTCTCTTACTCTGTTGTGCATGTCACATAACTATGTTTATTATTATTTTTAACTATGGCTTCATTCTCTAAACTCTGGGTTTATCTGGAAAATTCTGGACTATGCTAATATGAAGAAAAGGAAGAGATCAGTAAATTATTATTTTCATAGCTCTTGCATTTATTTTTGGGAGGGCACCTCTAACATTTTACTACCCTGAATGTGTTTGTGGCTACTGGGACCCCTTCACATGTGCGGGCCTCTTTTTTGCTAAGTCTATGGGATATGCTGTGATATTATCTTAGCACACAATCACCTCCTGGTAAAAGACTTAGAGGGGAACTTCACTTGCATAGGCAAGTAAATATATATATGTATATATGTGTGTGTGTGTGTGTGTGTGTGTGTGTGTGTGTGTGTGTGTGTGTGTGTGTGTGCGTGCGTGCGTGCGTGTGTGTGTGTGTGTGTGTGTGTGTGTGTGTGTGTGTTTGTGTGTGTGTGTGTGAAAATAACTAATTAATGTACTGAGATAGATGACAACTCTATGGGACACAAAAGAAATCAATCTGTGTTGACTTGGATGCTCTGAAAAATTAATTTCTTCCTATGTAGTTTATGTATCCTAACGTACACCATATACCTCTTGTGCCTCTGTTGAAGCCACTAAGGGTTGATATGCATGGCTGGCCAAATAAAACTGAGTACTTATGGATTAAATTTATGTGTATATCAATTTGTGTGGAGTTTCAGACAGATCTGTTGATTTAAACTGCTTGGAATAGGAATGGTGCACAGTGGGGAGGTAATTATTATTATTATTATTATTATTATTATTATTATTATTATTATTATTATTATTATTATTATTATTATTGTGACATCCCTGTACTGGCCCAGTAATCAAGGAGACTCAATCCTCACCACTGGCACAAGTGGGGGATGTTCACTGGGAGGATAACAGGTACACATACAGTATTTCCAGATGCAGCTCTCTAAAATGTGCAACTGTTTTGTTTAGCAAATGGGTTAACTATTGTGATTTAGAGTTTTAAAGCAGTGTTAGTAGCACAACAGGTAGCATACTTGTGTCTTGATGCAAAGACTGTAGGTTCTACTACTCCCATAGCCTATACATTTGTATTTTGAGGTGCTGCAGTCCTGAGTATATTCTCCTTTGGATAGAGATGCCTATTAACCATGAACCTGTTTTTTAGTTTACCAGCCATTCCCTATTTCAACATACCAGCTTATATTTTTTTAATGTAACATATGCAATTTATTCTTCAAGGGAAGCAAGCACTGAATTTGTAGATGAAAACACTGAAATATAAAGTTGTTTTCTAGCAGCAACCTCTTCATTAGATTCAGGTTTATTTAATGTGGAATTATTCAGGTGACTTTTACTTCTGCAGAGATTGTGCATATTGAATGATATTGGTGGATTATAATGACAGACGTTTGAGTGGCCTTTTATGGTTGAAATGTTCTGAATTGGGCAGCTTTGTTATTTGTGGTTCGTATGTTTTGTTTCATTCTTAACTGGAAAAATGTTCAAAACTATAAATTTAAAATGTGGTCTAACAAGTGCTGCTGTATTATACAAGGGATATCATTTAATTAATATATTTTATAATTGAATAAATCAGGAAGGTGAATCAAAGAACTCTGGCATGGTCCTAAATGTGTGTAAGGGGCTTATGATTTGAAAACAGCCCAAAGGTAAACAACCCACCACTGGCCAAATGCATTTTCTTTGAATGTGGGTTTCAGTACTGCTTCAATGAATGAGTTTCAAAGGCAGAGAAGTTTTAATGATAAGTCTGTTTTCACTGTAAGACTGTATTGCTTTCTTTAGCAACTGTCTATCAGTGTTTGTGGTATACAATTTGAAATAAAAGTTTTAAATCCAAATATCTGTAATCAGCTGTAGAAGTAAAGCATAAAACAGCATGCACACAGAGTTTTGAACATTGGAGGCAATGTGTTTTGGGGACTGTTAATGATTTTCTTTAACATAATACTCTGGGAGGGTCAACCAGATGCTAGTGATCAATGTGTTTTGGGAGCTGTTGATGACTTTCTTTTTTTTTAAATATAATATCCTGCCAGGAGCCAAAGAGATACTAGGCATGCAGTGTATTCTGGATGACATCTGTTTTTTTAACCTAGTATTTTTTGCAGGGTTAGTCAAGATAAATTAGGATGGCTTATCAAAGTTTTGTTGTTGAAGCAAAACTTTACTTTTGCATGAGTAAAGTGTGTATGGATGAACTAAAGCAAGATCACATGCAAGTTCTTGGCTATGTGATGTGAAAGAAATACAGTAATGTAACTGCTGTCTTTTATTTTCATTATTTTAAACCTTGGAGGCTCAAAGCAGATTCTCTTGATAGGCAGTTGGAATGGGGGCTATGGTTATGTGCAAATGGAATGACTGCAGTTCTAGCTTGCTTTGCAAGACTAATGTGCATTTGAGTGAAGTAAGATCAGCCATAAGCATTGAACTGAGTGTTGTTTATGTGAAAAAATAATACTTACCTTAATAACAGTATTGTCTTTTTCTGTTGGTTTTGTTTTTAACCTCACAAGATCAAATCAGATAGTGTGGGTGGGATAGGCACTGGGAATTGGGGCTGGGTGTGAATTAAACAAATTGCCCTGCTGTTTAGGATATGTTGGACAGTCAATTTGCAAACCCATGCACAATGTAAGGGTTTTCGTTAAGCTTGTCTAATTTTTCAATAACACCATCATGAAGAAATAGTGTCAGATGTTATAGTTATATCTTTGCAAAACTGTAACACTTTTTGGTCTGTATTTTAATATGAATGTAAAATAATTATTGAGTTAATGAGTGTTTCTGTAACATTGCTTCATCCCTTTCTAGTTGGCCACACCCCTTTCTAGCTGACCCCACCCATTCACTGTCTCCTGCAGCCCCCCCTTTGATATGAAGTCACCAGCCGTCACTGTGTATTTCACAAACACACACACACACACACACACACACACACACACACACACACACACACACACACACTTGCTTTTAACATACTTTTTTTTTACTATATTAAAGAATAGAAGAATATTCTGAATGGTCACCTGTTGGCGAGCATAATTCCAAAGAGTAATTCAGGTAGTGTGGTCTTCTCCAAATGAAGCTTACCTTCCTTTGCACTTAGGGCAATGGTGGTATGTCTTAGAAGTGCTGCAATATTAATCATTGGTGGCTATTTTTTTTTTGGATGTAACATTAAAAAAGACTATAGCTTCATTAACTTTTCCTTTTCTTTCCTCGTTTTTCTTTTCCAGAATTTTCTGATATATTGTAAAATGGATACATAAAACAAAATGCAGAACATTAAAATGGTAGTTACAAACTCCTCCAGCCCTTGCTTCTTGGGATTCCCTCTATGTTGTTAGCTTAGTGCTCCAGGATATAAAGTATAACAGTTGTCTGGAAGTTAGCGTAGCTGTTGAATGCTATGAGTTATTAATGGCCTACTTCCTGTAGTCCAGAGTTTGGCCTCCTTGGTCTCTATTTGCCAACAGAGTAACTCTGAAAAAGTCACTTAACCAGACAGTGCTTTGAAGCATTTGAGAAACTAGGGCTATGCTCCTCAATGTTGTCCCAGATCACATGCATAGTAACCACCTACAAACTCATAAATGCATATTTCATTTTCTTTATAACTTCAAAGTAAGGCAGTCTGCTATTTAATGATTGTAGACTGCCTTGTAGTTGTTCTGCTGAGATATGAAGCTTTACAACATGCATCAGACAGCCCTTATGTAGCATGCCAGTCTAGAAATCTATAGAGCCACTATGTATGTAATATGCTGAAGTGTGCTGGTAAATCTTACTTCTGCTATAGCAGTACATCATGTGCTAATTCATGACAAACCATGGTGGTATAATGTTTCAAAAATTATGTCATCAGATTTCAAAACTTAGTTATGACCCATAGTACAGTTAGCTGGTGCATAGCTACTTATTATAAGTTTAGTAATGCATACTATGTAATAGTAATTCTATAATAACTGTGCATAAGACCCATGTCTGTATGACTGAAACAATGTGCTATCTGTGCTCAGTCCTTTCTAATAGCACAGAAGAACAAAATTCCAGTTATAACATACTACTATCGTGTATTTTGTCTTTAAACTATTTTATAGATCTTCCAGGTACATTTAATGCCCTTTGTCCATGGGATTTTTCACATATTTTAAGTGAAAGGTGTTTGTGATTTGTTTGCAGTTTGTTTGCATTTTGTATCTGAAGTCTTTATAAGTAGCAAAGTAAAATCTTCCCATTATATGGAACTGTTAATGCTTCCTCTGAGACAATGGTTAAAAAAATAAATTATCATTTAACAACAGAGTGTGTAGAACACAGAACTTTTTATGATGTCTACTGTTTCGAAATAGTATCTGTTTAAACCATTAGATGCAAATGATAGAAACAGAATCTATAATGTCAAATATTTGTACATTTTATTTATTTGTTTATTCATTCATTCATTAATTGGATGAGTGAACTGAACTTTCATAGTCATTTTTGAGACATGACATGTTCACAAGGGCAAGGGTAATTTCAATATAAATCAGAACATACAGTCAAACAGCAAGTTCTTGTGAGGTGGAAGGAACGCTGGACTGCGAGAAGAAGGCACACACTGTAAATTACTGAGCATGCAAACTCCACACAAACAGTAAAGGGAGCTCAGGATTGAACCACAGACTGAAGATATGAAGGTAAAACCACGACCACTGACACCTAGATGATTTACTCATAATTTTGTTGCAAACTTTGATGATGTTATTTTGCCACCTATCCAGAAAATACATGGAATAGTAGTTGCTAATAACTCATTACTACCTTCTTTAAATATTTAAATATTTCTTCTAGAAAGTGCAACCTTCTAAAAATGTGAAGTCCAGATCTCATAAATCTCAAAACACAGATTCTGGATTTATGTTTAATCCCTGAATAAAGTATTAATATTGCTATAACTTTTAGGCAAGGTACACAAAGACTTAAGCCATGTTAACTTGTTGAGTAGAAAATTGTTTGCATAAAAGTGAAACCAGAATGTATTTTGTTGATATTTGCATGCCCCTTTACTAGGTTAATTGACACTACACCTGAATTTTACCACATAGATTCATTTTTACTTATTTGCTTGACAATTATCACAAGTATTGATTTTTTATCTTTTTTTTCACAGGCTTCCAATGTTTGAATGCAACTGATCCCTGTTCAAACAGAGGGAAGTGTATAACCAACAGTACCACCAATGTTTCCATATGCCAGTAAGTCAGCACGCAGTAAATAAAATTCTTACCATGTGGATAACATGCAGATAATGAACCTTAGAACGTATGTCAAAAATAGTTGTCTGCCCCTGAAAAATGTACTCTTTAATTCAGTAAGCTTTAACCATATGGTAGCCTATAGAAGTAACTGAGCAGCAGATTCAAGGCATCTGTATATCAGTCGGTCAGTTATACCTTATATTCTGGAACTATATCTACGATCACGTTTACTGAGCCGGATGCGTAATAAACCCTGTATGCTGTAGACACAGAAATAGTCAGTTCTCTTTCTTTCTTAGTCTTGCATTATTTTCTGAGAGCATGTTGCTGCTGTTTTGCAGAGAGTTGACTGATACTTTACTGGCATAGTCACTCACAGGAGAAGCTACCGATTCACTAAAATTAACTACTGAAATTTTATTTCATTAACTGAAATTCCATTAATTCTGTCACTATATGTTAAGTTTAACTGCCAGCTAAGTACAGTCATCTGACTATCGTATCTTATACACACAACACATAAAAGAAAACTGGTATACGAAAATGCAAGCATTACAGAGTTAATTTCAGTTTGTACTTGGTTAACAATTTTGTGTAAACTGTACATTAAATAGGCAGGGCTTTCCTGTTTCATTCAACTGGATCTTATTGGCAGCTAACACTATAAGTTCTACATTTATTTTTGTATGTTTACATTTGAGATTTATAACATTATGTCGAGAAATTGTAATGTGGTACACAGTTTTTTCCCAGTATGCTCCAGTTTGTTGTTACTGTAGACACTGGATCTTTTTTCCTGTCATTCTACACATTGTTAGTAAGGATTAGTTCTTTGAGGTGTTTAGATCATGCATTTTGTTCTGTAGAATAATTTTGTCTGCCTTGAAAGTGAGAATTACTATCAGTTTAGTGGAGTATCAATGGGTGCCTCCTGCACACCTTTCTATGCAAAACTAGTACACTGGTCCTGGGAACAACATTATGTACTTAACTCACATATAATGCTTTTTGTCACCTTTTTCAGATTTCTGGATAACATGTTTCTGCTGTGAAAAATTATAGAAGAGGTTTAAAAAATGTATGGATTTTTTTGAACACTGCAAATTTTTTTTTAAGTTTTACAAATAGTTGTTCTAGCAACACTATTAATTATTTAGATTTGTCGATTTCTAAGGACACCACTAACTGAACTTTCTCGTCAAACCTTTTTTTGTAATCCAACATTTTCCACATCTTATTTACATTTTCTCAATTGCCACTACTACAAATAAAACTGTTGTTTGAAGAAGGGACAAATAGATTGGTTTCTGATGACAATCTGTTCTTGTAAGAAATTGATAAGGTAATTAACATTTTTGGTAAGATAATAGCTCCTTTAATTTATTAAAAGATATAAAAATTTATGTAACCAATGTTATGGTCAACAAGCTCCATCCTATTGTGAAGTTTGCTGGGTTTAGTATAGTAAATAAATCTTAGGAAAACTTTTTTTATAAAGCAATGGTGTTGTAGTTAATAATTATCCCAAGGGACAAGGTTATCAAAGGCATTTTTAACTACAACTGAGCAGTGTTTCAATGATTTAATAATTTACCTGATCAACTTGGTATTACACCTCTGTTCGTATAGAAAAGGGAACTTAATATGCAATAATTATTAGAAGGGTATTAGATGGGAATTATTCTTTACCTTCCAACAATTAAACTTCCAAAAACAGGACCCACAAACGCAGAGTGCATCTTTGTATTGTTGTTCATTGTTTTACTGGTTTTTGTTTGCTTATCATTTTAATAACATGGTTATCTAAATTTTATAAACAAGGTCTTGTTTTAGATGTATTTATTCTGATTACTATTTCATGGGGGAAGAAAGCACTCAGTAAATTAGTCATTAAAAAAATGTTGTCTCCTTGCATTTCCAGCCACAATATATTGTCATGAAGTCATTCATATATGCCCATATATGTTATCCCAAGATCCCCTTCTCCTACTAAGGCATCCATCCCTCAAATTTGCAGTCCTATCTGAGCAACATCTCTTTGTTGGATATTCTACCCTCATTTTCATCTGCTTCTACCTGCTTATTTACATTTTACCCATCTTTATAGTTTAATACCCTTTCTTTGTTCTTTGTCCTCTGTTTTTATTGCTCATAATTTCTATTGCTTCCATCTGCAGTGGTTCTTGCTTAGACTGCCTCTGTACTAAAGACAGGTAGAGTAGTCAGAGTTATTCTACATTCCAACCTTGAGGCGCACATTTCTTAGTAGCTCATTTTGCTGCAAGCAAGGAGGTATTTCTGTTGAGGCCAAAGGTGAGCATCGGTTCATCCATGAAGTGTTTACATGCATAACAACCCCAAGCAGCAAGCCTCCCATAGAATGTATGGAGCTCAGCTTCAATACCTGGGAAAGTATAGAAAACATAGTATTGTTAGTCATTCAATGAAACATTGCAGAGTTATTTTCGACCAAATTACTTTAGCCAAATTCAACTTACAGGAAGAGAGAAAAAAAGAGAAAAATGCATTACTTTATTCCTGAATTGTATGTATTTGTAGAGTTTATTTTTTGGGAGGGTGAAATATTACTCCCCCAGCTAACTGCTAAGATGTTATTGGTCAGTAAGTTTATTTTGGAATATTTAAGTTGAAAGACTACTCATGATTTAGTGACAAAAGCTGTACTTGATTCCATTCACAAACTCCTTATTTAGCAGTCCTTAGGTGCAATTTACACTACAATGCACTGATATGCTTATTTTGTCTGTGTATTTTGTCTATTTTGTTTTTGATTGCTTATTTAGTATATTTTTATTCATTTATGTATTGTCTGCAAAATTTAATATATATTTATATCCAAAGTGAGTTTTACTTTGTCTTATCATTTAGGTGTACCGGTGGGTTTCTTGGAGATCACTGTCAGTACGGTGACCCCTGCATCACAGCACCTTGCAAAAATGGCGGCTCCTGCTTAGCAGTAATCAACAGTGACTCCATTGGATATACCTGTTCCTGTCTACCATCCTTCACCAGTAATGACTGCCAGTCTCCTGTAAACAACTCCTGTCTACCAAACCCTTGTGAGAATGGAGGAACGTGTGAATTAAAGCCTGAATCTGACTACATCTGTAAATGTCCACCCGGCTGGTTAGGTAAGGCACCAGCTTCTAAATGAGGTATTTGTCTGATGCAACAAAATGTCACTAGTTTTCACTAAAAATTCATCCATGGATGTGACTTCTTCTGCCTTTGTCCATATTCCCAGCGATGTTATTGATCAGCTTGCAATGAGTAGAAAGTGGCAGGGTGCTAAGTACTAGTTAAGAAAACATATTTGCGAAATCAAGGACTGTATATTTAAATGTTGTCATCACCTCATGCATGGCCTGTAAAAGTGTCAAAAGACCTTCAGGATAGTGTTGCTGATTGACATGATAGAATTATCTTCTGCACTTCCTTTAGATCACATGCAGCAGTGCAGTGATCCAGTAAAAGGATCCAGGGTGGAGGTGATAAAAAAGACAGGAACATGGGATCATCCTAGGCAAGTGATCATGAGCGCTATAAGATGCCTAGCGATATACACCTTTAACGGGGCAAACTTAAAAATAATTGCCACCTGTTTTCAAGCACTTAATAGTGTTCACCTCCCAATTGAGCAGGTCAGTACATGATAACCCTGGTGTAAATTTGTGTCTCCCCATCCAGTCATCAAGACTAGCCTTAAAGGTAGACAAATAGTACTTTGTTCTACGGCGGTACCTTATTCCATAGGCTATACATCAAGATAAGACCCTATCTCACCAGCAAGTCTTGTTTATTTGTTGGCATAAATTTAAGTCCGTAGTGTAGACATCTGTATAGCAACTCATTTTGTAAAGAAATAGGAGGTGAAATAGGACTGGGCCTTCCATGACTCAAAAAATGAGACACAGGTAATCTTGCAGCAACCTGAATATAATGAGAGTCGTGCTAATCTACTGGAGTAGTTGAAGGATTTAAAACATTTAATTTTTTTTTGTTAGAAATCTTTTTGCCTTTCTTATTCACCGTTTTGCTTTGAATTTTACATACAAAAGGGGGTAGTGTGTTTGGCAATGGGTCTGATAAGGGAAGAGTACAGTGGTAGGATGACTTCTTTGGATCTTGAAGATATATCATTGGAAATTAATTGTTCCAGATAGAAGAATTTTCTGACTGTGGTGGAAAGATGCTGATCGAATGAGAGAAAGTGATCCACATAAGTACCTAGGCCTCTTATGAAAGTATTTGCCTAAAGTAGAGTACCATTATAACATATAAAGTTGGAATAACCTTTCTGACAAATGCTACATGCTGCACATTTTTGATACACCATGTATGTGCATATTCCAGCCCTTCCAGCCTTTCCTAGAGCTGTTTTGAATAAGTGGATTAGCGATATCATTTCCCAGTTCGAAGTCATCAACAAACTTGGTCAGCCACACTTATATATTATAAATAAAATGGCTTGGAAGTCAACAAAATAAATGCCAAATAAGGGAGAGCCCAGAACCAGTCCCTGTGTTACACCACTTGTTATAAGTATATATTCAGAGATAGAGAACCAACAACTTTCACAGCCTGGGATATGTTGACCAGTCAGTTTGCAAACCCATGCACAATGTAAGGATTTTTGTTAAGCTTGTCTAATTTTTCAGTAATACCAGCATGAAGAGATAGTGTCAAATGTCTTGGCCAAGTTGAGCTAGGCAGTGTGCACAGAATGACTGCTGTCCAAGCCCCTGCATTTTTTTCAAAGAAGCTTACTAGGTTCGGGAGTCAGGACCTTCCCTTCACAAAATCAGACTGATTGGGCTTAAGATCAGTTAGGTTGCCTGTGTCTGCATCAATTAGTTCAGATATGATACTGGCTCGTCAAATGCAGAGTAACAGGTTGCAGCCAAAACCAAGAGGACAATCAAATATATTCAGAGGGGAATGGAATTTGAAAACAAGGAAGTCATTCTACTCTACATGGCACTGATCCACCCTCTTGATGTACTGGGTAATGATCTGGAGACCATATATGGAAAGGCCACAGAGCAAAAAGGAATATTTAGGAGATGGAGAGATTATATCATGAAGACAGATTTTTGGGGAGTGAGATATTATATAATGGAGGTAAAGAGAGATGTAAGGGTAATGCTTGGATTAATAAAGGAAAAGAGACCTAAGAATGGAAGAAAGAGAGAGACAGACAGACAGAGACAGAGAGTTGAACTCGTAAGAACATGGAAGGAGACCATATGGAGCATCATCCACAGATGAGAAGAACAAACTACAACACACTTTGTACACAGCATTATTGGTACTTAGAAAAGACTGCAGAAGTGGTGATGAAGTATGACTTTAACCAGTGCCTTTAAAAAGGCTTGTGAACAGAATAAGTAGAAGTGAGAAAGTAACTAAGGGGAATGCAAAGTGCTACCTGCAAACTAGTCATGAAATAGAGGGACAAACTCTCACATGCTGTCAGTATTCTGAAGGCACTAAACTTTATTTTTGTTTGTTGTCTGAGGTAGAGAGGATTTCTCTGATCTCCATGGGCCTTTTTCAGACTCAGCCAGGAATGGTGTCTGGTTAGATGACTTGATCAGAGTCATACAGTTAGGCAATGGAAACTGAGGGTATCAAGCCTTGCACCACTGGATCACAAGAAACAGCTCATTAACAGCTCCTTAATCGCTCCTTAATCCTCTAAGCCAACTGTCAGACAATGTAATCCATGTAATGACCACAAACTTTTATTGTAGCTGTTTTGCCTCTGTGACGCCATCTGCTAGTTGGACCCCCAGAAAGTTCAAAATCCCATGCATTCACAACTATCATCTGTATCTTCAATCCACTGATTATTCTCAAGGTGCAGTAACCTAACTCATTTAAAGTTACTACATACAGCTACAAGCGCAAACAATTCCTATTTTTTCTTGATGCATTGAACATACATAACTATGGATGGAACAGTGATCATGTTTCCTGAGATCACATACTTCTTGCGCCATCCAGCATATTAACTGTGTTCTCCTTTGACATGCGGCCCATTTGCATAAGGCAAATAACTTGTCTTTAGGAGATGAGATTAGTCATCTCCCAATTATTACTTTCATCTAAACCTTTTGAGCAAAATACATCAAATACTTGAAAGGTCTGGATATTAATGTGATAACAGCAGAGTCCCCAGTGCATCAAACAAACAATCAATAGCCAGTGCATCAAACAAACAAACAATCAATAGCCAGTGCATCAAACAAACAATTAATAGCCAGTGCATCAAACAAACAAGCATAACAGCACCGGGTACTAATGAACACCGTACTTTAATTTTCTGCTGCTTATTTAACAGTAAAAAATTATTGTGTCTTGCCCTCATTTGCCTATTTCCAACTATACATGCCCAAAATTTCTTTTGATACTCAGTGTTACAGCTGGATGAAAGTGCTCAGATTAATTCCCCTGCTGGTTTACCAAATGACATGCATGGGGAGAATGCATGCTTTAGCTATGTTAGCCATTAGGCAGGAGTTTTGTTTGTTGCATCACTCTGTCCTTATTGGGTGACTTTCAGGCATCCGGCTTCTGTCCTCATTCATTTGTGGTCCAACACACATGCATTGTCTTTAACAGCAATCAGTCTATGCATAAAATGTATATCAGTGGTACTGCCACTGAAGTCATTTTTGGGGTTACTTCAGGTCCCAGATTACAGTCATGTGACTTATATTATATTTATTTATGCCTGGCTTGGATGACTACATTTTTTCTATAGTCTCCTCATATTTTGCTCCATCCCATCATTTGCTAGGCCTGTTATCAATAAATGCTCGCTGTCCCTACATGCATCCTCTTATGAAAAGGGATAGAGGTGAATGTGGAAAGGAAAGTAGGGTTACAGCAGTGGGCAATGATGGGATTTATGTTTCCCCAGGAACACTACCACTTAATCTAAGACTTACTTCAAAGAGAATCGAATCAAATTTGGAGTTAGTTTAACGTACATAACTATGCATCAAATGCCTCAAAATTCTCAATCTTTAGGTTAGTACAGCTCAATGGTTGCATATCACAACTTCACTTCATATAAATACCTGCTTTAACATCTCCCATATTGAAAAAAGTATCAAATGCACTTATGATGTACAGTGTAATTGATTTATTACACTAAGTTACATAATGCTATATGCAAAGGCATAGTATCCCAAACTCATATATGTTCTTCCACTCGTAGCATTATTTTCTTCACACAACATCAATTTCAGACAGACATTATATAAAATCTGTGATTCCAGATGATTTCATTTGCTTACACTGTTTATTATCAAAGTGACTTAATCTTACATTCAGAGGTAGAGCTGTCCTTTCTATCCTGTCTACACTTATCTTTAAGTCATTATACTGTCAGCACTGCCCACACGGCGGCTGCGGTGGTGCAGGGTTAGCATTGCCACCTCACAGCAAGATGTTCTCCGGTTCGATCCTCAGCTGAGGTGCCTTCTGTGCGGAGTCTGCATGGCCTCCCTGTGGTCGTGTGGGTTTCCTCCAGGTGCTCCGGTTTCCTCCCACATCCCAAAGACATGCTGTAGGTGGATTGGATACTCTAAATTGGCCCTAGGCATGAGTGCGTGCATGTGTGTGCCTTTCGTGGAAGGTTGGGCACCAGGCTAGCAACTCAACACCGTAAAACTCCACTGCCAGTCATGAGCGGACAGGTGATCTGCTGTTGCGACCCCTAACTGGGAAAAAGCCAAAAGAAGAAGAAGGCTGTCAGCACTGCCCACAAATGGCCAGCCAGATCTCACCTGTACATCTTAGAACACAGGCCCACAATACACATTCATTAAACAGGCCCTTATTTGTTATTTCTCTTTAAAATCGCCACTGTAGTCTGTATTTATTTTATGTATTTATTTATTTATACTCTATTGACTGGGTTAGTCCCACTAGGTCAATCACTTATTTTCCGTGGAGAAAGAAAGTGGTAATTCGTACTGACTAGGAGAAATTTAGCTCGAGCACTTGGGGACTTCCCTTGCTGTTTTTGACACATGCCGTGGGATCTTTTACATTCATTTGAACTTTACTGTAAAGGCTCACCCAGACTCTGCTACAGTTTGCTGTGAGGGAAAGGTTAGTTTGCTTTTTGTTTGCTGTATTTTGTATTACTTTATTGCCTTTTTCTATTTTGTATACTGTGATTTGTTTTCCTTACACTGTGTTTTACTTGTACTCTGCTTTTAACTGCATATTAAAACTTGAAAAGACACCACAGCTCTGTCTCTTGTGAGTCAGACAAAAATTTTTCCCACCTTCCCACCTGGTTACTGTTGTGTTCTTAAACACCACTGTCTTTATAGCTGTCTGCCCCTTATGTTAATTTGACCATATATTGCATTTCCTCTCTGCTTTTACTGGTGGGTGTGAGTAAGCACAAAATTATCATTTTGTGAAATCCACTCCCCTTCAACTATTTAAATTTATTGGCCATCCTACTGTATTCCAGAGTGCCAGAATAAAAAAGTGACCACCCCCTTTCAATCTATCTTGCTGTTTTAAAAATAGTGACTCTCCACTAAAACTTAACTTTTTAGACAGGTAAAACTTAAGTTACCTACTTTCACATCTAACTGCTCTAGTGCACTCTGCAGTGTTTAGGATAAACCATTTTTTTTTCATCTTACCTTTAAGCATCTATTGCAAGATGACCAGTTATTGGAGAGCCCACGTTCTGTCTCTCAGTAGTCATCTTGGGATTAGTGCTTCTGTTTTCTCCTGGTGAGAGGAGTGCTGTTACTTTATTTCCTGGAGACTGCTGATCACAAGAAAGCTTAATAACTGCTTTATAGGTGACGGCTTGGAATCTGTACTTATATTTTGATCCTGTTGGGAGTAGGAGCAGAGTGCATTGATTCCTGACTCTTTCTGGTTGGAAAGGGAGTGTCTGTGCTTAACGTACCTGATTGGTCTGGTTGCTATTCGAGGCATCTACCAGAAAAAGGCTACAAGCCTGCAGACTCTTGTATCATCTGGGACAAGACACTGGATCACCAAACAGGCTGTGGCCTGCTTCTTTTCTTGGGATTGGTGTTAACATTTTGCTTCTGGTGAGAGAAGAAGCAAAGGAGTATTGTATCCCAACAGAGTGAAGTTGTGCTGAGACCAGCTTTAGTAGTAGCCAGGCAGTCGCCATTCATGCGACTCCCCTCTTTTCATCATTCTTGACAAGCTAATTCGTTACTTTCAGTAAGTACTGCTTGATTTCTTCCTTACTTTAAAATATCTGCCTAAATACTTCATCTTTAAATTTTCAGGGTCTACGTATTAGTCTCCCCTTAAGTGTTTGGCAGTGCTCTGTACAGACTCAGATACTTTGAGTGACATTTTTCCTGTAAAAGGCTTCAGTACTTAATACATTGAGCTCATATCCAGGCATGTCTAAAGGTCAGTTCCCTGTGCTTTCTTCTGTCAACCTGGTGAACTTGGGCATCCTGAGGCAATGTAGCAACTGCCTCATGTACACAGACAACCCTCTCCTCTTACCTATCAGCACTATGACTTGCAAGAAATGCACATATATAACCAAACTGAAAGCCAAGCACTCTCCAGCCAAGACTGGATTAGCCAGTCAAGAGGAGAAGGTTAACACCTGCACCACACCACATTCAACGCATAGCCCTCCAGAACATACACCACCACAACCCTCACATAGTAACACAAAACACACACCTACTTTTGCGGAGGCTCTCAATAAAAATCTGCCCAAACAACAGAGACCATTGAGGCAGAAACCCAAACAACCACCACATCCCAGCACAAACCATGAGACACATAGCTCACATAAACAGTGTGCCACTCAACTAAAGCCCATAAGGCAAAACAACTTACCCAATACACTAGTCATAGGTGACTCAATAGTAAGGCACACTGATGTCCCACTCACTAGGTTGAATAAGAAGAAAGTTACGGTCAGCTGCCTGTCGGGTGCCAGGATCTGCCACATAACGCACGCACTTAGGTCACTCCACAACAGGTACAAATATGACTCTGTCATTGTCCATGTTGGTGTGAATGACCTGAGATGTACCTCCCTGGACTACATGAAAAGACACCTAGAGGAGCTCTTGGATCTTGTAGCCCAGGCAGGTATGACCCTAGCTCTGAGCAGCATCCTACCATCACCCAGAATGATACCACAGTACAAGCATAAAATGATTGACTTCAACAATCGGCTAAGTTTCTGTTTTCATTCTAAGGGGATCCAGTATCTGTCTGCCTGGGATGACATGATCGACAGACCTCAATGCTTCACGAGATGGCCTGCACCTGTCACCCCAGGGATTCCGGATACTGGCCAAGGGTCTTGCCACCCCTTATAGTGCCTTTTTTAGGCAATGTCCTGAAGACAAAATTACCACCATAACAGCTACAAGCAAACAAAATTTTAGGGTAATGCTACTCAACGCTAGAAGTCTAAATCTCAAAATGCACTCGCTTGAAGCACTCCTTAAAATGGAGAACATTGATATCTGTGCTGTGACCGAGACCTGGTTCAAGGCTCCGGAGAGCACCCCAGCACTACCAGGCTATAATTCATACCACACCTTTCGGCCGCTAAACCTGGACCAAAGCACTAAAGGTGGTGGTGTCTCCATATTCATAAAGGATATGCACACCTCCAGACTAGTAGCCCAACATAACACATCAGAAATACTTCCGCTACAATTAACACTGGGTAAAACTGCAATCCAGGTTATAGCCTAGTTACTAGTTATAGATCCCCCTCCATGTCCCAAGACTCCCACTCCACATTCCTAAACACACTGGAAAATATTAGGGTACAACCCAATACCCTTATACTGGGAGACTTTAACTACCCCTCCATTAACTGGGAAAATTACTCATGTACCAACACACTTGCACAACGTTTTCTGGAATTCATTAATTCCAATGCCCTGGACCAACTCATTCTTATCCCCACCAGGGGTAGAAACATCCTTGACTTGGTCATTACTAACATGGGTGACTATTGCTCTACACGAGTAATCAACTCCTTCCTAGTCAGATCTGACCACAAGCTAATCACCATGGATATCCGCATCCCACTCTTACTCCCCCCAAAGGAAACCACTGTAAAACACTTCTCCGAAGCCAATTTTGGACTTCTAAAAACAGAGGTGGCTAACTTCACGACACCCATGCAAATAGAAAATAGATGCATGACTGAATCATACACCAATGCACTGTATGAGCACATACACAAGTGCATGGAATGGGCCTTACAAACAGAACTAAGATGCTCTCCTCCAAAAAAAGGAAGCCAATCTGGTGGTCCCCCACCATAAACAAACACTACAACAGAAGGAAAAAACTGTTGCAGAAAAGGATGAAGTCCCAAGACTGGAAAAACTCCCTTTTCAGCCTCAGCAAAAAACTGAGATCCATCATCAAATCCTCTAAAGCTAGCTATGAAAACAAAACTGCTGCAGATTCTAAAGACAACCACAAGGCATTCTGTAGTGATGTCAAGAATCTACATGGCAATGCTCAGATCTGCTCTGAGTTACAGCACAATGGCAATACATATACAGAACCAACTGATATTGCCAACATATTGGTCGACAGGTTAAGTGTGAACTTTACCCCCCTTCACCCCCTAAAGGGCTTATAACAATACCTGAGGAATGCCAAGTCCCTATTATCATGGCTACACAGGTAAAAAAACACACTGCCCAAAGCCAAGAATACAGCTTCCATGGTACCTAATAATCTCCCTAGCTGTGTTCCACATGAATTACAAAGTGAACTGTCCCCACAGCTGAGTACCCTGTTCAATCACAGCCTCATTTCAGGCTTTGTTCCTACCGAATGGTGCACTGCTATGGTCATCCAACTCCACAAAGGAGGAGTGACTACAGACCCTGGGAAATACCCCCCATTAGCCTGATGAGTCTGATATGTAAGGCTATGGACCGCATCATCATGGACCTTATAAATAAGGACATAGGGAATCCTCACACTCTGGAGCCCATGCAATTTGGGTTTGTGAAATGTAGATCATGCCTGCTCAACCTGATAGACTTCTTTGAGTCTGTCACCAGAGCTGTGGATGAGGGCAAGGTAGTTCACACAGCCTACCTAGATCTAGCCAAGACCTTCAACATCATCCCTGACTCAGGAATTATACACAGACTCACTAAACTAGGCATAAATCCCTATGTCATAAGATGGGTTGCCAACTGCCTCACTGATAGAACCCACACTGTGAAAGTAGCGGGGGACACAGCCCCCCACATCAGGGGGTGTGGGGGCCAAGTCTCCCACTATGTTTGGGTTCAGAGGTTTATTTTATTTCGCAATGGCCTAGCGAATTCTTTCCCGAGGAAAGAATGGGCGTTCTCGATTTTAAGGTTTCAACGCTTAGGTGTCGATGTTTAGACATTCGGCAACCAAAGCTGTCGAACATGTAATATAGACCCAATTTCTGACTTTCTCATTCATGTCTCATTTTGAAAAAAACAACAGCTGTGTAACCAGCTGTGTAAGAACCCTTGAATAATCCTCAGTGTTGGACACTTTGATTTCCATTAAAATTTATATAGCACAGCATAGCATTTTCTATAACTTTATTAATGTCATTGTAAGTAGCAGTTCACAAGGATCTGTAAGTGGGTATTGCAAACAGCTTGAGATATCATACAGAGATTTTTGCATTATCAATACATCATGCTAAGAAACACTTGCATCATATGTATGCACTCTAGAATAGTAACAATAAATTGAATATCCTGTTTCTGTGTAATTGAAGAGCTACATTTCAAGAATATAAATAGTGTTGCCAGATAAAATAATGATTGGCTCCATCTTTGTGTAGCTTTAACTCATCTATTGGTGAAACAACTGCTGTAATCTCATCTCTCTCTATTTTTCTTCTCTTGTACGCCTTCTGTGTTGGACTTCCCCATTTCCTTCTCTTTCAACCTCCCCTTTTCTTCTCTCTCACCTCACATTTCTCTCTCCTCCTAAACTTAAACATGTTTTATACTCCTCCCACTGCTAACTTACTCCCTGTTCTTAGCCAAAGTACTCTTACGTACATCACACAATCTGGAGTGGCTCTCCTCTACTTCCATCTGTACAGTTAAATTTGTCACGCTGTTTTAGAATTTATCTTACATATGACACAAACATTTTGATTCTATTCTTCTATCACAATGCATCCAACACTGATTGTCTAATATGTCCATGTTCTTACATGTGCCAAAACAAATTCTTTTGTATTTTGATTGCCTGTTCACAAGACTTGCACTATTTCTATGTATTTTTTTCTGATTACTTGTTTGTATCTACTGTACTTATTTCTGTGCATTGTTTATCTGTACTTGTTTATATCTAAATCTTTTACTCTGTATTATATGCAGTTTTTCTCCCCAGGGCTCAGCTGAAAAGGGGCTTTCTTTAGATAAATGGAGAAAGTGCATGTAGTCAGGATTTCTTCTAAACATTGGAATAGGAAACCTAATTATGGATTTGTTGAAATAATGTTCTTCATGCTACTAAGTCACATTCACTGGAAAACATGACAAAAATCAGATTGTGTTATCTTCCAGGTAAAAGCTGCCAGCGAGCTAATTTGTGTGCTGCCAGACCTTGTACTCATGGTGGTATATGCACTAATACCTACGACCACTTTGTATGCCAGTGTCCTCCGGGATTCCAAGGCCACGTCTGTGAGTCAGACATCAATGAATGTAACAGCAGCAGTACAGTAAGTCTGTGTCAGAATGGAGGAACATGTGTTAATACCCCAGGATCCTACCAATGTTCCTGTCTTCCTGGATTTACAGGACATGACTGTGGCTCATGGATCAATGCCTGCTCCCCATCAGTATGTCAAAATGGAGGAACATGTGAACAGACTGGAGTATCCAAAACCAAGTGCTCCTGTTTACCAGGTGAGTCATTACATATTAATATAATATGTATTAATGAATCCATACACATTTAGCTGTAACAAGGTAAATGCGGAACAGTGGCAGTTCCACTGCATGATGGGATGAGGCTTGAAATGAGCTTACTGTGTCACAATTGTGTGGGAAATCATTAAACTATATCACGGTATCACTTAATGGATAGGGTCAGAATTACCCACTCTGATATCTGGTCTTTTTTCCTGACATAATTTCTGTAAACATGCAATAGTTTACAAGAAAACCAAGGCTTTTTATAAAATAATTTCATTTTGTGGAACCATTGTGCTGCAACAATCAATACTATTTTCAGACCCGATGTTTGAATCCAGTGATGATTTGTTAAAATAGCTATTTGCTGTGATGTTTACTATAGGCATATTCCCCCACTGTTCCATATCCCCTGGGTTGTGATATGCTGACACTAGTTTTCTTTTTTAATGTGTATGCTGACTTTGTCATTTTTGTCTGCTGTTTACTGGTGGGCAGTGGCCAGTCCAAGAATTTGTATCAGAACAGTTTCAAAGTGTGCATGTCATTAGGAAAGATGACAGCTCTTCTAGAGTCAGATTTACTTCACTAATGCACATAGACTCTTTATCAAAGCCCCAGTTATAAAATCCACTAAACAACAGGCACGTTGCATAGCCGACATGTACTTCTGCAAATAAGTGGTTTGTGTTAACCATAAAAGTTGTGTTAACAGTGATAATGGTTTTCTTGTCACTGTTATAATACTGTCAATTAAACTCCACTTTTTTGTCCTATTAGTACAATTTAAAACTAACAGGTAAAGTTATATTTACAAAGGAATATAAAGTTAAACTGCATCCTTCCTTCCTAAAAATTATCCCAGGAAGTCACCAGCGTTCTGAACAAGTAACAGTGTTACCTAGAGACTTAAAACATCACTTGAATAATTAGTATTTGCCATTTGGTATGCTCTGTAGAACATTATGTACAATTTAAAGTTGTGTGTGTGTGTGTGTGTGTGTGTGTGTGTGTGTGTGTGTGTGTGTGTGTGTGTGTGTGTGTGTGTGTGTGTGTGTGTGTGTCTGTACTCATACATGTGTTTGCATGTTTATAGATAGACACACACATACATTTTTATACAAACAGATTGCCCGCAATTTGGTGCATGATGTCCCCGACACTAGAAAGGAATTCAGGATCAAAAATGCAATACTCAAAATATTATGCTATACAGATTGTTGTTTTCCTAGGTAGAAAAGAAAGTGCAAAATATTTTGATTTCCAGAGCAGGTTGGTATATGTGCAAAAAAGATTAAAACCATTTTAAAATGTTATTTACAGGGTGATAGAAATAGACACAACACTCACACAGCCAGAATATGACATGCATAAGCTCTGTTTTTCAGTGTGCTGAAAAGCTAGTGGAGTGCAAAGGAGGCTGCAGCATTAGCTATTACTACTTACAAGGATGTCCATTTCTAGAAGAAGAAGAGTTGCTTTGTGGGAAAATGCCATCTGTGTAGTATGGAGAAAGCAATATAGCAAGTATTATAGATAACACAATGTCTCAATGGGGAAGAGATGGTGCATACGTATTGTACCTGGTCTGTCTAACACAATGAATCTGGCTTCACTTTGTTTATGGTCTATATCGCAGAAAAAGGGAAGCTGACTAGGCAGAAAGTCTATGATTTATGCATATTATCATGACTAATTGAGACTTGCCCAAATTAAATTGCTCTATCCTCTGGATGACAGGTTCCCCAGTGGTAGTGTCATTACTGTCAGTACTGTGACTTGATGATTTTGACTGATAATCATTTGAAATGTCATGACCCTAAAGACTGAGTCCCAACAAACTGAGACTGAATGACTGAAAAAATTGACTTACAAAGGCATACACTAGGTCTGAGATGGCCATTTCCCAGAATACTCCCTTTTTTCCCCGGGTATAGTGATCTTATAGTTAGTTTACAAAAGTTTAGAAGGGTGGAAGCTTGCCCCCAACATTGGGGTGCAGGGGGAATTGCCCCCTGCAAAAAAGAAGTTTAATGGAGAAGAGTAATGTTTGAATTGCACTCTTCTCCTGTATTTGGAGTCTTTTTTTTCAGTGTGTTAGCATTTGGCATTTGGACTGCCGACATTTTAGTAGGGAGACAGATGATCTCTACCACAGTTCACTGGTAGATCCTGAGGAAGTGAAGCTAATTAAGCGGGATATGGTATAACTCTTTGTGGAGAGGTCTGCTTCATCAGACCTCATCATGATAAGCCCATAAAAACAAATTTTACAACTCAATCAAAACTGTTCCAAAAGACATGTGCACACAAATATTAAAAACATCCACTCCACCACATACACACACACACACACACACACACACACACACACACACACACACACACACACACACACACACACGCACACACACGCGCGTGCGCACACACACACACACACACACACACACACACACACACACACACACACACACACACACACACACACACACACATAGACACCTCCATATGCAGACACGCAGACACACACACACACACACACACACACACACACACACACACACACACACACACATCCAATGAGCATATTGTAATGTGAAAATGGAAAGGAGGCATAATGGTTATAATATTTGCCTTACAGACACAAGGTGCAGAGTTTGATTCTCACAGGGGTTAACCGGATAGGCTTAAAATGGCTTACAAGGGTGGTTAGCCTACTACTAATCTATGAATGTATGCAATGGACAAACCAATTCAGTTTCATCTTTGAAGCCAACTTTATGGACTACAAATCCTAAAGTGCATTTTCAAACTTTTGACTTGTCTGACATTGTTCCTTGCACTGTGCCAGTCCAAGTGTTAATAACAATAATTTGTCAGAATTCCAGTCTTAATAAAGTTAAATGACTAATGCTGAAAATGTTATCCTGCTACTAGAAGCATCCCAGATATCTGATATCTTCCCACCACGTGGTCTTGTAGTTTGCAGCTGTCAAATACCTGGCTCCTGTTATCTTAATCCCCAAGTGAAGCATGAAAGTTGTGTAGATTTTCACATACATCATCTCCTTTTATAAAGTTTTTTTATTTCGGTCAAGACATAAAGTGTGCCACCAGATAATGTGTGTTTAACTCGTGCATTAAAGTTTGGTATACCTGCCTAGCAGACCTTTAGTTGTTAATATAATTTTATACTAAGCTCTCTGACATTTGAGCTTCCTCTTCCCTTACTGTTTTACTCTTGCTGCCTTTGCGTTTTACTCCTGCTGTCTTTGCGTTTTACTCTTGCTCCCTTTGCTGGTAGGCTTTTACATTTATTTCTCGATTTTTCAGTGTTTCCATACACATTTCATAGGTTTACACCCACTTTAGCTGGGATTTACAGAAATGCTGTACAAATGCCTGCTGAGGAAGGTGCCATTGCACAGTGTGATAAATATTTATTACACATGAATATCAAGGCCTTACCCTACTCTGTGCCAGTATGGTAATCAGGAGACAGATGGAGTTCAGCAGCTGTGGGTAATTGTGCAGCTATCTCGATATGTGGCAGAGCACGCCGAGGAGTTCAGAAGGAGTAGATGAGTTGGTTATCAACAAACTGTGTTCAATCACTTGATGATCAGTTTTCTTAATTTTTCAATGGCTGTTTATATATATATATATATATATATATATATATATATATATATATATATATATATATATATATATAATTGTGTGTGTGTGTGTGTGTGTGTATACATGTATACATATATATATATATATATACGATCTATATTAAAATCGTGAAAGCTCAGTTTTGCGAATACAAATTGATCGACACATAAGTGTCCAACACCAAATACAGCGACGAGTGAATAAAGCGAATCCAGAATGTCGAACGACTTTTTGTGGCCAGCAGGGTGATCGTGGGGATGAGGAAATAAATCTTTTTCTCCACTGTAGTGCGGTCTTGGAGTTGGAATATTTAAGTAGGGGAGTGGAGGTGGCGCTCTGCAAAAATGTTTTAAATAGTGTTTTGCTTTAGGTTTGTTATGTTGGGTTTTCCTTATCTGTGTGGCGCTGTTGCTTCCTGGAATACATTCGACATTGTGATTTTCGCGTTTCTTGTCCGCTGTATTTGGAGTTCGACATTTATGTGTCAATCATTGTGTATGATTTTAATATAGACCCATATATTATATATATACATATATATATAAATATATATATATATATACATATATATATATGTATATATATATATATATATATATATATATACAAATATATATATATATATATATATATATATATATATATATATATATATATATATATATACATATATATATATATATATATATATAGATATGGATTCCATACACTAGATCAAAGGTTCACTACTTCAAAATAGTGTATGGAATGTACACTGCAGCGAAAGTGCACTTAATCAAAAGTGCACTTACGCAAAGTTCAGTACAACGAACGGGCGTTGTACTGAACTTCCTGGCAGTACTCACAGACCTTAGGGTTAGGGCATCGGTTAGGGTAAAGGGATTGCTTTATTAACTATCCCCTTACCATGACCCGTGTCCTAACCCTAAGGTCTGTGATGACTGCAGCGCAGTGAAGGGCATAGCAATGTCCTCCACTATGGTGCTATAGTCACGAACCTTAGGGTTAGGGCATCGGTTAGGGTAAGGGGATTGCTTTACTAACTATCCTCTTACCCTAACCTGTGCCCTAACCCTAAGGTCTGTGAGTATCGCACCATAGTGGAGGATATAGCTTGTTTTTTAATGTCCTCCACTGTGCTGCGGTACTTTCGGTGAAGTGCACTTTCGCGGAAGTTCACTTTCGTTAAAGTGAACTTTCGCGTAAGTGAGGCTTCCTATTACAAGTTCGAAGTTGTGAACTTTCATTCTTGTAATAGGAATCCATATATATATATATATATATATATATATATATATATATATATATATATATATTATAGAAAAGTATCATTTTACAGACAGATGTAATTTAATGTATACTGTACAGGACTGGTAGAAAAGATATCAGACAAAAGTTTACATTCAGAGCAGATTAATTAAGCAAGATGTAGTTCTTTGATCCTTTTAAGTAAGCAAACTGCATTTTTAATAAACTGCAGTACCTTAAATTAACAGCCTAGTCAAAGGAGATTATATTGAAAATGAGACTTAAGACACTGCATAAACATTTTAATGGTGAAAAGATGTGAGATTTGTTTGCACAGAATGCAGTATGATGAGGGAATTACTGTCTGTGATGAGGTAGGCGGGGATTACCATCTGTGATGAGGTCGGCTATTCAGAGTTCTAGAAAGCTACAGAAAAAAGAAAAAGTATTACCATCTTGAAAAGGACTGGTTTTGTCTACAAGCAGAATATTCAGTTTTATATCCTTTGCACTAAACTAACAAATAGTTGATGTCTTCCAGAACCTGTCTTTGGTAAGTGAAATATTGTTTCTTTCTTTTGTTTAGTCTGGTAACAGCTAGGCAGAGACACTAAATAAGGAAGTTATTAATTTCTTTGTCAGGGCTTAATATTGAATGTGCAAAGCTAAACGTTTTCCACCATTTGTATTTCCTTGTACAGGTTTCACTGGAGAGTACTGTGAGGCAATTCCAACTGGATGTCCTACATTTCACTGCCAAAATGGTGGTAAATGTGTCCGAAGCCCTGGGACTAAAAGCAACTGTGAATGCCCAACCCAGTGGACTGGTAAATTTCACGTTCATCTTAAAAATATAATTATCTAAGCATAGGAAGAGAAAGTGAAATGGTGAAAAAAATGTTGACAAAAAAGGCAGACAGTGTTTCATGTTTCAATTTAACTCACCCCTTCATGTGGAAGGAGAATTATATTGTGTATTAGCATTAACAAACCAAGTTATGAGTACAAAAAGGAACGGGGCTTGTATATTTTAGAACAACAGCAGATACATTTGTCTTTCTGTCCTCTGTTTATTTGATACTAAGAGAAGATAGTATTTTTTATATTCCATGAAAACAAATTGGCCATGGGGTATAAATAGATATAAATCAATGTGTAGGCACACGAAGAAGTTGTTAAAGTTGTAGGATCTTTCAAGAAGGCACTCAAGAGTGTATGAGTTTAGAAACCTGACTTTAGCTTGAAAAGAAGGACATACAGGTGAACATATAAACAAAGTGTATTAAACCAAAAAGTTGAAGTAGCACCATCAGCAATACAGCTCTATAAAGGAGTATGCTGGGAAATTCTATGATTAAACACATGACAGCTATGTGAAGAGGATTAAAGGAAAATGCTTAAGACCATCACAGCTGCAGACTCACCAGAGGAGTTTCAGAATGAGAAGATTAACTCTCAACTAGAGACGAAAGATCCAAAAGTAAGCAAGTCAGTGTATTAGTGACAGACTAGAACGCATGTATGTTTATTTTTGTTTTTTTTTCACCCACTTGGGGATCTAGGACCTTACTGTAACCATGATGTTGATGAATGCTTACTACAACCGACAGTGTGCCAAAATGGTGGCACTTGCCAGAACAAGGAAGGGGGGTACCAGTGTATCTGTGTGAATGGCTGGGCTGGCATGAACTGCAGTGAAAACATTGATGATTGCTTGACTGCCACGTGTGCCAAAGGATCGACCTGTTATGACCGGGTTGGTGGCTACACCTGCAAGTGCCCTCCTGGCAAAACAGGTAAGTGACTATGTATGTAAATACGAAATGGATAAACATATATGTCAAAAGTGAAAAGATACACGTTTTCTGTTCCAAAACCTTCATTTTGTATCTAGATATGAATATTTAGGATTATTCTTTTGCTTTTATATAAAAATCATAAATTATTTAAATACCTTCGTATAGAACTGTACCATTTTCCACTAAATATACACATGGTGGTGCAGTCCCAGCACATTTTCTGTAGGAGTCTAATGCATTCACTCATGCAAACAGCAAATAGCTTCCACTAAGCTTTAGTGAAAATGACAAATATTTTTAATGACATTGTTATGATGGTCTGAATTACCTGCAGAACTTACTATAATAGTATTGAGATTACTAGCATGAACGTATTTGAATATTCGATCATTCACCAGGTACTTTATGCATTTCGAGGTGATAAGGAGCTCAACACCATACCAACAACCAGTAGGTGCAAGGCAGTGAAACTAAACCCATATGGGATGCCATGCTATTTCAAGATGTACAAACACACACTCTCCCCAAGCAGGTGACACACATCTAGTGGCAATTTGGAGGCTCACCAACTCACATAATTTATGTCTTCATAATCTGGGATAAAACTGGAGCACCCAGTGAAGGCCCACTCAGTAGGAAGACATGTAGTCTCCATACAGAATGCAACACAGTACATTGGGGAACAAATCACTGAGAATAATTGACCCTAACTTATCTGACAGTCTGCCATCCTGTATTTAAATATTTTCTGCTGAAAAGAAAAAGCAAAACCTTTTTACCAAATGAAAATATAGTGCCTGATTACAATGCATTTTGGGTACTGAATCACCCAAATGCACCATAGAAAGTAAGATAGTTGACTTCATATAGTGGAACTACTGTATGAGAAACTCAGTCTGTTATTCAGTCTTGAAATTTTTAATACTAATAAAACACTCAGACATAATAACTTAAAGTTTTTCTGTAAGACAAACCAGGACAAGTCTAAAAAGCTTTTGTGTTACTCAACAAATTCCAACAATTTGAAATCATTTTCCTTTCTGTACATGAATTTCCAACAGTTTAGAACTCTTCAAGAGAAATTTTGATAAATGGGTGGGAATATGTTTAATATTAATTTTAAGGAGTCCCTGATCCTTGAAGGCCTGGAGGCCAGAACACTGTAAACCAAACTTATGAAACTGACATTCAGTGTCAAATAAGATATAAAAGGAGTATCTGAAAATTAATCACGAATCTAGAAGTTATATCTAATTTGCAATTTATTACCTTTAATATTAGTCTATCCTGCTAGAATCTAATACTAAATGTAACAGGATAAGAGGCTTCATTAAATAACTACTTTTCGCCCAAGGAGGATACTTCACATCATCGGCCACTTTAGTGATTAATGCATGTGCAGCTTATTAAAGCAGCACATTTTACATAAACTGTGTGATTGGTACTGTTTCTGTGTTGCAGTAGGATGTTTTTTTCACTGTAGGTGTTGTCAGCATCTTCTCTGCTATACTGTGATCATGAAGTTAGTATATTTAAGTAAAAGGGTGTGATCATTACACAAGTTTCACTGTTTTTACTTTATTTGTGACAATTACACCTGCATTGAAAAAGTTACCACAAAGTGGTCACATAGTGTATACATTGTGCACACGTTCAGAATTCAAGAAAAGACCTACCACAATGCTTATGCTGTTTATAGTGTACACTTTGTGGTAACCTTTATGAATCCAGCCCTACATTTTACGTGCTAATATGCAGTATCAGTAATTTGGCATTGATACACTGACATGCTCCATAAAGCTTATTTTTATTAATTTATTGTCCTTTGTTTACCGAGAAAGACTGACTTGGTACAAGTCCCATTTTCAGCAGAGGCCCAGGAAGAAAACTTCCACATAAAATACATATTTACAATGAACAACAATAACAATTAAACATTTTACACATTACATTGTGGGTAGTATTAAGACAAATAGTAAAGACATTTATCATATACTTTAGAAGTTATTTTATTTTACATAAGTCAAAGACATGTTAAGATATAAAAGCTGGAGATTAAAAACAATGATAATGCACATGGGTTCAGTATTATGTATATGGACATTAATGAGGTAGGATGTCACTAGAGCAGGAACAGAAAATAGAGAAAGAAGAGGAGGAGGAGGAGGAAGGGCTAAAGCAGAAATAAGCAAGAAAAACATAAGTAGAAAAAGTCCTGATAGTGGCGAGGTTGATATAACAGTAGATAGGCAAGAAGATGAGGTGGGTACGAAGAGGGTATTAGTTGGACAGGATTAAGGATATAGGTTAGTTGGAGGAGCAGTAGTGGGGATGAACGAAAAACAGGCAGTGATAAGGAAGGTGAAAGAGTCAGGGTGATTGCCAGAGAGATTGGCAATGTAAGAGAAATAGAAAAAAAGGTGGGTTTAGTCAGGATGGGAGCATGAATACAGCCAAGAGAAAGTTAGGTGTTGTTTTAGGTTGTGTTTGATATGTGTGGTGATGTTATCTTGTTTTAGGATGGTCAGGATGAGTTCCAGTGCTTAGCACCACAGGTTGAGTAAAATGAGTCACCTGCAGTGCTATAAGAGTTGGTCCTGGTCAGAAGATTGTTGTTCTGCCAGCTGAGATTCCTAGGAGGGAAGTAGTGTTTGAGAATGTTTTGTAGTGATGGAAAAGTATTGGGTTTGTGTATTATTTTGTGGGCACTAAGGAAATGGGAGTAAGTAAGGTAATTAGGTAGTTCAAGTCAGTGTAGGTGCTTCGCTGCTAGGCTGTGGTGTGAATGGTTTGGTAAGATAGATGCAAACGTAGCTATTTTATTGTAACAAACATCTAGTTTGTTTTTTTAAGGTAGAGTGAAGGCTAGTCAGGATGGATACTGCATAGAGAGGAGACAGCAGAAGATAAGATGTTGCTAAGGAATTCCTAGAGTAGTCAGTAAAAAAGGGTTTGTTTCTGTAGAGGGAGCCCAACTTTTTTTGAGTTTTCTAGATGGTTTGAGTGATGTGTCGACCATATTTTAAGTTATCATCAATTAAGACGCCAAGAAGCTTTGTGTTAAAAACTATTTTGAGATATTATTTGCTGATGTGACGTTGAAGAATTTTTTTCTGTGTTGACAGAGATTTGGGTAAAAGCAGCATTCATTTTTTTGTAGCATTTAAAAGTATGTGGCAGTTATCTACCTAGGCCTCAGCTGAGGAAAAGGAGTCCTGGGCCATCTTGTAGAGTAACAGTAGACGTGGTGCAAAACATATGAATGTGGCATCATCTGTATATTGTACTATGGAGACTTCCTTGATAGATTTGTGTAGATTATTAGTCAATATGTTGAACAGTAAAGGGCCTAGAATAGCTCTCTGAGGCATGCCAGTAGAGACAGACAGAAAGGGGGAGAGATTCCGTTTCCATTTTACAGCCTGAAGTCTGTTGGTGAGATAGCTGTGAAACCAGCTAAGGGATGAATGGGAGAGTCCTAGAGAGAGTAATTCATGGATCAGGTGTTGGTGTGAAACTGTGTCAAATGTTTTTGACATGTCTAAGAAGATGGAGGATACTAGGTTGCCGGTGTTGCTATCAGAGTTTATGATTTCGGTAAAACTGAGCAGAGCAGTAGTGGTGCTGTGTTGAGGTCGTAAACCATGATGAGTGCTGGAGAGGATACTTACTGTGAAAATGGGAAAGGAGTTGAGAATTAATGCATTTTTCTAATGTTTTGGAGAGTGGATGTAGAATGGCTATAGGTCAGTAACTGGAGAGGTCAGTGTATGCTTCCCCTTTATGTAGAGGTATGATGGGGGATTTTTTTTTCCAGATGGTAGGGACATAGCTTTCAGTAATTGATCAGTTTATAGGTATAGATAAAGTGTATACTATAGCATCTGCAGTGATTGTGAGATATTCTGTTGGCAGGTTGTGGAATTTTTTAGTTTTAGGAAGTGTTTTTGATAGAAGAGGTAGGTACTGGTTGGAGGGAGAAAGGATTTTTGTAGTGCTTAGTACGGTTTGGGATACTAAGGTTGGTGAGCAGTTTGTTGTTAAGTATGGAAGCGGCAGAGTGCATGAAATGTGTAGTGAATTGGGCAACCTTAGCAAATTAATTGCTGGTGGTAGTTGGTGAAGTAGTTGTAGTTTGCCTGGGTGAAACAGTCTTTTGACTGCATTCCAGAAAAGCTTAGGCCTCTGTTAGTGGTTGTCTCTGAGCTTGGAAAAGTATTTAGTTTTGTATGATCTGATTTTTGAATTAGAAAGAGTTCTAAGTTGTTTAAAATATTGCAATATTTCTGGGATTTTGTCAGTAGACCATGCTTTATATGCTTTATCTCTGTTTAGGAACTGGGCTGGATTTGATTTGTTTTGATTTAATGGATGCTAGTTCATTTAGTATGTATAATTTGAGCGATAAGTGTTTTAATAGATCCCAGAAGTATTTGTTGAGGTAGTTAATAAAGATGTCATTACTGAAGGAGGAGAGTATACACACATTATAGATTATTTGTTTATGTGATTGATTATTTATTTTATTTTATTTTACATTTGTTAACCTGGGGTGTCTGACTGAGCCAAAAAGGCCCTTTTTCAGCAGAGGCCCGGGGAGAAAGGCTCCACACAGAAAAATTACAGATACATGTAGATATTTAGACATGATCAGTATACACACAAATTACAATGTACATGTTTTTACAGTGGTATGCAGCACTTCAACAGTTACAGTGGAGAGAACAAACAAGAAAATATTAATTTAAAAATAAAGGTAATTAATAGATTTGTGGTGTACAGCTGAAATTTGGAACATAGCTAGAATACATACATAGTACTCAGGTACAGTACATACATTGTACATTAGCTAGTGTTTGTCAGTAAGAGTGAAAACTATTATCAAGTACTCTAGGTTTATTATGTGTACCTTATCCATTTTTACTAGTCTGGGGAGCAGTCATGGCACTGCCAACTTTGCTTGAGATGTTGTCTAATGAGGTTTTTAAAGGAGGCTTTGGACAATGTGTTTTGTATGCTAGTGGGGAGAGAGTTCCATTTTTTAGCCACTGAACTACTATATAGTGTGTCTCCAAAGCTATTGTAGCTGTTGGTGACTTCTAGTAGTAGTTTGCTTGATGATCTAAGAGGCCTTTTGGCTGAGTGATGTTGTACTAGGATTTTGAGGGCAGGACACTTATTGGGGAGGTAGCAGATAGAATGACAGAGGCAGAGTTGATTGTAGGGTAGGAGGTTGGGCAGTTCAAGCCAGTGATGATTTCTATATGAGCAATTTGCATCAAAGTGGGCAATTCTGTTATAGCAGGTTCCATTTTGCTTAGTTCAGTTTTGTTGAGATTAGTTAGAATGGGAGATGCATAGAGTAGGGTGGACAGAAATTGGGATCGAGCAATAGCTGATCTTGTGTTGTTGGTAAGAAATGGTTTGATACGGTCGAGTGATCCCAGTTTGGCATGTACTTTTTTAATAGTTAAGTTGAGATGACTATCAAATTTTAGGTGGAAGTCTATGGTTATTCCCAATAGCTTAGTCTGTGCCACTGGAGCGATTGGAGTAGCATTTATGGAGTAGATAGAGAATTGACTGTTATCAGTGTTTTTGTTAGAACTGGTTATAATCATAAGATGAGTTTTCTTTGGATTGAGGATAAGTTGGGCTTTGGTAAGGTAGTTTTCAACATCAGAGAATGCTAGTTGAGTTGTTTGCGGGAAGGTGGGAATATTATGTGCAGCACAGATTAAGGTAGTATCATCTGCATACTGAATGATAGATGCATGTTGTGTGGAGGTATGGCGGTCATTTGTGAAGACTGTGAGTAATAGTGGTCCTAAGATAGAACCATGTGGGACTCCTATAGTAATGGGCAGTTGAGAAGAGAGAGAATTTTCCCATTTCACAGCTTGGTACCTGTCAGTTAAGTAGCTTTGGAACCAGGTAAAAGTGGAATTTGATAGGTGATATTGGTTTAGTTTGTTTAGCAGGATTTGGTGCGAGACTGTGTTAAATGCTTTGGACATATCCAAAAAAAGAGTCGACACCTGCAGGCCTTCATTTTTGAAATGGTTTACTGTGTCTAAGAAGCAGAGGAGGGCTGTAGTTGTACTATGGGCAGGTCTGAAACCATGTTGAGTAGGTGACAGGATTATGTTGTCTAGGAGATATTTTAGCACCTGGGTATGGATGCATTTTTCTAGGATTTTGGCCAGGGGGAAGAGTATAGCAATGGATCTGTAGTTATTAAGTTCAGTGGAGGTCCTGCCTTTATGTATGGGTGTAACATAGGATATTTTCCAGAGTTTGGGCACATAGTTTTCAACAATTGATCTGTTTATGAGAGTGGAGACTGGGATAGCAATAGCATCTGCTGTGAGTTTCAAGAAATAGCTGGGGAGTAGGTTGGCTGCTGTTGATGAGGGTTTCAGTTTGGAGATCATGCTTTTGATTGAAGTGGTGGAAACTGTTTTGAGGGTAAAGCTTGTATTAGTGTTATTTGTGTTGGGGGGATAGTGAGGTTGGAACTGTCCTGTGATACTAAGGATAGAAATGAGTTCACAAAGTGGGAGTTGAATTGTGTTCCGATGGGAACTTTAGTGTCAGGGGTGGTTGGTTTGGGGTTAGCCTTTTGGATGGGTTTTAGTAGCTGGTTTACATTTTTCCAAGATTTTGGGGGGATGTGTTGGTATTTAGTTTTTAATGTTGTGTAGTAGGATTTTTTGTCCAACCTAATGCATTTTTTTGCACGGTTGAGCAGTTCTTAATACTTAGTTAGGCTTTGTGTTTCTTTGGTTTTTTGATAGTAAAGCCAGGCAGTGTCTCTGGACTTGAGGATTTGTTTGGTTTCTTTACTGACCTAGGGGTTTGTAGAGGTTCTAACCTTGATTTTGAGCAATGCAGCGACAGTGTCTAAGTGTTGTAGAAATGTTTTGTTGAAATATGCTACAGCCTGGTCAAGTGGGAGGGTTTTCAGGGGTGTCCAGTCACAGTTACAGAGTAAAGTATTGAGGACCTCACAACAGAAATTTCTAGTGGATTTATAGTTAGTGGTTTTGCATATGCTTGTTCTACTACATATAAGGTATATTATGTTGTGCTCACTTAAGGTGTCTGGGAGACTGCCTGTGTGGAGATACAATGTGGGATTGTTAGTTAGGACCCAGTCAAGGATGGATTCCCTTTTAGATTTTTTATCACATCTAGTTGGAATTTGGACTAGCTGCTGGTAGCCATAGAGATTTATTAGATTACTTGGTGGTTCTGATATACAGGCGAACCAATCTAGGTTGAAATCCCCTAGAATAAGGGTTTCTTGTGAGTATGTGGAAGAACACCAGCATAACAAGTCTTCAAGGCTAGCAGGTGTACTATCAGGTGGAATATAGTTCACTATTGTGCTGATGACCTTTTTAGGGTGAAGTTGAAGTTGTGAGATAAGTATATTCCAGTTATTGGGAGAGGGGTAGGAGTTTGGTATTTGACGTAAAGTTAAGTTGGACTTATACAGCAAGGCAGTTCCACCCCTTTTACGTAGTGGTCTGTCTTGTCTAATGATATTGTAGCTATTGTATCTAATATGTATATTAGATTGACTCATGGCAAACATCAATAGATGGTCACTGATGGTGTCATGTAGGCAGCCAACCATGTTAATTTTGTTACGGTTAGTGCTGAGGACCCAGTCTAATGTAGACTCCCTATTACTGCTTTTGTCTATTCAAGTAGCAGTACTGATAACTTGGGTAAAACCAAAGAGACTGATGGAAAGTGTGGGACAGGCAGAGCTGATAAGAAGGTAGTCTGTATTAACGTCATCCATGATGATAGCTTCCTTGTTGATATTATGAGAGATCCAATACAGGATTTCTTCTAGTAATGGGATGTTGTTTCCAGGAGGGATGTAGATGGCACTGATGCATATGCTCTTGTGTTTGTTGTTTTGTAGGAGATAATTATATCAGTACTGGAAATGCTAGGGTGGATGAGTTGGTAAGAAGTGATTTTAAGGGGTTTTTTGTATATCAGAGCCACACCACAAGCTTTCTTGTGTCACTTCTAATTACGTGTAGCCTGGGTAGAGAATTTCATTCTCTTTAGTACCTGGCTTTAGCCAGGTTTCTGTGGCTATTAGTATATCAGTGATGAATGCAGCTATATAGGCATGTAACTGTGGTAGTTTATAGTAGCTGCTCCTAAGATTTAAGTTCATCAAACATAGACTGTTACCTTGGTTGAGTTGAAGAGAATTATTAGGGGTAGCTGAGGTGGTAGAGTTATCAGGATGTAGAGAGGATCCAGTTAAAATGTATATTGCCATCAAGAGCAAGCTTAGATGACAGTTGTGCAGGGAAATATTTTTGTATTTTTAGTTTTCACCTTTAAATTATCTGTATATAGTATGGATTCTTGTTTGGTGTATTTGTAATTAAAGAATGTATGGGATGTGATAGTGTATAGGGTGGGTCCTATAGCAGGGTGAGAGGGGGATGATTTAGAATTAGGCGTAGTGTTCTGAAGGTGACAGTCAAATTATGTAACAATGGAGTATGATAAGATGTGGCATGCGCAAGAATGGATAGTAGAAGTAGAGATAGTATGTGAAAGGGTAGCATACTGTATTTACAGTAGAGAAAAGTAGGCTTGAAGAATGTAACAAGGGGTGACCAGTAGAGTAAATGAAGAAGAATGGTGGATGGAATAATAGAGGGAGTAAAAAAAGTAGAGTGAGGAGAGAATGGACAAAAGAAAGGTGGTGTGATGTAAAATAGCTATGCATAAGACAGAAGAGCAAATATGGTGGTTGTAATGTGTAAGATTGGTTGCAGTTATGGACTGGGTGGGCTTAAGGAAGTATAAATGCAGTTGTAGTGGGGGTAGTTGGGAAATGGAGGTAAGGTACGGGAGCGAAGTGAGCCTGAGCTAGGAGAACGTGAACAGAGCTGGTTCCAGCCCTTTATGGCCAGTACATGGTGTCACATGACATATATATTTTATGTGGAGGGCTGGAATAAGGTTCTTTCTACTGCAGGGCCTTGGCGTGACCTATGCATTTTACGGGGACAGGGATGAATTTTGACTATTATGTGTTCAATTTGTAATTTTCTGGATACGCTCCTGAGCTTAACAATCTAGTGACATTACTCCTGTATATATAAATCTGTTGATACTACTTCAAACACACACACTCACACACACACACACACACACACACACACACACACACACACACACACACACACACACACACACACACACCAATATAGAAATGTGTGTGTGTGTGTGTGTGTGTGTGTGTATTGTTTTTATTTTATTTTTTACAGATATGTATTTACAAACACACTCGCACGCATGCACATCACACACACACACACACACACACACACACACACACCAATATAGAAATGTGTGTGTGTGTGTGTGTATTGTTTTTATTTTATTTTTTACAGATATGTATTTACAAACACACTCGCACGCATGCACATGCACACACACACACACACACACACACACACACACACACACACACACACACACAGGTGTGTGTTGGGGGAGCTGGTGCAATATTGCAGGTGTTGTATGCGTAATGTAACTACCATACAGAAACATTCCACACTGTCAAACTTGCCAGTACTTTATGATTTCACTCTCTTTCTGTCAGCTCTCTCTCCTTCTGTTATTTGTTATGGTATAGCCATATACTGCCAAAGACAAAATAATGCAGCGCTGTCTGACATACTGTTGGAAAACAGTTGCCTTAACATTGGAGCTTTGTTTGTGCTTCTCTATAAGACCAGTGAAATGGAGAAGCATACAGCCATCCCTCCCTACCTCACCCATTGATTCCAGCTGTCTAAAATTATCCGTAAAACATCATTACTATCCATCGTAAGTAAGGTTTAACAAGTATTGGAAAAATCAAATTAAAGTCATGCAATCTGGACATTTTTTTATGACCGATGTAATATACATTTGATCTAGAAATTTAATTACTGCAACAGGTCATCTCACATATTGTGAACCTGCAGTTACATTACTTACATCAGGCTGACCTCAAGGCCCATGGCATATCTGCAGTAGTTCAATTGTGAGTGCATGCTATACCAGAACACTTATATGCTTCAAGGGCTGGAGCAGATATGGCTTCGATCCTCCTCTGTTCTCTCCCATCATCAAGATCATGCAGTGATATTGTACAGTATTCTCCGGTTACATATTATTGTGTTGTTGGTGGAGTTATAACCCCAATGAGTAACTCAGTGGGAATGATAGTATATTCACCCTACTGATGAGGCATTATAGATATATTTAGCAACAATGTGATTTCAAGTAGCAGATATGACATTCTTTGAATTTGATATGAACTGATGATATCATTCAGTGCATAAGGATGCCTAGAGTTTCAAACATTCAGTATGCATTTGTGAAGCAAGAAATTACATGGAGCAGCACAGAAAAAACACAGAATCCTTGACAAATTTCAAGTGCGCTATAGTATATAACCATTTGATTTAAATACTAACATACTTCTTTATGTGGTGAAACTGTTTTGGTGAATCATTGTTTCTGTTTATTGTGTTATCGATACTTCACTGTGTTTTCACAGTCATTGGAACAATGCTAGTTTAGTATATGGAACTTAAGAATTTATTTTCCTTTAAAGCTATTGCCTTAGTAAAACAATTCACTGGTGTTCGGAGTAATATTGTACTGCAGAACATATAACAACTACAATGCATTAGCTGTATGTGTTATCTGTTGGAATATTCAGACCTGCACTAATAAGAATTTGCTCCCTTCTGTCTCTCTTTTATAAATTATCTGCAATAAACAGGTTTACTCTGTCAGTTCGAAGATACATGTATCAGCAATCCTTGTCATGAAAAGGCCACATGTGACACCAATCCAGTTTCAGGAAATGCTATGTGTCATTGTCAGGCGGGCTTCACAGGACCCTTCTGCAAAAATGACCTCAATGAGTGCAAAATGGGTGAGTTGCATTTCAGCTAATTAAATAAAAGCAAATAGCTATGTAGTCCTTACAGATTTATTACAGGCTAAGGGCATTAAAGCATTAGGTGATACCAAAGGTTTCTCATCTTCAGTCATTCATTAAAAATACAGTCATATATTCTGTCAGATACAATGGCAAATAAATAAAGACATAAAATTGCCAGTCATTTTTTTTCAGCAGTTGCAGTCTTTGCTGCATTAGTAACATTCCCTGCTGCTTTCTATTGTTCCTGTTTAATATATTTTCTCTCTGTGTTATATGGGCTGTACATCTCACATTCTGCAGGTGTGTATCTGAGATAGTAGCTGTGACTTCATAAATGAATCAGTTCTTTTGCTATTTTCATGACAATAGGGTCCTACCATTGGTCACAAGTCACTTATATTCACATACTAATCTGTCTGAAAATAGCACACTGATGACTTACGTCTATCAAATCTATAGGCAGAAGATAAGCCTGATGCTGTAGTAGAGATTCAAGTTACCAACATGTTGGATCTTACGTTGCCCGTTGGCTAATCAGTTTTGCATCAAATCATACTTACCTTTTGAGAATTATACGAGATCAGTTAAAGAAGTTACAAAAAAGCCTGAAGATATAACTTTTCCCTTCTAAATATGCTTTTTTTAAATAATGTTTTACATACAGCTTGCATATGTTACTAATTCATATGTTCTGAACATAGCTAAACACAGTCTATGTGCTATTAAGTTATGGGCAACAAGTATGTCCCCAACTTTTGATCTGTGACCGTGGGACTCTAAACATTAAGATAGAAAACAACCCTAATTGCTTCACTCTCACTATTCTGACTCCTGGTGTTAAAAAGCAAACATTTAAGAATGTCTTCCAGTTTTAGTTGAGTTCTTCAATAGTAAGAGTTTATTAATAAAATTTAAATAAATTATAAACAGTAAAACATTTTCCTCAATATAATATATTTTTCTGTTTTGCTTAAGGACCACAGACAGGCAGTTATTATAGAGTTCAGCTTTATATGTCAGGGAGAATCCTGGTATCAAACTCTAATCAAGCTCTTAAATCAATATCCAGTTGATTAATTCTTCTAAGAGCACAATGTCACAAATCTCTAATCCCCATGAGACTAAAAAGTAAACCTTAGGCATATATAACTTCTTTGAAGTTGTTACAGTCTCTTTACTTATTTTTTTTTTTATTTATTGTTTCTTGGTTTGTTTGTTTGTATATAGCAACAGTGTCACAGAAATCCTATATCAATCACATTTTCTAATTTACCATCAGTCTATTTAAACATCATTCACTAAGCAGTTAACAATATGTATTTGAAAAGTCATTGTGATACCCCAACTCTTGTCCAGTAATCAAGGAGCCTAAATTCTCACCACTTGCATGAGTGGGGGTCGTTCACTGGGGGATAGCAGGTACACACACAGTATTTCCAGATGCAGCTCTCTGCATCAAGTGCAATTTCCCTTAAGAGCACACAGAGACCACAGTCAGTCTGGGGCTGGTTTCTCCCTCTTTCTTCAGATCCCCAATAAGACTCTCCACTGGCATAGCTATAGAGTTAATATCTCAGCTGACTGTCCAAGCCAAGACCTCCAGAATTCTTTCTGTTCAACTAGTGCTTCATGTCCCTGCCCAAGTAGCTGACACACACACACACTTGCAGATTTCATTTACACACACAACTAGAAAATTCTGGCACAGGTTTACTAGCTATGCCCCCTTCTGCCCAGACTATAAGGTAGTTACCACCCCACCAGACACACCTGCCAGCTGCCTTAAAGGCCCTTACAAAGGTCCCCAATATACTGAGTAAACCTAATATTAATACAAATGGTAGTTTGACCAAGAGCTAGGCTATTAGGAGTGGCCCACACAGTGTCACCAAATAAATATGCAAATACTGTCAAAATTTAAATATCTCTACAAAGATCAGCCACAATGAAAGGCCTAAATATATTTAATAATAAATAATAAAAAGCAAGAAACTATTAAATATATATTCACAGTGACATCAGAGTTCACAAACACAGGAAATATTTCAAATAGCATTGAAGGAGAGAATCAGACAAATAAAAAAAAACAATATCTAAACTAAGCTTCACTATATTCCTGACTGAATCTTAGAGAATGACTATTTCCCACCTGCTTAATAGAGCAAGGCAAGCTGAAATACATGAGCAGTCTGTCTAAGAGACTTCTCAAAATAATATCTAAAATATTACTTCTGGGATAGCTTGCAGAATGACATCACTTCTGGTCATCTGTCTTCTAGTACCCATGCAAACCCTCATTGCTGGAAGCGGGCAGGATTTAGCAGCTACCTGTAAAAATACACACACAAGGGCTTTTGCTCAGATCTGTGGCAGGCGCTGGAAGTCATAAAACAATTTCATACCTCCACGCTTCCACTGTAGTAATTAGTTCACCCCAGAGCCAATACAGAAAGCTTCCTGGTACAGACTTTGTGTCTTTGGCTGCATTGAAACTTGTGAAATAGCATCTTTATGGCCTAGCCCATAAAGTGATTTAATTTCAGATATATTTTAAAGTTTGTTGGACTGAGGTTAACCTTCCAGTTTCCTCTGTTAAAACATAAACATTTAAATAGTTACAATAGTGCATGTACATTTCTGTTCTCTCAAGTAGGGCACACTGTGGATACATTTCAAACACAAGCACTTTACAAATACCTTTTCAACACAAACATCTGTACAAATCAGTTTAATATATGCATGACATACAGTTGTAATACATTTGTAACACAAGCATCTTGTATAAATCAGTTTGATATTCACAAATGACACACAATTATTTACAAAATTCCAGCTAGCTGTGCTGGCAGTACCTCGTATCTTCACACCTCTCCCCTCTTCAAAGACTCAAGCTAGTTTTTCAAGTGCCCCTTGAGAAACATTGCTTGAGAGGAATGAGCCTATCTGGGAATACATTACATCATACCCTGTCTTGAGAGCCCATCTGCACTGGCATTGCTAACCCCACTGCAGTGCGGCACTGTCATATCATATGCTTGCAATCTTAGGCTAAACCATAGTAACTTGGCATTTTGATGGTTGGCTGAATGTAGCCATGTTAAGGGATTGTGGTCTGTAACTACAGTCAATTTTCTTCAGTGCCCATACTATGGCTATACATTCATTTTCTACAGCTGTATACCATTCCTCCCTGGGTTGGAGCCTATGGCTGAGATATACCACAGGATGCTCCCTCTGAGGAAACCTGGCTGAGTACAGCCTCCACCCCATGGTTTGAAGCATCCACCTGCACAAAAAATAATTTTCTGTAATCTGGACTGGCTAACACAGTGGGTCCTCCCAAAGCTTCTGGAATGCATGCTCACATGCTGGGGGCCACACTACCTTATCTGGCCTGACTTGACAAGGAAAAACAGGCCAGAACCTGGCAGCTATGGTACAATAACTGGGGACAAACTTTCTGTAATACCCCGCTGTCCTTAAGAATGCCCTCATCTGCTTTTTTGTAACAGGGACAGACCATGCCTGAATGGCTTCCACTTTGGCAGGTTCTGGCCTGATCATACCACTCTCCACTCTATATCCCAGATAGGAAACCTCTGCCATACCCAACTGACACTTACTGTGCGTAATGGTCAACCATGTCCTCTGTAGTCTGCCCAGCACCTCCCTGACATGCCGAAGGTGCTTTTACCAGGAATGGCTGTAGATGACAATATCATCCGGGTAAGCTAGGGAAAAGTATCCTGCTCCTGCAAGGATATGAGCTACCAGCCTCTGGAAAGTTGCTGCGGCATTTTTCATCCCAAAGGGCATCTTCATGAACTCATACTAGCCGAAAGGAGTCACAAAGGCTGACCTCTCAATAGCAGTGATGGCGGTGTTTTACTGTCAGCCTGGGCACTACTACTTACCTCTGCCCTTGCAGTCACTTGGTCCAAGGAAACGTCAGTACCCATCAGCAGCTGTGGCTCACTTTCAGTCTCACTGCTACAGGGTAGCTCCCTCCCTGATGTAGCCACCTCACCAGTCTTGGCATGAAGTGTGCAGTCTGTCTGGGCCCCACTAGGCTACCAAACCCACATGTCTGTCTCCAAGCCTGACTGCATGCCACTGCATGCACACAAGGTACTGCATTGTTAAAATCATTCTCTATCAGGACATCTGAAGTCTGCAGGGATATCCACAAATACACCTAATTGCTTCCTTCCTTTTCCACCCTCCCAGTCAAGTTGAACCCTAGCCAAAAGTATTTGGAATGAGGTTGCTCCTTAAGGTCATACTGGAGTAGACTACCCAGTAATGCTCCTCTTTAGCCATTACAGGCTTCACAATGGTTAGGTCAGAGGCTGTGTCTCTCTAAGCAGTGGCTTGCTTGCCTGTTACCCATCTGCTAAGGTAGGATATAACCTCTTGTGGTAGTTTGGCACTCCTGTTGCCTCCAGACAACTTACTACTGGCATTCTGTTATTCCCACTTGCTGGCTCCCCTACCCTTTGCTCCCCACCTTGCCTCTGTGGACATTTGTATGATACATGGCCCCACTGGTTGCATTTAAAACATTTAACCCCTGATCCAACCCTGATCCTGACCTTGCACCTGAACTAGTGCCATCCCCTGTTACTAGTGGACTGTTGGGGTGGATTATGCTGCCCACCATGGGTTCCTTATATCCTTGTGCAGTACTGGCTATCCCTTTCCTGTGCAGTGATGCCCTGCCTGCTAAGTAGAGATCCCCCTTTTTCCTCAGCTCATATGAGGTGTTGCATTCCCTATCTAACCAGATTCTCATGTCCTCAGGCAAAGGGCTTTTTCCCTCACCAAAAGGTCTTACTGCCCTTTAAAAGTGGTGACCCCACACCCACACACCCACCTATAAAAATAAGTGCTTATCTCAGCAATCTAATCACCCACACTTTCATCTGCTTTGAGTCTATGCTCATGAAAATTTCTATAAGCTTCAGGTGTTAACTTAAAACACTCTAATAAACATTTCTTTACTTTGTTATGGTCTAAACAATCAATATCAAACAACTGAGAAACAGCAGCTACACCTCTACCATGGAATAAGGGGGTCAGAAACTGAACCTGGAGCCCTTGGTTAACATTATACTGTTTGCATACTCTTTCAAATATATGAATAAAGAATTATCACCTTCTTGATATTGAAGAAGAAGTTTACTGACCTTTATTGCTTCTGGGGTATGGTTACTCCCTTTCCCATTACCTCTATGACCCTGTTGAAGAGTCAGCATTTCCTTTGGATATTGCCTGTGCCTCTAATTTTCTTTGGCTTCCAAACATCATAGTTTCTCATTTTCTTCATCCTCCAAATGCCGCAGTCTCTCTGCTGATTCTGCTTTGACCTCCAAATACCACAGTCTCTCTGCTGATTCTAATTCCAAACATTTGCACTCCAGTTCAAGTCTCCACATGGATTTTTAAGTCCTCTGATGAAAACGTGAACTGTCCTGTTTCTGAGAGCTGTACATCCCCAATGCCAGTCTGGTTGTCTTCCTGGTTGCTGGTCTGTGATGCAGCTGTGATTAAGGCTGCAGTAATTTCCCCTTTAGTCAGGTCGGCATGCTCCAGTACTTTGGCTTGGCACATCTTAGCCAACTGGCTCCTTGTCAGCTTGCCATATTCCTCTGCTGACATCCTTGCCTGCACTCTCTGACTAACTAAGCTAACAAAAGTAAATAAATAAAACTACTGGGATTTGAAACTCTGAATGTTCACAGTGTGGCTGCTTCAAAGTACAAACACCTCCTTAAGTGACAACTGTTTACAGGCTACAGAAGTTCAATACCCCCACCTCTGTTACCAATATATGATGTGGTGATCCCACCACTGCCAGCCAATATGTGACACCCCACCTCTAGGCCAGTAAACAAGGAGCCTCAGTCCTCACCACTGCCACCTGTGGGGAACGTTCACTGAGAGGATAACAGGTACACACACAGTATCTCCAGATGCAGCTCTCTGCATCAAGCACAATCAAGCACAATTTCCCTTAAGAGCACACAAAGAACATAGTCAATCCGGGGCTGATTTCTCCCTCTTTCTCCAGATCCCCAATAAGACTCCCTACTGGCACAGTTATAAAGTTGAGCTCTCAGCTGAGAATGCCCAAGCTAAAACCTCCAGCACCCTCTCTGTCCTGCCAGCTGCCTTAAGACCCTTACAGTGGTACCCAATATACTAAGTGAAATTAATATTAATACAAATGGTAGTTTGACCAAGTGCAAGGCTATTTGGAGTGGCCCATACAGTGTCACCAAATAAACATGCAAATACTCTCAAAGCTTAAATATCACTACAAAGACCAGCCACAATGAAAGGTTTAAATATATTTAATAATAAATAAAAAAAGAACAAGAAAATACTAAGTATATATTCACAGTGACATCAGCGTTCACAATCACAGGAAATATTTAAAATAACATTGAAGGACACACACAGACAAATAAAGAAAAACAATATCTAAGCTAAGCTTCACTATATTCCTGACTGAATCTAAGATAATGGGATAGCTTTCAGAATGACATCACTTCTGCTCATCTGACTTCTAGTTACCATGCAAACCCCCATTGCTGGAAGTGGGCAGAATTTAGCACCTACCTGTAAAAATACACACACAAGGGCTTTTGCTCAAATCTGTGGCAGGTGTTGGAAGTCATAAAACAATTTAATACTTTCATGCTTCCAGAGTAGTAATTAGTTCACCCCAAAGACAATACAGAAAGTTTCCTGGTACAGACTTTGTGTCTCTGGCTGCATTGAAACCTGTGTGATAGCATCTTTATGGCCTAGCCCATAAAATGATTTAATTTCAGATATATTTTAAAGTTTGTTGGACTGAGGTTAACCTTTTGGTTTCTTCTGTTAAAACATATACATTTAAACAGTTACAATAGTGCATATACATTTCTGTTCTCTCCAGTAGGGCACACTGTGGATACATTTCAAACATAAGCACTTTACAAATACCGTTTCAACACAAACATCTGTTCAAATCAGTTTGATATACACATGACATAGAGTTCTAATACATTTGTAACACAAGCATCTTGTATAAATCAGTTTGATATTCACAAATGACATATAATAATTTACAAAATTCTAGCTAGCTGTGCTGGAAATACCTCCTATCATCACAGTCATAATGGCTGCTTCATGAAATTCATCTGAGAACTCAGATAGCTCAACCAAGTGATGAAGTGATGGAGGTGCACTCCTATGCTTCTTTTTCCTATTTCCTTCTTCTGTGCCCAGATGTACCCAGCAATGTAATATTCATTTTCTTTTCACTTAAAATAATGGGTAAGTCATTAGGAGTGGTGATAGTGTCACTGTTCTTTATATTAATACGTAATATAGCACTGTCACACATTCTGTAGCTTAATCAAATACAGTAATCTATAATGTATGCTTACATTAGAGTTAATCAGTTAAATATTATAAGAGCATGTTTGTTTGATCCTGCAACATTTTTTTCTTCTTTTTGACTGTATTCATATGTGGATCTATTAATTATTTAGTTATTTATTTAATGTTTGTTGACTGGGAAAGTCCAATGGGCACATGCCCATTTTCAGCAGAGGCCTGGGGGAAATGCTTTAAAAAGAATAAAGGTTGATACAAATATCCTCTAATAATGCTTTATTTTAGATATTCATGTTATATTGTGTACATGATAGTGAAAAAAACTTCACATGACAGGAGAAGCAGTATTCATTTAAATGATTAATTTCAAACTGCACAAAAATGTATACAATTCAAAATACTTACGATCACAGGATCATAGGAGATTATTAGGCTATCAACCCAGAGGTTATTTCATGCCTAGTTGTTTCATCACAATGTAATACCATTGATACTCTAGTCAATACCCAGAATTGTATTTAGTAATGACTGCCCATGTCCAGGAGGGTCGTGGGCACTATTCCCAGTAAGAATTTACAGTTCTCCAGCCACTCATCCAGGTTCCTTTTGAATAGTGTCATACAGATGTTCTGCTTTATATGAACTGGCAGCCTATTCCAAAGACACAGCAGTAACTGGGAGACAAATCTGTCCCTCATGTGCATCCTATTCAAGTCACAGTCATATTTAGGTGCCTGGAATGGGTAGCTCTAGTCCCATTTGATTTATGGATGTGCAGCAAATTCATAAGGTTTGGGTTAGAGACTGTTCTGTAAGCCAGGCATAAGTCTCCCCTAAGAAGTCTATATGATACTGAATATAGTAACAGGGACTTCAGTTGGTCTGCATAAGGCACTTGCTGGAGTCCCTTAATCATCTTAGTTAGAAACCTCTAAGTTCTCTTCAATTTCTGCAGGTGCTTTGTATGGTACATGCTGAAAGGGGAGTTATACTCAATTATGGGTCTAATTAGTGATGAGTATAGATGGGTTATAACCTGCTTTGCTCTAGAAGCGATGCCTTTGCTAATCAAGTGTGCTATGTAGAAAGCCTTCCTTACTGCAGTAGATGAATGGTGGTCAAAGTCACACACACACACACACACACACACACACACACACACACACACACACACACACACACACACACACTCCAAGGCCAATAATAATACTGCCTTCATTGTGATGAGAAAGTTGAGGCACAAGCACCCCTCTTGGTAACATAAATGTCTACTCATGGATAGCCTGAATAGTGGTCTTAAGTCCAACTTGGGAGGTTTTATGGTCAGCAAACATGGGGTAAAAAGGATAAATAACAAAAATACTTCCAAAGAGTTTACCTTGGATAAGGGGCACTGGAAGACACTACAGTTGACAGAGGGAGTGGTGAGACAGGAACGTGCTAGTCCAACAACTCAGCTCTATATGTGATCAGTGATTACTCCTACTCTGGGTGTCAGTATTGAAATCCCCATACACAGTGAGTAGTGCATATTCTTTTTATAGTCTAAGGCCAGGTTGCTTTTAGTGAATTGGTTAAATAATCAGATATGCATGTGCTTTCTTTTTTTTAACTTGCTGACAGATCATCCCCTTTGGTAACCATCAGACGTATTTTTATCAATGTAGCAAACCCAAGGACCCTTTTCACCTCACATACTTGGGTAGTACACTGGTTGGTAGTGCTAGGATTTAAATGCCTCCAGTGCCAACCTGGTCTTCACATACTGGTGGCAAGCAGTTCTGTCAGTCACATTTAGGATGGCCGTAATGGGATCCAGACCTACATCAGTGGCAATACTCCATGACATTCAGTGACACTGTCAGCCTGTCCATTACATTTTGGTGGTAGTTAGTGAGAATTCTACAGTTTAATTAATTTAACCTGACTCAGCTTTGTTATCAAAGGTGTGTGTTTATCTTGACAACCACAAGGTAATAAACATAAAAGTTTAATTTTGCAAATCAATTATTTTATTTTTTATTCAGATTACTGAAAGGATAAGCAAAAAATGAGCTCTTCTAGATGACTATAAAGAGTATAGAGCAAAAAGAATCTAACTTGCCAATAATTCCAATGACAAGATGATAGCAGCTTTGTGTGCAGCTAGAAGGCAGCCTGAAGCTAGCCTAACTGTAGCTGTGAGTGTGCAGGAGGCAGATGAAGGATAATCTGCTTCATCCTAAGAGGCTATTGAGGCCCAACTAGGGTTACACAGATGGACATTTGAAATAAAGCACCTAGAAGTCGAAGCACTGAGTAAATGCAAATACTGGAGGCACAACATTGTCCATATGCTGAAGAGAAAGAAGACAAATAACACCAAGAAAAAGCAACAACAGACATCTTAAACTTCTAAAATAGAGACATCCAAGAGATCTCATCAATCCAGAAAGTATTCAGATATTCCTGCAGATTCTTCTTACTGCCAAAAACAAGTCACAGACCCTCATGTCAGTTTTGGATCTCAGAGGTCTAAATGCCTTCATCCCAATAGAAACATTTCATGTGCTCTCAGTGCCGTTGGTCTTTCTTTGTCTAGCAGTAGTAGACTAGATGTTATTTGAACATTCAGGACAGACAGTTTGATTTGCAAATGGCAAAGTAACCACAATGAGTTCTATTCTTCAGAGTTAGAGCCACTCAGTATCATTTCTGCACTCTGCCATTAGTCCTCAGCTGAGCCCTCATGATGTTGAAAAAATGCATCTCACATGAAACTTCAGGAAGCCAACGCATTTCTATACTTGATTGAATGGCTCCTAGATGACTAATCTCTATCACAAAGAATATCAGTGAAGGAGTCTGTGATCAATTCATTCCACTTCTAGGAATAATATTCAGCTTGATAATGTCACAATTACAACTTAAACAGCTGCTCACAATTCTAGGTTGCAGTTTGGATACAAAATAATACTGTGCAAGACTCTATGGACAGAATCCAGTTTCTTTAAACAAAGGTCTCATCTCTTCTCACATGTACAACAGCCACAGCATATCTCTGTCTCAAGATGCTAGGCCTCATCATAGTGACCCTCCCAATGGTTTATATGAGAATTCTTCAGAAAACCATTCAGGTCCATTGGCCTCAGAATGTAGATACTCTTCTTCACCAGAGTCTTATTTATCTGGTCTACAAACATCATTTATGTTAGATGGATCAAATTATCTTCTCCTTCAGCAAGTCCTTCTAGCTGCCTCCCTGACAGACAACCATCAACATGGACTTGTAAACCTGTGGTTTGGGGAGGTGCATTTCAATGGGCAGAACTTTCAAGATGTTCATATGTCATTAAAGCTATACCTAAATATAAACCATGAATGGGAGGAGCCTTCTTCATCCTCCAAGCCTTCCAAGGCTCCATCCCAGTGGAAATTCTCACAACACAGGCAGACAATATAACAAACATATAACGCATCAACAAGCAGGAGTAATTTGTTGTCAAACCCTATGCTAGGAAGCTGTAAGAATATGATAATCAATGATTTCTGGCAACTAATTCCTTATTGTTATTCACATCCCCGGGGAGTATAATTCACTGGAGGATAAGCTCAGTGGATATCTGTGCTGTCACACAAGTGGGCCTTCAGCCCTTCAGTGGCGCAGAAAATGTTCTGGAAATTGGAAAATTTCTGTCACTAGTGTAGCATTTTTTGTCTCCCTTATTCCATCACCAGGGAATGTCACCCAGGGATTCTGTCACCCACAGGCTCCCATCTGGACTCCTCTACCCTTCCCCCCATTTCCAGTGATAATAGAATTAATTCAGAAGTCAACAAAACAGTCAGAGTCATTTCCCTTAGCTCCTTACAGGTCTGGCAGATCTGGCTCCCCCTGCTGTTATCGCATCTTCTAGAGAAGTCACTGTTCTTGAGATCCTAAAGAATGCCGTTCACACATTCATTAGACAAGACTCACACAGACATCTAATCCTTACATCTAGTCACTTTACTTTCTCAACTTTCCTTTTAGAAAGACTGAACAAGATTCTGTCATCCTCTATAAAACCCTTACCAAAAACTTAGAGGAAGAAATGAACATGTTTTCTCCTTGCACTAAAGAAAATTGTTGGATTTCTTTTCCACTCCAACTGCTGTGGTTCTGGACAGCCTTGCAGATATGTTTTAAGCAAGGCTCAGTTTTCCAAACATTAACTGTTCAATGTTTAATGTGGTGTAACCAGCAAACTTAAAGCTCACAAAAAGTTACCATGGGGTTTGCCACCAATATGAGTCATGTCATATTTTTGCTCCCCACATTAAAATACATTTAGCTGCCATTTCAAACTTTCATCAGTCTCAAGATTCAATTCATTAGCCTCACTGAAAGTAAACACAGTCTCCCTCAAAGGCACCTCTTTTGCTGAGGCTTCTGCTCTGAGATCCTGCACCTTATGGGACTTGCATTTCATTCTGTTCAAATAGCTCTGCCTCATGTTGAACTCACTGGTTCTGCAAATTTAAAGTCTGTCACCTGGCAGACCCATTTCTTTGGTAGCCCTTCATCAACCAGAAGGATTCCCAAACTACTACTACTTCTCTGGACTCTTCTTATTTCCTGATTCATAAATCAGAACGTATTTTAGAACTAACCTTTTCTTTATGCCTTATTCAAATTCTGGGGAGTACTTGCTACACTGCAGAAGCATAAACTTCCATTTATATGTGGACAGAACTAACTCTACACACAGTCACACATCTGTTTGTTTTGTTTTCTACAAACATCCTAATCAATAATATGTGTAAGATTACCTTTGTAGAGGGCTTTATGAATGTGTTGCATTTTACTATCTTAAATAGAATTAACAATTACCTTAAGTTACTTGGGGTCAATTCTACTAGAGTTTAACCACCTCAGTTGCCTTTTTCAAATATGCAGTTTCTGATGATGTTTGTGCAGTGGTAATATGGTCTTGTTTTAATGACTTCACAAACCATTATAAGCTTGATATGATATACAGATCCAGTTCTTCCTTTGGAGCTACTGGTATAAATGTGTGACATCATACTCTATCACCCAGTAGAAAGAGGTTCAGACTCTGTCCTATAAGTTACCAAGAATGGACCTACTTTTGTCCAAAATGAAAGTTAAGTACTTTCCATAAGATTAGATCCAGTAGAGCAGGTTCATTTTTGGTAATGTCCTCACCCATCTTCTTCAACCTTGAGAAAGAAGGTTTTATGTGTTCTTAAGATGGCTATCATTATATTTGGACAGGGAGAGTTATGCAGTATATTATGATATGAGGTAGGAACTTAGCCTTGAAAGTTTTATGTATAGCCTTAGCCCTATGAGTTAGCAAGGATGGACTTATTCAATGAGATGCAGCATTCTGGAAAGTATGTAATTTTCATTTTTGATAAAGGTCAAGCCCTCTGTCACCCTCATGTGGTATGATCTCACAGTCTCCGTATTGACAGGAAATGAAGTCAGTGAAATGTAACATCTGAATCAGAGGGATAGTGCACATGGATGTACACGCTATATGCACAAGAGAATGACTTGCCTGCATATAACTATGTTCTCACCGGTGATTTCTAAGCTTAAAGGCAAACTAACAAAAAAGCAGGGTGTTTTCTAAAGAAAATTTCACTCTGCTCTTTTTAGTCTTTTAAAATAAATTACTTTGACAATTAGGAGAATAAAAGATCTCTTTCTATTTGTAGATGTAGATGTGATGCATAACTCTGTCTAACAGACTCAGTTGCAACTATTTGCCAAATATCTTTAAAAAGACATCCTTTTTAGCTGTGCACATCAAATGCTAGTTTTTAACTGTGCACATCAAAATCTAGAAAAAGAAGAGAGAAACAAATGTAGTACTTCCATATTCAGGGAGAGTTTAACACAATAACAACATCCCATTAAATATAATCAGAAGCAAGATATAGTCATTAGTTAATTTCTTTGTGAACTATACTAAATAAACAAGGAAAACGAATTTTAGCAGCAGCCAAGGAACTTTGTTCTGTTGTTGTCACATTATTAACCAGTATAAACTTTCAAAAGTCACCAGCACCAGTTAAGCAATGAATATTGCTTCACTCACCCATGAGGTACTGTAGGACACTAACCAACAAAATTATGAATGACAAAAGCCAGATACCAGAATTGCAGAACTGATAAAATCCACAAACTGCAATTAATATGAACATGTATCTAAGGCCTCAGTGCTTATATAATACATTTCAGTCATAAGAGGACAAAGACACAGCACACTGCTGTGATTGCATTTCCTTATCATTTATTTTTATTTTTTTTTTTTTTCTGAATTTTGCTTTTGCCATATTTGTGCTTGTGGGGTCAGGTTTTCATCCAAGTTTGATCTTTTCAGGATTCCATCTAAACTCTATTCACCCAGGATCAGTTTTGTATGTACGCTAAACTATTTTGCTTTAGAACTTGTGACAGATCACATAACAAGATATAGCCAAATGTAATAATGCATATCATGGACAGTCATGTTGAAATGTAGCTGATAAGAATAATTGTAGTGACAAATTACACGCCTCAATACCCACATCCTACTGTAAAAAACATATTTTCTGAGAACAATGAGAAAAGGGTACTTCCAAATCCCGCTGAAGGTGATGAAGACAAAAATGTAGAGCAACAACGTGTAAGGACTTCAGAACACCACCACAGCAACTTAATTCTTCAGATTCAAAACAAACGACCAAGTAAAAACAAGTGTTTTATTAAAAAATAAACACTCAAAGACAAACTGGATAAAATCCAATAAGCGGTTTCTGCTATTCAGCCTTCATCAGATCGTAACGCTTATTTCTATGTCATAATTTAAAAAGAAGAAACTATCCAATCATCTTTCTGATTCTAAAATAACAATGAGGTTAATAGCCAATGGTTGTGGCAAAAATTTTAATTTCTTATAGGGAGAGAGATAAAATTAACAACCAATCAAAAGATCAGGATAAACTCCATTTGGTGTTGTCAGAACCAATCAAATGGTAGTAATAACCACCAATCGTTGTTCGCTACCTCTCTATGTCTTTTTCTACATCATCCATATCAACTTCTATATTTAGTAAACAACCTATGGTGTTGACTCTTCATTGTGCTTAACAACCAATGAAGCAAAGGGAACACATCTCTCCTTCATAGGTTGTTTATGAGAACAATCGTCCAATGTAAAGTGCAATAGAAATAGTCTCCAACAGCCAGTAGGAATTCACAGTATGTCCTACTTGTTACAACACTGCAGAAAACTACCAGCCGTCAGCCAGCCCCTTATCAAACAAACAAATAAACAAGCAAAAGGTTACAGTCATTATGTACAGGACTCCTACATTTCAATTCAGGGGTGGCTGCAAAAAGCCGCTTTTCTGAAGCCCATGAAAAGATATATTCCTATTGGCAGTTGGCTTTTTCATTGACCTATAAGAGACTGACTTTTGTTTACATTTTCGAATGACGAGGGGCTGATGTAGATGGCCAGTCGTTTTCTGCATTTAGGCAGGACACATTGTGAATTTCTATTGGATATTGGTTATGTTATTGACCAATAAGAGATTGGCCCCAGCGTGCCATATTTGGAGAATTGCTCTCTTAATTGACCTATAAATGAGAGCTGGGCTCTCTTTATTTTACTGGCTGCTAAATGTAATGAAGAGCTAATGCCATAGGTTGTTAATTAAACATAGTTATGCTTCTGTTATTTAACAGGTGATGAACCCCTAGGGATGATTGATGTTGTTGGAGACTTAGTTTGCGCTTAAGCTATACACAGAGATTTTTGAGGATTTTGTGATTTTATATTTTATTTCATTATTATTTTTTGTGGGTTTGAAAAATTCTGTTGGCAACTGTCACCGCGTTGAATTAAAGGAGTTATGTATGTTGCGACAGCTACCATTAGTTTATTTCTTTGTTTGATTACGTTTTGACAAGGGGTTGATGCTTATGACTGTTTTTTTGTAACCTTACAATAAGCAGGATACACTGTTAATTTTCACTGGCTATTGTTTCTGTTATTGATCCAATAAGAGACTATTTCTATTGCACTTTACATTGGACAAATTGTTCTCATAAACAACCTATGAAGGAGAGATGTGTTCTCTTTGCTTCATTGGTTGTTAAGCACAATGAAGAGTCAACGCCATAGGTTGTTTACTAAATATAGAAGTTGATATGGACAATTTAGAAAAAGACACAGAGAGGTGGCGAACAACGATTGGTGGTTATTACTACCATTTGATTGGTTCTGACAACACCAAATGGAGTTTATCCTGATCTTTTGATAGGTTGTTAATTTTATCTCTCTCCCTATAAGAAATTAAAATTTTTGCCACAACCATTGGCTATTAACCTCATTGTTATTTTAGAATCAGAAAGATGATTGGATAGTTTCTTCTTTTTAAATGATGACATAAAAATAAGCATTACGATCTGATGAAGGCTGAATAGCCGAAAGCGCTTATCGGATTTTATCCAGTTTGTCGTTGAGTGTTTATTTTTTAATAAAACACTTGTTTTTACTTGGTCATTTGTTTTGAATCTGAAGAATTAAGTTGCTGTGGTGGTGCTCTGAAGTCCTTACTCGTTGTTGCTCTACATCTTTTCTGAGAAAGGCTTTGATATACTGGCATGCATTCTGGGCAGTTTCAAGAGCTTCTAAAATATTCAGTATGTGAACTTCAAATATTAAGAGTTTTTTTTTTACTTTTCTTGATTATTTTCTTGTAGTAATACACTTTATGGGAAATTATTTATGTAGTAACAAATGTCAGTTTTAAAAATGGAAAATCTAATCCAGGTTAAGCAGATATGAGACTTGTTTGCCAGCTTAAGAGTCATTTTTTAAGTTAAATATATCATATATTTCCAGGTTCACCATGCCACAGATATTTTTATTACTATTCATTTGTTTTCCAAACCACTTGTTCTGTTGACGGTCACAATAATGGCAAACAGAGCACTGATGACCAGACCTCCTTGTCTCAAACAGTATTTAACAGCTCATTCAACTGGATCCCCATGATGCCCCAGGCAAGCAAAGATGTGTAATCTGTCCAACATGTCCTGGGTCTGTCACAGGAACTCTTTACAGTGGGCCATATCTGGTGCATCTCCAGTGGGAATGAACTAGGGGTTTGATCCCGGTCCAAATCATATCATCTGACTCCACTAGACATGGCAGATGAATGGTTATGTCTAAGCTTGTGTCACTGTCACAGAGAGTGAGCACAACAACACAATGAAGTCAAATGACAGAAGCAGGAATACAACTCTGTTTATTGTGCAGTACCAGCTGCAGTAAAACCAGAAATAATTAAAAACATAGATTAAGCGCTTTCATTCCAAAAGTACTCAGGACTTCCTCAGAACACTGAATGAAAAACCCCAACACTAAAATACTTGCTTAATCAGTCAATTATATCATTAACCAATTAGACAATAATTTAGTAAGTATTTTCAATGCTTGACAACTGTTATAATGCTTAAAACTTCCAAAATATAATTAAAATGGCTAAAATAACTACTACATAATACTCTTACCCTAAAATATTTTTAAGTTTTAATACACTATTGATGCTGACGTTTTTATTAATCCCAGGAAAATGTGTGGCATTGAGTCTTAACTGCCACTTCAGTTCACAATTACTCAAGTTCTCAATGAGAAAGACTCAATGCCACAAAATATCCTGGCAAGCAAGTATTTTAGTGTTCGTTTTTTTTTTCATGCAGTGTTCTGAGGAAGTCCTGAGTACTTTTGGGATGAAAGTGCTTAATCTATGTTTTTAATTATTTCTGGTTTATTGCAACTGGTACTGCACAATAAATGGAGTTGGATTGCTGCTTCTGACTGTCATTTGTCCTCTACAACTGGTTCTTAGTTTGTTCATGAGTGAACCCCATGAAGTCATCTCATTTCTGTTAGTTCATCTGTAATCTCATCTTTTTGGTCCCTATTCAAAGATCAGAAGAAGAAAAGAGGTTGGGAGTATATATTTAATGGTACACTAAAATCTTCCTCCTGTATGTGTGTGTGTGTGTGTGTGTGTGTGTGTGTGTGTGTGTGTGTGTGTGTGTGTGTGTGTGTGTGTGTGTGTGTGTGTGTGTGTGTGTGTGTGTGTGTGTGTGTGTGTGTGTGTGTGTGTGTGTGTGTGTGTGTGTGTGTGTGTGTGTGTGTGTGTGTGTATGTATGTGTGTATATCTGTCTGATTGCTCCCTCCTCTTAGTCCACTCTGACTAAGTTGGTCCTAACCTGATCACAGAGACAGTGCTGAGAAGCCTGTTTACATGATGTGGAGGGAAGAAGCCGTGACTATGGCCCAGATGATTGAATGAAATTTAACAGCACTGATGGTAGTGGGGCTAAGTGGAGAGAATAGGTTCAAGCAGCTGGGGGGAAGAGAGACAGCCTGGCCCACTATATTGGATACATCAACTAAATGATAAGGAGTCAACAATGGAAGGATTGAGGACCAGCTGATGGTGATAAGTGACTTGGGTACAGCTGAGTTAGGGATGATGTGGGTAGGAGCATGCATATCAAATCCCACCCAGGAAGCCAGCCAGGAACCTACAAGGAAGTAATAATAGTAATGGGGAGCAGACCCCCATGGGACCACTACATTGTCCCTTTCTGTAATGTTTGACTATCACCTCCAAAGGAACTAAGGAGGCTGATCATGTCCCTGAATGGGACTGTATAGGCTGTAGGGCCCTTGCACAAGACATAAGGTAGGGATACAAAAATATATTTCTAAGGCAGCAATAGTATTCAAGACACTCCACCAAGACAGGGTCAAGACTCCCAAAGATGATGTTAAACACTTTGTTTTTTAATTTCAAATCCCTGTTTCTAACACACTGGTAATATGCTACATATATTTTTTAATACCTTTATAACATGCATTAATATAAAAGAAAACAACCATATTAACATGTTTCCAGTTACATACATTAATATCACAAATGTTCTTTTTATAACTATCCTCAATCCTACATTAACAAAATTGCTTAATCCTGCCTTCACTTAAACCTCAGTCATCCTCCAGAACATTATTCTGTAAATATTGTTTCCACAATTTCCATTTATTTCTATGTAATTTGCTCCTTCCCTTTTCTAACAATCCCATGTCCAGTTCTTTTATCTCTGTTAACAATATTCAGTACTTCAAATACAGTTGGTTTAATTTTGATTTCTGTTTTCTAGTAATATATTTTTTGGTAGCCTATAGAATTAAACTTAACAAGGCATTACTATAGCTAGGTAATCCAGATTCTGTGTCCCAACTCAGAAGAACTATTTCCTTACTTACACCCATTTTCTCACCCAATATTTCTGACAGAATACCCAGCAGGGAATTTTTTAAAATGTGACAACTCATTATACTCCCAAAACATATTTTCCTAATTACATCTTTCCTCCCCATCACATCTGCAATATTTGCCATCTAGCTGAGGAGAAATTCTTTGGAGTCTGCTTGGAGTCTAAAAATACTGTGAAAACACTTTCAAGCAACAATCCTAAGCCTTCTAGACTTTGTTGCATACTTGGGAGCCACAAATATGTCTTCCAATTGTTCTCTTGTAAATTGCTTATCCAGTAGCTCTTCCCAATATTTTTAAACTGATTGATTCTAATAGCTATTGTGCAATATTTTACATGTGCCTATTTATTAGCATCTTCTGTTCTAGATTTAACTAAAATGTCTACCAGAACAGGTCTTCCACTTAACATTCATCCATTCTTTTATCTTTGCCTATACTCTGATATCAATCCCTAGTACGGAAGGCAGTCTATAGCCTGCAATACAAATGTTTTCTTAGCCTCATCCCATTCTGTTACATTTCCCTCTCTAGTTATTTGCCCCCAATATCCTGGTTCCTTTGCCAGTTTTCTCCAGCAAATTTCAGCTCTCTCTTGCCTATTCTCTGTACCCCTACTTGCAGTCATACTTATCGGCAAAGCCTCCTTTCTCCATTCTCTTGTTGGCTTAGTTCTTAAAATACTTTCTGCTACTTTATGAATATAATATTCTATATGGCTGTTGTTCTCCTTAAGGATCTGCATCCAGAATCCCACTCTTTCCTCATTTCTTGAACTTTCTTTGTCAACATCTCTAAATATAAAACAAATAACAAAGGGGAGAGAGGAAGATCAGTATTCAGTAGGGAAATGAAGATTGTCCTTTTCTTCACTGTCATGTGATATCAGAATTGATATATATATTTAGCAAGGGTGAGCAGCCCCTTATATGGAGGGAAAAATACATTTTCTTATTTTATTTTTTTATTTTTTTTTTTTGGATTACAAACCAGTGATGGTTCAATCTTTTTTTCTTAGTCGTTTTAGTTTGATTTCACAAACTATATCCAAATACAATATGCTCTGATGTAAGGTATCTGCTTATTCTAAAGTTATAAGGGTATTTCCTCACACTCATGAGCATGTTACTCATAAACTAATCAATACACTTAGGTGAAGTACATTTCCAGGTAGTATTAGGCAAGCTTGTCTGGTCTTACCTTAAAACACTGGAAAACTGTATTATTGATGCATCGGTATGTTAAAAGTACTTCCTTTTTTTTGATAAAAAATAGGTTCATTTAAAATTGTGAAAATTTTAAATTTTAATTTCAGTTTTTGCAGAATGATGAATTAACCTCACTTATATCATTTTATATAGTTCTTTGTAATCCTGTGTGCACTTCAAGCAATCTTGAATAATTACTGTTTTTTTGTTCTCTAAATTCATTGCTTAATGTTGCAGGCACAAACCCATGTGAACATGCAGGTGTATGTGAAAACACTGAAGGTTCCTTCATTTGCCGTTGTTCACAAGGATATATTGGCACCCGCTGTGAAATTGACCTCAATGAGTGCCAGTCTCATCCCTGTCAAAATGGTGCAACCTGTATTGACTTGCTAGGAAAATTTGAATGCATCTGTATTCTAGGTAAGTTAAATGACACTTCAGTAAAACAGTGCGATATGTATTTTATTGAACATTGTTAACCAACTTAGACTGTAATAGTCTATATATATATATATATATATATATATATATATATATATATATATATATACTCTGTATACTGTGGACAATTATGACAGAGTATAATATTAGTAAGAAATGTAAAAATGTATGCTGTTCTGCATGTAATAAAAATAAAGTAAGAATTTTAGTGACTAGATTGTTAAGCAGATATAAAAATGACATATATCAGGGATGTTTTATGAGTAGTATATTATTTGCATTAGTTATAAATGCATTAGAGATGTAAATTTGCAAATAAGAGGTGCTACTTATATTAGAAATGAAGGGATTGTTTACTTATGCAGATATTATATTGATTATGAGAAACAAAGTCTGGATGAAAGAAGTTATATGTTATATACATAAATATTTAAATATAATAGGCATGACTTTAAATAAAGAAAAAAGTAAAGGACTGGGTGATATAGTAAAGAAAGGAGGATTATCTTTCATGATAAAATAAATCTCTGTGATAGGAACATGATTTGGGGGGTATAAATGTAAGTGAGGAACAATGGAATAGGATGCTACATGAAATAAAGGAGCTTTGTTGCATTTGGAAAACATACAAGTTATTGTTTAATAAAAAGGTTTATTTGATCAATTCAGTTATATTGGGAAATATTGCATATTTAGCTAGTGTCTATATGTTGCCAATAATCTATGAAAAGAAATACTATAAGTATTCATTTTCTTTCATACAGGGTTCAGTATTGAATCCAGTGAAGAGTTTAGTCTCATACATATACAAGGAAGATGGAGGTTTAGCAATATTGTTTATTCCACTTCTTTAATTTGTATAAAGTTTTGCTTTGGGTAAATTATGAAAATGAAAAGTTAGTAGTAAATGTATTAAACTACAAATATAAGTGACATTGAGATATGTTAAAAATTTCAAAAGAGGTAAAGCATGTTTAAATGAAGTAATAAAATGTTACCAAGAAAAAAATACTTTGTGGAAAATAAAAAAATTATGAAATAGAAAATGAGAGGTAAGTGTGGTAGAAAAATGTCATGAAACAATATTATTTGTTATGTTAATCCTTGGGCTGAGCTAATGAAAGAAAGGGTTAAAGATATAAAGTACAAAATAAATGGTGCAGGAAGCAATGAGAATGTCAAGATTTTTTATGGAGATGATTAATTAATAAATTATCAGTAAAGGGAAATATGCCTTATAAAAAATCAGCAGAACATGTTTTCCTAGAATATATAACAGTGGCAAAATTGTGGGAAAATTGTGTAAAGAAAATGTCTTTGAAATATAAAAGAGGTAAATTAAATAAATATTAATATGGATATTATAGCCGTAAAAATAAGGAATATGTGAGTAAAATGGATAAAGGATTATTTTATTTGGAGCAAAAGTTAAATGCAACCAGGTTTAATAGTAAATACAGACTAGCAGTAATTTAAGAAACAGATGGTGGTTATGGAAAAAGGAGTGGGCTTCAAATAATATAACGAAGGTTTAACATAATAATGAAAAGTATAATATCTATGGCTGTATGACAACAGAAAGAAATGAAAATATGTACACTGTATACTTTTGTAATTATGTAAATATGTAAGTTTGTAAATAGTATTGTAGATATATTTTTAAATAAACAATGCCTATACTTTTTGATAGGTGCCATGGAATATTTTGCAATCCCCTCAGCTGCCACCAACTCAGGCAGATGGGGCCTCGGGTTAACATCTCATTAAGGAAATGACACACTCAGGAGTAAAGCATCACCCTTATGCTACACTGCAGTGCCATCAATCCAACTCCCTAGTGTGGGAATAGAATCCGTAGCTTCTGCACCAAAGGGGGACATGTTACCTGTTGCATCACTAACACTGTACTACCTTTCACTCACTAAATCATGCCTGGGGCACCAAGGCCCTAAGTTTTCTAGCATAACTGATGCAGTATGAATGAATGTAGTGCAATTATTATGAATTATTTGTGTGACTATTTCTTCATTTTTTATGACTGGAAGGCAACACTGTGCCACTTTACAATGTGTAACATAATGCACATGATCCAAATCATAATCACTTATGAAGAGGCGTAGCAAAGGAAGCTCAAAGGAAATGTGGTTGCATAATAGTAAGATATCCACCTTACAGCTCTTGTGTCCAAGGTTCAAGCCTGACTGCCACTCCCTGCTTGTAGAGTTTTGTACATTCTTTCCATGTCTCTGTAGGTCTCTTCTCTGTACTTCAGTTTCCACTCACCTTCCCAGAGCATGGAGCTTGAAATGAGGACAACCATACAAAAAGAAATAAGTAGGCTAAAAGTAGGGAAGGACATTTCATCAGTAAGGCAAAGGTTGAATGGAAGAAGCATCTGAAGGTACGTAGTAAAAATGAAAAAAGCAGGAAGAGAGATTTAGGAACAAACTTGAAAAGGGAAAAACATAAGGAGCATGTGAATATTTTAAATAAATATGTAACCCTGTGTGTACTTCATGCATTCACTTATACTTTTTTCTCCAAATTGTTTTCAAAAGAAGTAGAGTAGAGAATAGCAATTTGGGAATGTCATAGGAGAATGAATAGAAAAGTAGGAGGTAACAATGGAAGAGATGAATAGCACAACAGGACTGATTGAGGATAAAAGCACCAGGACCACATGGGAATCCTCCAAAGATCCTGAAAATGTCTGTTGTTGCTTTGCTAAGATCTACAGAATAACAGCATATCACAAGAAATAGTGCCCCAGTCTACAAGGCTGGGGCTAGGAATAAGCCAAAAAATGTGCATTTATGAGCCTAACTTTAGTGGCACACAAAACACTGGATCCAATACTGAAGTCAACCATACCTCACAACTGAGAAAGTCCAGATTTTTGCAGAATGTCCAGATTTTTTCCTCATTCTATTCCTCACAGAATTTGAGTTTTTCTGGAAAGTCATTGAAGACTCACTATCACTACTGTCAGCCCCCTTTTTCCAATTTTCTATATGGGGTTGGGGAATCATGTTACTTGTCACCATCTCTCTCGATTCAATGCCACACTGCTGCCTTCTTCGACATTCATGCTTGACTGTCGCAGATCTTCTTTCACAGAATCCATCCACCTCTTTGCTGGAAGTTCTCATTTCCTCTTACCTTCTTCCTGTCTGTCCCAAATTGTCTTCACCAGATTCCCTTCTGCTTTTCTACATGTGTCCAAACCACTGTAATCTGTTCTCTTTGATCTTTACTGCAATTGGAGCTACTTTGGCTTCTGCTCTTGTGTCCTCATTTTTTCGTCTGTCCCACAGAGTGCATCCTACAACCCTTCTCAGGCACTTCATTTCCATCATCTCTAGCTTCTTCAACTGCTCTTCCTTTGCTGCCCAGGTTTTTGTACCATACAGTAGTACTTGTCACACCACTGTCTTGCACACCTTACTTTTCAACTTCTTTGGCATTTTTCTGTCATAGACTACATGTAACACTCTATGTCAATTGGCTGAAGCCCCTCTGATTCAAGCTTTGACCTCTTCATTCAGACTTCCCTTCTCCTCAGCCACCCCTCCCAGATACTTGAAGCTGTTTACCTGTTCCACTATCTTCCCTTCTATCTCAGTTCTCAGTATCTTCTGATTTCCCCAGTTTGCTGCCATTACCACTGTCTTATCTGTGATTAGTTTCATCCCATGTGCCTTCATCTGCGTATCCATTTATCAATCACCGTCTCTAGAACGTTTGCGCAATGTGATAGGAGTTTGATTCCTCTGTACTGCCCACAGTTGTGGATGTCCCTTAGTTCTTGTACACTGGCAGGAGTATGCTTATTTACCAGTCATCTGGGATACACCTTTCTCTCCACACTGCTATGAGTACTCTCAGGAGCCATTTCTCCCCTATCTCACCCAGCATCTTTATCATAACTGCTGTGACCTCATCTGAGCCTGCTGCTTTCCTTGACTTCATTTTCCTTGGTGCGATTCTTACTTCTTCTAGGGTGGGCTCCTCTTCATGTATCATTGTAGGCTGTTTCTGGGGCAGTACAGCTTTTGTGGGGTTTTCTTCATTCAGAAGCTGCTGGAAATGCTCCTTCCATCTGCCTTTGGTGTCCTGTGGACTGGTGAGCAGGTCCTTGCTGGCATCCCTTATGAAGGGTGTCTGACTATCTTCTTTATCTTTCTGTCTTTGCCTTGCAACCTGATAAAGTTTCTTTGTGACACCAAATGAGTCACATTCCAGAAGCTGGTAGAGTGCCCCTGATGCTTTATTCTTTGTATTTGCAACTACTTTCATTGAAGATTAAAGTCACTAAATTATAACAGACATTTAAGTTTCAGACTTCATGTTCTTCATAAAATACATATTAACACAAAACCTGTCATTCTAACAACTTTCTAAGTCTGTAAGAGCAATATTCAAAATATTTCCCTACTTTTGAGCCTTTGATCTCCCATTATTTTTGGCTTTGTCCAGATTTCTTGTGTTAAAAGTTTGAGAAGTCTGATTAGTCAAGACATGTGAGATTCCTATAATAGAATGCGATGCTCAATAAATTATTTCAGCTAATATTCAGTAAAGGTAGATCATATCAAAATATTCTGATCCTGTTTTATGACAGGGTCAATAAGTGAAAATAGTAGGCATGCAAATGTGATATAACTGGATTCCAGCATTTATATCGGGGGAATAAATTTAATAACTCACACAGCTATCAGCATGGAAAAATGGCAAGTGATCTCCAACAGGGCTTGATCTTTGGTCCATCCATATTGAATGTGTCTCACACATGGCATGGACCAATCACTGAGCAGTTCACATGATGTTTAGAGGTCATGGTAGCTGCAGGAACAAGTATAAAGTTGAATATAAAAAAAAATGAGTGCATGGTCTAAAAAGTGTCAGCTTCTTAAATGTGGAAACGCAGGTCACAATGCTAGAGATGTTATAGGAAAAATGGCAAGAATGGAGGAAGCAGAAGGTATCGATAGAGGTCAAAGTAACTCAACTTTGTTTTCCTACTAAAAAGTGAAGAGACTAGATGGAATATGTTATGGGTTCATAACAGGATAATATGATGGAATAACACTAGAAAGGAATGTTATGTCAGGTGGGTATGACCATAACCAAAAGATCAAGTTAACACAGTTTTAAGTTTGACAAGGCAAACAACTTTTTTAACACAGACTGTAGCAGGAAGAAGGAAACAAATATTGAAATGATTGGTAGACGTTGGGGCAGTTGAAGCATTTAAAGCAGCTTAATATTTCTGGAGGTACAGGATGATGTGTGGGCTTTTGCCTTAGGTTAACCACTACAGTCAAGCAAACTAGACAGACTTGTTAGCATCTAACTTTCAGTAACTTTTAATATGTTATGTGGCATTGTATATATTTGTCATGAATTCAGTGTTTGTTGTATGCTATGTGATAGCTAATGGGTAACAGTGCAGTAGGTATTACTCAGTAGGAAGAACAGCAATTAATGCACGACAAAGTACAATCAGGTGTAGGAAGAACTAGGTGAACAATGGGACAGCAGTATACATAGAAGCAATAAACATATGGAAAGGGTCTACAATGTTTGTAGGTAATCATGTGCAAAGACTTCCATAAGTAAAGATCACAGTTAATACAAGTATTCTGAAAAAGGTGTCGCAGAAAGTGTGCATTTTGTTAGAAAAATGTCTTATCTTACAGAAGACAAGAACTGGCTAGTTTCTGTTTAATTGAAATGTTAGATCACAGCTGAGTAATCCATATCCTTCCAAAATAAACCCATACTGATCAAAAACAATGTCACCTCCAATAATATCCCCCCCCTCCGTGATCAAAAAAATATAGCTCACTCAAATTCCTTCAAAGATATATATATATATATATATATATATATATATATATATATATATGTGTGTATATATATATATATATATATATGTATATATATATATATATATATATATATATATATATAGATATATGTATATATATATGTATATATGTATATATATATATATATATATATATATGCATATATATATATATACACACACACACACACACACACACACACACACACACACACATATATATATATATATATATATGTATATGTATATATATATATATATATATATATATATATATCTATATATGTATATATGTATATATACTCCATGATCATACAAAGCTGCGATTCATAAATTACAATAGTAACAGTATTTTGGAAAATTAATGAAGGTGCTGCGGTAACGTTGTCGCCTCACAGTAAGACACTGTCCGGTTCGATTCTCAGCTAGAGCGTCTTCTGCGTGGAGACATGCGTGACTGGGCGTACCTTCGTTGAAGGTTTTGCGTCAGGGCTGGTAACTCGGCAAATAAAACTCAACTACCAATCATTAGCGGACCAGAGTTCCGCTGTGGCGACCCCTAACCGGGAAAAGCCGAAAGACACAACAACAATGAATGCAAGGAAATTTATTTGGGAACTTAGAACTTAAAACCTTAGTAAACTTCCCTCAATGTCTCATAAGGAAGATGGCATAGCTATTATACCTACCTAACATATATTACTACAATTCTACAGCATTCTGCACTATATACTGCATAGCTACAAAGTTAATGATGCATACATAACTAGTATTCAAATTGGGAGAGTTTCCAGTGATAGCCATAACTAACAGACAAGATAATAATAGTCATCAGATACTATCTTTTGCAGATGCACACAATGCTAGCTCATAAATGTTCTATTAATTTTATTTTTTGAAGATCTCTCAAAACTAAACTGAGTTTTGCTATGCAATGTGTTGCACAGTCTGGAAATGGTGGTATATTGGCCTGAATTACAAAATGGTCTATCCTGTGGCCTGACACCAAGGTGAAGATAATATAATGATCTGAGGTCTGAGCGGGAACATGTCTGGTAGAAAGACTAACTAGATGTTTTCAGATCTCATAAAGTGTACTTTGGGATTAATGTAAAGATTCAGGTAGTGTATCCTGACGTGGTCAGTATTGTAAATCCAGTGTCAGTCCTGTCTTATATAATGAGTCTGCTTATCTAGGACTTCCTAACTCAGGACTAGATTGTTTCCAGCTGTTGTAGAGCTCCACAACCTGGCTACGTAGAGATATGTCCTTCTGTTTCCAAGCATCACTTTAATGCAGTGAAGTCTCAGGTTTACTGTGTAAGGTAGGGACAGGAAGATCAAATCAGGTAGGGAGGTAGCATTTTATAGCTGTGTGGAATGGAATGATGGCAGCTGAATGACTGACAATTAGATAATTAATTCTTTTGAATTAATTTTTACATTTATTTTACAGTGAGATAAACTGAACCAACGAAGCCTGTTTCAGATGCAATGCATTGCAAAATTTAAGGGAGCATATTATTCGGTTAATTTGATACTAACTACTCAGTTAAAATGCTTTTGTACAAACCATTTCTTTCTTAGCAGGACAAAGCTGTAGGGCTCAAAAATATGAAGTCAGCTGTAGCTCTAAGTAATTAAAGGTTATTCTTTCACCCTTCAGTTTAATTCCCCACTTCCTATACACTTACAGCCCCTATCAAAATACTTCTTTCATAAGTAGATGAGAGAAAGGGGGAAGACAGAGCTACTGACATTGAGGCTAAATGTTAAACAATGATGTGACACCCGTGCCCTGGACCAGCAACCAAGAAGCCTCAATCCTCATGACTAACACCAGAGAGGGCATCTCATATATGAAGAAAGGATAACAAATACACACAGTAAAGTGCAATGTCCTTTAAGAGCACACAGAGATCACAGTCAGTCTGGGGCTGGTCACTCCCTTGCTCTCCAGTTCCCCAATAAGACTCCCCACTGGCACAGCTATAGGGTCCAAATCTCAGCCTAGCTGGGCAGGTTAAAACCTCCAGCACCCTCTCTGTCCAACCAGTGCTTCGTGTCCTTGCCAAAGTAGCTGACACACACACACTTTGAGATAAGAGTTTAAACAACCACACAGACACTCCTGGGAAAGGCTGGCATAGGTTCTCCAGCTGTGCCCCTATTACCCAGACTATACGGTAGTACCACCTGCCACCACCCAGCTAATATTTATCAGCTACTCAAAGGCCCTTAAAAGGGTGTCCAATTATTATTCTGCAATATTATTATCCAATTGGTAGTATAACTAAACAGTCAAGGCATATTAGAGTAACTTCGTACAGTAATCACTATGAATATGCAATGTACTCTAGAGCTTAAAGTATAGACTTCCGTGGTGGTGCAGTGGTAGCATTGTTGCCTCACAGCAAGAGGTTCTCCCATTCGATTCTCAGCTGGACTGTGAGGAGTGCCTTCTGTGTGGAGTCTGCATGTCCTCCCTGCGGTTGGGTGGGCGTTCCAAAGACATGCGTAAATGGGCGTGCCTTAGTTGAAGGTTGAACGTTGAGCTGGCACCTTGGCATTCGTGAAAATCTACTGCCAATCATTAGCGGACGACAGTTCTGCTGTGGCGACCCCTTACCGGGAAAAGCCGAAAGACAACAACAACAACAACTCTAGAGCTTAAATTATCTCTACACAAAATAGCCACAGTTAAAAGGTTTTAAAATATTTAATAATAAATAATAAAAACATAAGACAATACTTCTTACTACACAGTGCTAGTCAAGAGTTCAGAGATCACAGAGAAATACTTAAAATAATTCAGTAGTACAGTTCTGATATCACAGAAAAATGCTTAGTCTAATCTTTCTAGTTTCTAGCTATTTCTAAAAGAAAACACAAGTCTAAGGTAAGTTACATTTAGAACAAGACAGTGCTGGTGAGTTGGATGGTCAAGACAAAAATGCTTATTCCTCTCTGGTTCTCTCTGTTTAAATTGAAATTGAGTTTCTGATTCACATTACATCATTTTTCACACTTCCCTGGGTTCCCAGCCTAACAGAAACTGCATTTACATTCTTAACATCTCCTTTTGTTATTTTGCAGCTGGTCAGGAAGCACAGCAATAAAAATACATTTGCATGTTTAAATCTAGCAATTTAACTCTTGGTTAAAACAATAGCAAGAATTCCTTCATCTAGACACTTCAGCACAACTGTCGACATCAAAGGGTCACCACATGCTTTACTTTGGTCAGTAGAGTGCACTGTTGTCACATTTTTTCCCAGTTCCACATGTAACACTATTTCTTTACATTTAAGACAACAAGCCTGTAGTTTACATTCATATTTACAAATGACAGAATTATCTATAAAATAAAATTCTATCTGGCTAGGCTGGCAGCCTTCACATTTCTCCCTCCCCCCAGAGAACTCAAGCTAGTTTTTCAAGTGACCCTTCAGAAACACTGCTTGAGAGGGTTAGGTCTATCTGAGTGTGCCTTACCCCATTCCCTGTCTTGAGAGCCCATCTGCATTGGCACTGCTAATCCCACTGCGGTGCTGCACTGACATATCATATGCTTGCAACCCCAGGCTCCATCTTAGCAACTTGGCATTTTGTTGGCTGGCTCTGTGTAACTATGTTAGGGGGTTGTGATCTGTCATAATAGTGAATTTCCTTCCATACAGATAAGGCTGAAGTTTCTGCAGTGCCCATGTTATGGCTAGACATTCCTTTCTACAGCTGCATAGCATTCCTCCCTGGATTGGAGCCTATGACTGAGATAAACCACTGGGTGTTCTTCTCACTCTGAAGAAATCTGGCTAAGTACAGCCTCCACCCCATAGTTTGAAGCATCCACCTGCACAACACATTCTGTGCTGTAATCTGAACTGGCTAACACAGGGGGTCCTCCCAAAGCTTCTTTAAGCTTCTGGAATGCCTGCTCACATGCTGAGGTCCACACTACTTTATCTGGCCTGTTCTTCCTTCTCAGGTCTGTGAGGGGAGCAGCTATGGAACTATAACTGGGGATGAACTTTCTATAGTACCCTGCTGTCCCTAAAAATGCCCTCACCTACTTTTTAGTAACAGGTGCAGGCCATGCCTGAATGGCTTCCACTTTGACAGGTTCTGGCCTTATCTTACCACTACCCACTCTATGTCCTAGGTAGGAGACCTCTGCCATACCTACCTGACATTTGCTCGGCTTAATGGTCAACCCTGCCCACTGTAGTCTGCCCAGCACCTCCCTGACATGCTGAAGGTGCTCTGGCCAGGAATGGCTGTAGATGGCAATATCACCTAGGTAAGCAAGGACAAACCCTCCTGCTCCTGCTAGGATATGATATACCAGCCTCTGGAAAGTTGCTGTGGCATTCTTCACCCCAAAGAGCATTTTTTTGAACTCATACAAGCCAAAAAGAGTCACAATTGCTGACTTCTCTTTAGCACTGGGAGTCAAAGGCACCTGCCAGTAACCCTTGGTAAGATCAATGGTTGTAAGATACTTAGCCCCACCCAGTTGCTCTAGGGCCTCATCTGTCCTAGGCATGGGGTAAGCATCTGACTCTGTGTGACTATTTAATTTCCTGTAGCCCACACAGAACCTGGTGCTGCCATCCTTCTTTGGCACCAGCACCACTGGGGAGGCCCAGAGACTGTTGGACTCTTGAATCACCCCTAGTTCCAACATCTCCTGCACCTCCTCCCTCAGAGTCTGTTTGACTCTCTCAGGCACTCTATAAGGGGGCTGCCTAATAGGCCTTTGGGGTCCTGTATCCACCTGGTGCTGCCCCAGGTGGGTGTACCCTGGTTATCCAGTGAACATGTCCCCAAATTCCTGCAACACTGCTCGGATTTCTTGAACCTGAGTAGGAGATAGCTGCTGGGATATTGCTACACCTTCCACCGGGGTATCAGCCCAAGCCTCACTGAGGAGATCAGTCTCCAGATCTCCCTCAGACTCCTTCTGCAATCCACTGCAAATGCTCAGCACAATGGCCTCCCTATCATGGTAAAGTTTCATCATGTTAACATGGTATAATTTGTGCCCCTGCCTTCTGCCTAGCAGTTCCACCATGTAGTTAACATCACTTACCTTTCTTACCAACTCGTAGGGTCCCTCCTTAACTGCTTGCAGCTTGTTGTGTCTGACAGGAATGAGAACCATTACCTGCTGCCCCACAATATACTCTATAGCTCGAGCATTCCTGTCATACCACACCTTTTTCTGTTGTTGGACTTCTGACAGGTTCTCCTGGGCCACGCTCATGAGTTCCCTGAGCCTTGTCCTGAGGTTTAGGATGTATGCCACAACAGACTCCTTGTGAGACTCACACTTACCTTCCCACTCATCTCAAATTAAATCTAGAGGTCCCCTCACCCTATGCCCATACAACAACTCAAAGGGTGAAAACCTGTGGATTCCTAAGGAACTTCTTTGTAAGCAAACAACAGATGGGGCAAATATTTGTCCCGCTCTCTCTTAAGCTGATCTGCAAATGCCCGTAGAATGGACTTGATTGTAGAGTTTAACCTCTCAACAAGCCCATTAGTTTGGGGATGGTAGGGGTGGTCTGCATGTGCTTCACCCCACAGGACTTCCACAGACAAGCCAGCAGGTCTGACATGAAATTGGCACCACTGTCAGTCAGTATTTCTTTTGGGAAACCTACCCTGCTGAAAATCTCTAACAAAGCATTTGCCACCTTCTCTGCCTCAATGGAGGACAAAGCCACTGCCTCAGGGTATCATATAGCATAATCCACTACCACTAGGATATACCTTTTCCCTGTGGAACTTAGGGTACTCAGAGGACCCATAATATCCATAGCTACCCTCTGAAATGGCTCCTCAATCACATTCAAAGGCATCAAAGGAGCTCTTACCTTGTCTCCTGCCTTGCCCACTTTTTGGCACTGCTCACAGGTCCTGCAGTACCCTGTTACATCTCTGGAAATTGCAGGCCAATAGAAGATCTGCATAATATGCCTATTTGAATGTTTTATGTTCATATGACCTGCAAAGGGATTATCATGGGCTATGGCTAGAAGCGCCAGATGGTAGGCTCTAGGCACTACCAACTGCTGTACTCTCTCACCTTCTAGCCTTCCCTCAGGCATACACTCTCTGTATAGTAGCCTTTTATCCCAGTATACAGATTCCCCCTTTCCTTGACAATCAGGTGCCTCCCTAGCTACCTGCCTCAGGCCTTGCAATGTAGGGTCTGATAGCTGAGCCTGTCTCAACTCTCTCCTTGTAACCCTTCCCAGCTCCCCTTCCATAGGATGTCTGGCATCCTCTGACAGTGGTGCCTCACTGTCAGCCTGGGTACTACTACTCACTTCTACCTTTGAAGTCACTCTGTCCAAGGGAACATCAGTACCCACAAGCAGCTGTGGCTCACCTTCAGTCTCACTGCTACTGAGTAGCTCCCTCCCTGAAGTAACCACCTCACCAGTCCTGGCTGCAAGTATGCAGTCTGTCTGGGTCTCCCCTAGGCTACCAGACCCACATGCTTGTCTCCTAGCCTGACCGCGTGTAACTGCATAAGCACATGGTACTGCCTCATCCAAATCCTTCCCTATCAGGACATCTGCAGGATGGTAGTTCAGTACCCCTGTTGTCTCAAGCCAACCTTCTATTGGCATTTTGTCTCTCCCACTTACTGGCTCCCTCACCTTTTGTTCCCCACCTTGCCTCTGTGGACATCTGTATGCCACATGGCCCCACTGGTTGCATTCAAAACATTTAACCCTAGGTTCTGGATGTGTACCTGGACTAGTGGCTTCCCCTGCTACTGGCAAATTCTGTTGGGGCAGTCTGTGCTGCCCACAATGGGTTTCTTTAGACCCATGAGCAGTATTGGGGGTCCCCTTCCTGTGCAGGGTTGCCCTGCTTGCTAGGTATAGGTCTCCCTTCATCCCCAACTCATCTGAAGTAGCACATTGTCTATCAGCTAACCAGATCCTCATGTCCTCAGGCAAAGTGCTAAGGGCTTGTTCCCTCACCAAAAGGTCTGCCAGTCCTTCAAAAGTGGCAACCTGACATCCACTCACCCACCTATGGAAATAAGTGCTCAGTTCAGCAACATATTCACACACACTTTCATCTGCTTTGCATCTATGCTCACAAAACTTTTTCCTATACGTTTCAGGTGTTAGCTTAAAAAACTCTAATAGACAATTTTTTACAGCAGTATAATCAAAACATGCAACATCAGACATTTTAGACAATACAGTTACAGCTTTACCATGGAGTAAGGAGGGGGTCAGGAACCGTACCCAGAGCCTTTGGTCAACACTATACTGTTTGCATACCCTCTAAAACATATGAATGAAACTATCAAAATTATCCCCCTCATTAAACTGCAGAAGAAATTTATCAACCTTTTGTGCTTTTGGGGTCCAGTTATTCCCCTCCCCATTACCTCCATGACTCTGGCGAAGAGTCAGCATTTCTCTCTCATGCTTCCTCTGCCTCTCCTTTTCCTCGGCTTTTATCTCCAAATGCCTGGCCTCCAACTCAAGTCTCTTTAGCTCCAGATGGATTTTTAAGTCCTCTGCAGAAAGGTTGAGCTGTCCATTCTCCGAGGGTATTATATCTCCACTGCCAGTCCAATTGTTCTCCTGGTTGCTGTTTTCTGATGGAGCTGTAACCAAGGCTGCAATCAGGTCTGCCTTAGTCAGGTTCCCATGCACCAGACCCTTAGACTGGCACATCTCCGCCAGCTCGCTCCTTGTCAGCTTTTCATACTCATCTGCTGACATGCTGCCTGCTCTCCCTGACTAACTAAGCTAACAAAAGAAATAAAACAACTGTGATCTGAACTCTGACTATTCACTGTGTGACTGATTTAGAGTACAAAACAACTTCAAAGCTCACTGTACACAAGCTACAGGAATTCACTCTACCCACACCACTACAAGCCAATTAGTATTTACCAACCAATTAATATATGCTGTGGATATCCCACCACTGCCAAGCAATTAATATGTGATGCCCGTGCCCAGGCCCAGCAATCAAGGAGCCTCAATCCTCACCACTAACACCAGAGAGGGCATCTCATATGAGAGGAAAGGATAACAAATGCACACAGTAAAGTGCAATTTCCATTAAGAACACACAGAGATCACAGTCAGTCCGGGTCTGGTCACTCCCTTGCTCTCCAGGTCCCTAATAAGACTCCCCACTGGCACAGCTATAGGGTCCAGATTTCAGCCTAGCTGGGCAAGCTAAAACCTCCAGCACCCTCTCTGTCCAACCAGTGCTTCGTGTCCCTGCCCAAGTAGCTGGCACACATGCACTTTGAGATAAGAGTTTATACAACCACACAGTCCTGGGAAATGCTGGCACAGGTTCTCCAGCTGTGCCCCTATTACCCAGACTATAGGTTGTTCTCCCTGCCACTACCCAGCTAATATTTATCAGCTACTCAAAGGCCCTTAAAAGGGTGTCCAATTATTACTGTGCAATATTATTATTCAATTGGTAGTATATATTTAGAACAAGACAGTGTTGGTGAGTTGGATGGTCAAGACAAAATGCTTATTCCACTCTGGTTCTCTCTGTTTAAATTGAAATTGCAGTCCAGATTCACACTACATCATTCTTCATACTTTCATGGGGTTCCCAGGCTATACATTACATCATTCTTCACACTTCCTTGGGTTCCCAGGTTAACAGAAACTGCATTTACATTCTTAACATCTCCTTTTGTTATCTTGCAGCTGGTCAGGAAGCAGAGCAATAAAAATACATTTGCATGTTTAAATCTACCAATTTAACTCTTGGTTAAAACAATAGCAAGGATTCCTTCATCTAGAATCTTCGGAACCACTGCCTACATCAAAGGGTCATCGCATGCTTTACTTTGGTCAGTAGAGTGCACTGTTGTCACATTTTTTCCCAGTTTCACATGTAACATTATTTCTTTACATTTAAGACAACAAGTCTGTAGTTTACATTCATATTTACAAATGACAGAATTATGTATAAAAATTCTATCTGGCTAGGCTGGCAACCTTCACAAATGAAACACACTCTGTTGGCAAGCAGTTGTGATATACAGTCCAACAAACCAAGAAAGACTAGTGATGTTGGACTGAAAAGGAGAATTAGTGTCTAAACAGACAAAGAATGACAGTTGCAGGAGGCCTTACTCTCTACAAGGAAAACTCATCCATGTTAAAAAAAGAAGTGGGAGCCAGATGAAGCATTGTCAGAATCTGGACTTGATTAGACAGCGGAGATCCTTGACTAATAAAGAGGTTATATTGAAACCGGTGCTGTCATTACAAATGAAGTTACATTACTTAAGTTAAGACGCCAATGGCCAGCAGTGCTGGTGTAATGGCGTAGTTTATTGTTCCTGTAGTAATGCTGGGACTTGCCACAAAAGCTAACATCTGGCTCCACAGAAGGCTACATTTCAGTCATTAAGAAATATATTTGTAAATAATACAGAAGGGTGGCATGAACTGACGACAATGGAGGAAGCCCTGAGGCTCCATCAAGGAACAAAATGAAATCAAGTACCTAGAGAAATGGGGTTTTAGGAAGATGATTCAATTAGCTTGGCTGAAGTGGGAAAAAATCAGGTTATCATTGACAAAAAGAAGGCATGTACAAAGATGAGAAAGAAATAAGAAGGTGAGCAAAAAGTCTAGAGAGAGTGCGACTAACAAAAGAAAACAAAGCTAATGAAGGAGACGGAAGGCACTAGAAAACAAGATGTCCATGGAGGTAGGTTAAGGACAAAAGAATGACCTGACTTTGTGTGGTAGCTCAGGCATTGAAAGAGTAAGGCATGGAGACATGGGATTGAGCGTCAATGTCAATGTCAATTCATCCATCCTGAGAGAAGGAGAGGTGGAATAGTCAGGACCAGGCTATAAGCTTGGCTATACCAACTTGGCAATTACCTTCTTTCTTATTATATGTGTGGTAGCATACATGCATTTGGGGAGGATGATACACACTCCAGCAGTTATGTGAGTGCTCATATCAGCCATAAGAGGGTCAGGATATGGTTTAATAGAAGTGCCCAGCTCACCATGTTACTATCAACTTCCTTATAGTCCCTTGCAGACACTGGGGGAGTGGCAGCAGTGGAAAAGTGGTGTGCCATTTGGTAAGGGTACAGAGAACAATCAGTAGTGATATCAGTTCTATCCAATGGGCTCTCATGCCAACAGGTGACATAGTCATTTGCAGGGGACTGGCAAGCCATTAGGTGAACAAGAGAATGCAAAGTTGATGGCTTCAGATGTTCAAGTTAAAAACTATCTTCCTGCCTATCTAAATGATGGCATCATCTGTTTTTTCTTACTGAAGTCAATGGTCACATTCTCACTGACAGGGGAAAATGGGCTTAAATTATGTGGAAGACAGCAGATCATTGCTCAGAATGGAGGTGAAAAGCATGTAAAAAAATAGGTCTAGATTGGATAAATAGTGTAGGTATTGTCCAGTTCCAAATGGACAGATGCAGTAGTAACTAGGGAAAAAACAGAGAAGGAACTCAGTTTTTTAATGGAGAAAAGGTAAAATTTTCACATAGTCTGCCTTCCTAGGTAGGAAAACAATAGCAGTGGTACTTGTTGCACCAGCAACAGAATTCTATGATCCGACATGCGATGTAGGACTGTAGTCTAGTGATAATACTTACATCTAAGAAAGAAAGAAAGAAACAATTATAGGCCTATTAAGCTATCATTTTGGAAATCTCTGTAAAAGATTCTATGTGTCAGGCTGCTGGAGTGTTTGAATACTAATTCTTTTGTCAAGGGTCAGTTGTTTGACATCAGGTAACAGGGGATTTACCAGTCTAGCACAAATTATTTCAGGCATGAACTAGAAGGCATGACCAGCAGATGAAAAGAGCACTTTATATGTAGAAACAGCAAAATATGTTTCCACAGTGAGAGTTGTAATCATTTTATGAACCATATGGACATGTGATTCTGGGACAGATGGGATCATATCTCTCAACCCCTTAGAGCAAGAATCAGTGACAAAGTCAAACTTAATGGGGATCAAAAGCAAATAAATAGGTAAACTTTTTAACACATTGCACGTATAAACTTAAAATGTTTTTAGAATAACAGGTTTTGCATTACATTGCATTTTCTGAAGGGAATAAAGTCTGAAACTCAAATGCCATTATTCACTGGCTGCAGTCCTCAGTGATTTACCAGAAAACCACAGATTTTATGAGGCAAAATTCTGAACAGTTGAGACTGAAGTATGGGTGTGTTGGTGGTCATAGTAGCTATATGTACTCATAGTCTCATTTTGCAATTTAGATTCAAACACACACATACGCGTGCACACACACACACACACACACACACACACACACACACACACACACACACGATGCGCGCACACACACACACACACACACACACACACACACACACACACGCACGCGCACGCGCACACACACACACACACACACACACACAAACAGACACACACAGGCAAAGACACACAGCACAAAACTACATAATTTTGATATAGCTTTCATTGCAACTGCAATGCAGCAGCTTCATAAATTGGCCACCTCTCATGGGTGGCTTGTACTAGCAGTAGTACAGACAAATACAGGCCAATAACACAATAGGATTCTAAACTTTTGTGACACTGGTCGTCGAGTAAAATCTCAGTTGAGACCTAAATTAAGTTGCAATGGTGTTTAAGGATGCATAATGAGTACAGTGCATTTCAGAAACATTCTGAAAAACATTTATACTCTAGTTTAGCATATACAGCACATATTGCATTCTGCACTCTACTTGTATTCTGCACATTCTCCTTGGACTACATGAAAAGAGACATTGAGGAGCTCTCTGATTATGTAGCCCAGGCAGGTATGACCCTGACCTTGAGCAGTATCCTACCTTCACCAAGAATGATGCCACAATACAGAGATAAGATGATCAGCTTTAACAATTGGCTTAAACTCTGGTGTCATTCAAAGGGGATCCAATGTCTGTCTGCCTGGGATGACATGCTGGACAAGCCACGCTGCTTCGCAAAGGATGGCTTGCACCTGTCACCCCTGGGATTCCGGATATTGGCAAAGGCTCTTGCCACCCCCATAGTGCCTTTTTTAGGCAAGGCTCAAATTCTAAACCTACCACCCTAGAACACAAAAAAGGAAAAAAACTAAGGGTAATGCTGCTCAATGCCAGAAGTCTAAATCTCAAAATGCACGCACTCGAGGCCCTTCTCAGTATGGAGAACATCGATGTCTGTGCAGTGACAGAAACCTGGTTCAAGGCTCCTGAGAGCACCCCAGCACTATCAGGTTTTACCTCTTATCATGCGTTCCGCCCCAAAATCCGGACAATACCAAGAAAGGAGGGGGTATCCATATTCATCAAAGACACCCACACCTCAAGACTGGTGGCAACGCACGATGCATCGGAGACCATCCAGGTGCAATTAACCATAGGCAAGACTGCTCTGCAAATTGTAGCATGTTACAGGCCACCCTCACAAACTCAGGAACCTCACATGGCCTTCCTGAAAACACTAGAGGGATAAATGTATCACCAAACACCATCATACTAGGTGACTTCAATTACCCTAATATAGACTGGGAACACTACTCAAGCCCAAACACCCTAGCCCAAAAGTTCCTGGAATTCATAAACTCATATGCCATGGAACAACTAGTCACCATCCCCACAAGAGGAGAAAACATACTTGATCTCATCATCACGAACATGGGAGCACAATGTTCAACACCGGAAGTATACCCCTCACTGGTGAGATCAGATCACAAACTAATCTCGCTGGAGGTCCTCATCCCACCCCACCTGAAATAAAAAGACCACAGTAAAGAACTTCTCGAAGCCGACTTCACACTTCTAAAGACTAGTGTGGTCTCCTTTAAGGCCCCGAGCCGCGGAAAACAGTACTCAAGCCGCTGAATCACTTAAAATGCCTTCTACCAGCACCTGCAGGACTGCATGGATAAGGCAATCCCAAGCAAAACAAAGACTCTTTGTACCAAAGGCAAGCGTCCAGTCTGGTGGACCCCAGCCATAAACAAACTCTACAACAAAAGGAGGAAGCTACTACAAGATAGAGCAAAATCCTTAAAAGGTAAGACACCCTTGATCACTATAAGTAAAAACTAAGAGCTCTCATAAAATCATCCAAAGCAAATTTTGAGAGAAAAATAGCTAAAGACTCAAAAGACAATCATAAGGCCTTCTTTAGCTATGTTAGAAACCTGGGAGGAACCTCCCAGATATGCTCAGAACTAGTTCAAAATGATGTGAAGATTACTGATCCTACAGACATTGCCAACATACTGGCTGACAGGTTCAGTGCAAACTTCTCCCCTCCCCAAAGGAGAGATATCTATACCAAGCGATTGCAGCCCCCAAACATCTCCAACGCCCAAGTGAGAACTGCTCTCTCCAAAGCAAAAACACAGCATCCATGGGACCTGATGGTGTCCCCGGCTGTGTGCTCCACGAACTCAACGAGGAATTAAACCCACAGCTAGGACAGCTGTTTAATCATAGTCTTACCTCTGGATACGTCCAGGAGTGGCGCACTGCAACTGTGGTCCCACTTCACAAAGGCGGTGCCTCCACCGACCCTGGAAATTACCGGCCCATTAGCTTGACAAGCCTTATCTGCAAAGCCATGGAGAGGATCATAATGGACCTCATAAATAAAGACATAGGGAATTTGCAGACTTTGGATCCATCCCAGTTTGGCTTTGTCAAAGGCAGATCATGCCTTCTAAACTTGGTTGACTTTTGAAACAGTCACCAAAGCCATTGATGAGGGAAAGGCAGTCCATACAGCCTACCTCGATCTGGCGAAGGCCTTCAATACAATACCCCACTCGGGTATCATTGAAAAACTCATCAGCTTAAATGTTAACCCATACATCACAAGATGGGTTGCAAACTGGCTGAGTGACAGAACCCACAGGGTCAGAGTTGCTGGCGCCATGTCAGACTCAAAGCCTGTCACAAGTGGTGTACCACAGGGCTCAGTCCTGGGCCCACTCTTGTTTGGCATCTACTTTTCCGAAGTACAAGCAAACACAGGAGGGTTATGGCTGACAAAGTTTGCAGATGACTGCAAACTGGGCCATAGTAGAAAACACATCTGACACAGATATCCTTCAGAAGGGTCCCACAGAAACGGATAACTGGTGCCAGAGCCATGGCCTAAAGTTAAATGCCAAAAAATGCATAGTCATACCCTTCGGGAAAAACAAGGTTACCCCTAGCTACCAAATAGGTGGCAATCCACTGAGCATAGAAGAAGTTATCAGGGACCTGGGGACCCAGGTTGATAGTAGTCTGTCATTCGACACCCATGTAGCTAAAGTAGTTAGGAAGACCTTCTACATTGCCCACCTTATCATGAAGGGATTCTCATCTAGATCAAGGGAGGTCATAGTCTCCCTATACTCATCACTCATCAGACCAATGATTGAGTACAATGCCCCATTCGGAATGTATCTGACCCGACACTTGCAGCAGCTGGAGAGGCCACAAAAGTTCCTCACCAAAAAGATAAAGGGTCTCAAACATCTGTCCTATGCTGCCCGACTGAAAGAACTCCAGCTCTATTCAGTCGCTTACCGCTTGCTCAGAGGTGACCTTTGCCTAACATACAAGGCCATGTCAAACCCAGATTTGATGAATATGCTTCACCTCAAAAATCTAGATCCGTCAGAGCCACAAGGGCGGGAGACTTAAACCTCGACACGGCTATTAATAGGACGCGCTGGAGGGATAGATTCATCACCCAAAGACTCCCTGTGCTGTGGAATAAAATCCCGGTATATGTGAGGCAGAGCACCTCGCTGGCCTTGTTCAAGAGAAATCTTGACCAATGGATGGGAGATCGCAGATATACCCCAGGGATTACCTCAGTGTCACTGCTCAACAGAGGCACAGCAAAATAATGGGTATAGTTCCCCATACTAAAGGGGTGGCGTAAGCCACAAAACTATGGGCTAGGCTTGTAAATGCCCTCGGGCAGATAGCCTAGTATGAACCTATGAACCTATGAACCTATGAACAATGCAGCTATGCAGTCATATGTGTGCTGCAGAACACACAGGGCCAGATTCCAAAAGAGTTGATCTTAGTGTAAGTCTGCCTTCAGTTTTAAAACACTACTCAAGCTACAATTCTCATTTAACCCTGGTAAATTATAAGCATTTAAACTGAAGAACCTTAAAAGGTGATTTTAGCCATATGTTGTTTTTTATGAAGTAAATATTATTTACTTGTATACATACATGGATTATGTACACACGTTATTAAAGTTGTTTGTTAACAAATATAATGCATAGTAAATGATGACACAATTTTGTGATATGTTCTAAAGTACTTATATTTCTTAGGGTTTATTGTTTGATATGAGTATTTTAATATAGTTAGTATGTATTACACACTTTATTTAATGACACTATTTTGTTGTATGCCTTTAAGATTAAGTTTTTAAGCTTAGTATTAGTGCTGTGCTATTTTTCGTATATTTATACATTTTTTATGCATACATTACTTGTAGATACCTTTATACCTTTAAGGGGATGGTATTAGATTGTTGTTAAGCCATTGTGTTTGTTAATTGATTAATTGTTTAATGAACTCAAAGTATATATACTACTATTGAGGAGAAAATGGTTGTCTGAAGAAGTTTGCCGATAGCGCAAACGAAAAGCGCTTTACATGATTAAATTATTTTATTTATTTCATTTACTGGTGTGCCACTCATTTTGCTTTTCCCAGATTTTAAATATATTTAAACTTATTAGAAACAGTAACCATCCAACCCAGTACCATATTCATTGGTGACTTTAATTACCTAACTATTAACTGGGAATCCTATACGACATGAAACGTAGATGCACAGAGATTCCAGGATTTTGTAAAAACATACTCCCTGGACCAAGTCTCACTAATATGGTAGAGTGCTGGACACCCCCTACTGTAATGCCTTCCCTGGTAAGGTACTCTTCACTTATCAGACCAATGATTGAGTACAACGCCCCATTCGGAATGTACCTTAGCCGACACCTGCAGCAGTTGGAAAGACCCCAAAAGTTCCTCACCAAAAGGATAAAGGGGCTCAAACATATGTCATACGATGCCCGACTGAAGAAACTCCAGCTCTATTCAGTCGCATACCGTCTGCTCAGAGGTGATCTGTGCCTGACATACAAGGCCATGTCCAACCCGGAATTAATGGACATGCTCCACCTCAAAAAATCCAAATCCACCAGAGCCACGAGAGCAAGGGACTTAAACCTCAACACGGATATAAATAGGACGTGCTGGAGGGACAGATTCATCACCCAGAGACTCCCTACACTATGGAACAGAATCCCAGTCCATGTGAGGCAGAGCCCCTCACTGACTCTGTTCAAGAGAAATCTTGATGAGTGGATGGGAGATCGTAGGTTTACCCCGGGAATCATCTCTGTATCACTGCTGGACAGAGGCACAGCAAACTAATGGGTATAGTATTCTCATCCTAAGGGGTGGTGAAAGCCACACACACTCTGGCTAGGCTTATAAATGCCCTAGGGCAGATAGCCTAGTATGAACCTATGAACCTATGAACCTATGAAATTGTCTTCTTTGAAGTAAAAATAAAACCTGGACCCCCAGTTCAACCAGGAATATTCAGGAACTATTCTAAGGCTAACCTCCTGCTAATAAATGAGAACCTAGCAAAGTTTCAGGCCCCTATAAACCCTGAGAACACTTCTGCCTATCCAGAACTGTTCACAGAAACCCTGTACAAGCATGCTAATAGCTGCATAGAGACAGCTATACCCAACAGGAAGAGTGTAGAACTAACTCAAAAAACAAGCCAGCCTGGTAGAATCACAAAATCAATCAGCTGTATAACAGGAGGAAAAAAATCATGGCAAACATTAGGAGGTGCAGCACCCAGCAAGATAAAAATACTCTCATCAAACTAAAACAACTCAGAGGACAAATAAAGTCTACCAAAGCCAAATCTAAAGTAAGTTTAGTCTCCCAGGCCTAGGACAACAACAAAGCATTCTTTAGCTATGTTCACAACCTCAACGGCAATACACAATTGTGTGCAGAGCTCATTGTAAATGGAGCCGCCTATACTGAGCCAAAATATATAGCAAACCTCCTGGCTGATAAATTCAGCTCCAACTTTACTCCTCTCTCCCCCTCAACCTTCCCTCAGGAAATACCATCAAATATAACTCCCCTTACTATCACTAGGGAACAGGTCCTTAATACTCACTCTAAGACCAAGAACACTGCATCAATGGGCCCAGACAATATCCCAGGATGCCTTTTAAATAGCATGAAACATGACCTATCATGGCCTCTGGAATTACTATTTAACTGTAGCCTCCAAACAGGCTTCATACCTCATGAATGGAGAAAGGCAACAGTCATCCCACTGCACAAAGGTGAGCCATCTACAGACCCTGGAAACTACAGACCCATAAGTCTCACTAGTCTTATATGTAAAGCCATGGAAAGAATTATCATGGAGATGATCAATAGAGATATAGTAAACTTCCAGACACTGGACCCATCCCAGTTTGGTTTCTTCAAGGGCAGATCATGCCTACTCAACCTGGTGGACTTCTTTGAGAAGGTCACCAGAGTAACAGATGAGGGCAAAATCGTTCACACTGCCTACTTTGACCTGGCCAAGGCATTTTACACAATACCCCACTCAGGCATTGTTGACAAACTCAAGAGGTTAGGTACCAACCCATATGTCACCCGGTGGATAGCCAACTGGCTCACAGAATGGACCCAGGAAGTTAGAATTGGGGAGTCCACCTCTACAAAGAGGCCAGTCACAAGTGGAGTTCCTCAGGGAACAGTCCTTGGACTGCTCCTTTTCAGCATTTACTTCTCAGAAGTCAAGGCCAATGTCAGTGGTATCTGGCTGACTAAATTTGCAGATGCTTGCAAATTAGGAGCTGTCATTGAATCTCACACTGACACAAATGTTCTCCAGGAAGGGCTGACAAAGACAAACAGCTGGTGTCAGAGCCATAAACTAAAACTAAATGCCAAGAAATGCATAAAAGTATCCTTTGGGAAATCATCCATCCCTGGTAACTATCATATTGGCAACACACCCCTTAGAGCTGACCCAGTAGTCAGGGACTTTGGACACACATAGATAGTAATCTAGCCTTTGATCATGACGTGTCTACAGTGGTGAGGAAATCATTCTATGTTGTGCAACTTACAAACAAAGGTATGGCATCCAAGTCCAATGAAGTCATTGTTCCACTGTATTCAGCATTCATCACACCTATCATTGAGTACAATGTACCCTTTGGTATGTACCTAACCACACATATCCAACAACTGGAACATCCACAGAGGTTGCTCACTAAAAGAATACAGGGCATAAGTAATATGTCCTATGCAGACCACCTCAAGGCCCTATCCCTGAATTTTGTCTCCTACAGGCTTTTGAGGGGAGATCTATGACTGGCGTACAGGGCATTGTCAGACCCCCCCCTCTGATGGACCTACTAAATATCCACAAAACAAACAGTCCCAGAATTACCCATTCTAAAGACTTAAACCTTGCCTGTGATATAAATAAGACCTACTGGAATGATAGATATGTATCTCAGGGAATACCCCATCTATGGAACAGGCTCCCCATCCATGTGAAGCAGAGTTCCTCCCTAACCCAATTCAAGTGCAACTTGAACAATTGGATGGGAAACAGGAAATTCATCCCTGGTTTGGCACCTATGTCTCTCATGCAAACAGGTAACCTGTAAATGGTTCATCTCCCAGGCCCATGCTTACACTTACAAAGGTAACAGAACTTGTCAAAGATTTGGGATGCATGGCTAGGCTTAAAAAGGCCATTGTGGTCGTTAGTCTAGTAAACACCTATGAGCCTATGATGCCATGCAGAAAAAAGTGCAGTTTAACTGGGACTGCCTCATCAGGCTTTCAATTGTATTTTTGTATCTCACAGCTTATACTGTTTTTATTGAGCAGAGTACATTTATGTGAATTCAGAGGAAGGGAACATCAAATGCATGCAGGTAAGGTAAATGTGGGTTTGGGAAGCTAATGCCGAAACTGTCAGATATTCTGAGGTTTTCAGCATTGCAGGTGGGAGTGTCTGTGTGAATGTAGGAGTGATATGGTTAGAGTCTGCCTTAGTAGAGTTCAAGGTTTTATGACCTCTAGCTATTTTTTTTTAAACAAAAAACTTCTTTATTAAATTATCATGTATGACATAAGCCATGTTACATTTATATAAATGAAAATAAACCATAGTGATAAAATCTCAGTTGCAGGGTGGCCGCGGTGGCGCAGCGGTTAGGGTTGCCACCTCAGAGCAAGAGGTTCTCCGGTTCGATTCTTGGCTGGGGTGCCTTCTGTGTGGAGACTGCATGTCCTCACTGTGGTCGTATGGGTTTCCTCTGGGAGCTCTGGTTTTCTCCCACATCCCAAAGACATGCAGTAGGTGGATTGGACACTCTAAATTAGCCCTAGGCATGAGTGCTTGCATGTGTGTGTGTGCCTTCTGTGGAAGATTGGGCGCCAGGCTGGCAACTCGACACAGTAAAACTCCATTGCCAATCATGAGCAGACAGGTGATCTGCTGTGGTAACCCCTAACTGGGAAAAGCTGAAAGAAGAAGAAGATAAAATCTCAGTTGCAAACATTATACATTTCAAACAATGCCGACACAAATGTAGCTGCAAACATTATACATCACTTTTAACGTATCCAGTCATTTTTAGTCAACCATTACATAGCTCATTCAAATCATGCCTCCTTTTAAACCTCATTTCTCTTCTGCATGTACTGATACCACATTTCCCATTTTTTTCCTATGTAATTTGCTCCTACCCCTTTCTAAAGATCCCAGTTCCAGTTGTTTTATCTCTGTTACTACTTTTGCTATTTCTAGTAAAGCTGGTTTAGACTTTGATTTCCTTTTTATAGTAATTGCTTTTTTTCAGTCATCATAATTAGGATCAGCAAGGCCTTACTATGTCTAGGCAATTCCAGTTCTCTATCATAGCTCAAAAAATAATTCCTCTAATTACTCCAATTTGCTCACTCAGCATCTCTGACAGAGCAGTTTGCAGGGAATCTTTAAAGTCTGCCAACTCATTACACTCCCAGAAAATATGTTCCCAGTTACCTCTTTCTTCCCTATCACACCTTCAACATTTGCTGTCTACCCGAAGAAAAATTATTTGAAGTCTGCTTGGGGTATAAACATACCTATATAAACACTTCCTGGCAAAGATCCTAAATCGTCTGTTGTTGTGAACTGCTTATCTGTCTTTCTTCCCAATCTTTCCTAACCTCCTCTGATTGATTCTTATAGTTACCATGCAGTATTTTATATGCTTGCATGTGTGTGTGTGTGCCTTCTGTGGAAGATTGGGCGCCAGGCTGGCAACTCGACACAGTAAAACTCCATTGCCAATCATGAGCAGACAGGTGATCCGCTGTGGTAACCCCTAACTGGGAAAAGCTGAAAGAAGAAGAAGATAAAATCTCAGTTGCAAACATTATACATTTCAAACAATGCCGACACAAATGTAGCTGCAAACATTATACATCACTTTTAACGTATCCAGTCATTTTTAGTCAAACATTACATAGCTCATTCAAATCATGCCTTCTTTTAAACCTCATTTCTCTTCTGCATGTACTGATACCACATTTCCCATTTTTTTCCTATGTAATTTGCTCCTACCCCTTTCTAAAGATCCCAGTTCCAGTTGTTTTATCTCTGTTACTACCTTTGCTATTTCTAGTAAAGCTGGTTTAGACTTTGATTTCCTTTTTATAGTAATTGCTTTTTTTCAGTCATCATAATTAGGATCAGCAAGGCCTTACTATGTCTAGGCAATTCCAGTTCTCTATCATAGCTCAAAAAAATAATTCCTCTAATTACTCCAATTTGCTCACTCAGCATCTCTGACAGAGCAGTTTGCAGGGAATCTTTAAAGTCTGCCAACTCATTACACTCCCAGAAAATATGTTCCCAGTTACCTCTTTCTTCCCTATCACACCTTCAACATTTGCTGTCTACCCGAAGAAAAATTATTTGAAGTCTGCTTGGGGTATAAACATACCTATATAAACACTTCCCGGCAAAGATCCTAAATCGTCTGTTGTTGTGAACTGCTTATCTGTCTCTCTTCCCAATCTTTCCTAACCTCCTCTGATTGATTCTTATAGTTACCATGCAGTATTTTATATGCTCTACTAATTATTCCTTTTTTAATGGCAACTTCTGTTCTAGACTCTACTAAAAACTCTGCCAGTGCTGGTCTTTCATTTAGGACCCCCTATTTCTTTCTCTTTGTCTATACTCTGATACCAGTCCTTGATATGGAAGGCAGTCTCTGGCCTGCAGTCCAGATAAGTTCTGGGCATCTTCCCATTCTATTACCTTTCCCTTTCTAGTTATTTGCTCACAATACCTTGGTTCCTTTGTCAGTTATCTGCAATATATTCCCACCCCTTCCTGCATATAGTCTGTATCCCTAATTGCAGTCATCCTTATCAGTAGAATCTCCTTTCTCCATTCCTGTGTTGGCTTATTTCTTAGAATACCTTTGCTACTTTATGAATATAATATTCTGCATGATTATTGTTGTTCTCCTTAAAGGTCTGCATCCAAAATCCCAGTCTCTCCCTGTTACTTGAGGTTCCACCCTCTTTCGTCATCATCTCTTTCCACTTTGAATTATAGTTTTCTGCTTGTGCTATGTATAGGAGGCTTAACTTTGCTGCTCTGAAATACCCCTTCAATTCTGGTAATCCCAATCCAGTTTGCTCTATTGGAAGAATCAGATTATCCCACTTGACTCTTGCCATCATCCCCTCCCAGATAAAATCCTTCAGCTCTTTATTAATTGCAATCCATAACTTCTCTTCTGGTTGATAAAAATATGCCTGAAAAGTGTATAAGACTAAAGGGACTAAAAACACTTTAAGTGCTTGCATCTTACTATCGATATGCATATATGAGCTTCCATTTTCTCAGTTTGCATATTATCTTTTGTTTAGTCTCTTCCCACATATTCTTAGCAGCCACACTGGTATCACTTTTAATCCATACTCCTAAATACATCATTTTATCATGTCCCCATAAATATGGATATTGCTGAACCAATTTGAATGTGGGTACATAGTTTACAGCTATTGTTTTTCATTAATACAATTCCAAAAGGTTTGAAACTGTCTCAATATGTTCCACAGCACTGTAATGTCCCTTTCTGGTTTTGTCAGGTATAAAATAATGTCATCTGCAAATAAAACCAGCTTTTCTTGACTATCATACCAATTATATATTTGAATTTCTGAATCCCTTATTTTCTTTGCCAGTGATTCTAAATGTAATGCAAATAACAAAGGGGTGAGAGGACACCCCTGTCTGGTTCCACTGCTCAATCAGAGATTATCAGAGAGGACCCCACCCACTTTAATTTTCACTTCCAATCCCTCATATATCCTCCTAATCAACCTTATAATTTTATCAGGGAATGCAAATGTTTCCATTGCTCTGCTCATAAAATCCTAGCTTATGCTGTCAAACGCTTTCTCTGCATCAAGACCCACCAGCAACCGTGGTACTTTTTTACATTCTGCTTCCCTCTGGATCATCACTGTTCTGTTTATGTTGTCAAATGCATGCCTCTTCTCCACAAAACCACATTGATCCATATCTATCAAGTTTGACTTCATTTTTCCTATTATGTTAGCCATTATAGACGTAAACATTTTATTTTAACAGTAGTCTCTCCTTTGATAATCACATTGGCACAGTGGTCAGGAAATCCTTCTACGTGGCACACCTCATCACAAAAGGTTTCTCATCCAGGAAAAAAGAGGTCATTGTTCCCCTCTACTCATCACTTATTAGACCCATTATAGAGTACAATGCCCCTTTTGGTATGTACCTCACAAGACATCTACAACAACTGGAAAGGCCACAGAAATACCTCACAAAGAGGATTACCGGCCTCAAACAGATGCCCTGTGCAGACCGTCTCAAAAAACTTCAGCTTTACTCCGTTCCATATCGCCTACTCAGAGGCGATCTCTGCCTAACATACAAAGATATGTCAAACCCAGAGCTGTTGGACATGCTCCACTTAAAGAAATCCCAATCCCTCTGAGCTACATGCTCTAGGGACCTAAACCTTGTCACCACAATAAATAGAACATGCTGGATGGATAGATTCCTGTCCCAGAGACTTCCCATACTCTGGAACAAACTACCTATCTATATCAAACAAAGCTCCTCATTAGCACTCTTCAAGAAAAATCTTGATGATTGGATGGGAGATAGGAAATTCACCCCGGGGATCACTTCTGTGGCTCTGCTTGACCGGGGCACAGTAAAATTATTTTCTTGGGTGGCAAAAGCCAGGGTACCATTTGGCTAGGCTTATATAGACCCTAGAGCCAATCGCCTAGTACCTACCTATGAATCTATGAACCTATAATCATGATTTAGTATTGAAATGGGCCTGTATGAAGCTGGATCTCATGGATCTTTATTGTCTTTAGGTATTACAGCTACCACCACTTTCTTCCAAGAATGTTCGTACATCTACTCCTCGTTAAATACTGTTAAACTAATCCTGCCAGATATTTATCAGTTTTTCCCTCATAGCTTCCAAATTTCCACAGGAATATCATCTATTCCTGAAGACTGTCCTGTAGATTGGTTATATATCACCATTTTTATATCATTTCCTCCTATCCTAACTCTTAGTAATTGAGCCTCTTTTACCTCTAACCTTGGCATATTTAATTATTTCATAAAAATTTCCATTTGTACCTTTCATCGATTTCTATATTTCTCTGCTTTGTACAGACTTTCATATAATTTCCAAAATATTTCTAATACTTCTAAAGGATCCCATATTATCCTCCTTGTTATAGGCTCCCTAAGCCTGGTGACAGCCCTTTGTACATTCTGTTGCCTGAGTCGTTGTGCTAAATGTTTTTGTGCTCTAGAGTTATTATCAAAAAACAGTTGCTTAACATCAAGATTTCTAAACTCATACATATTATTGAGGTAATCCCTTATTTTCTGTTTAGCATCCAATAGGTGCTCCTCTTCTTGTCCTATAAGATTCCCCCTATTTTGAAATAATTTAATATTTGTCAGTTCCTCTAAATAATTTTTGTTACCTCTTAACCATATCTCCCTTTCTTTTATTTCCATCCTATTTTTAAATTCCACTTTAATTTTATCCCACTCTCAAGCTATATTTTCAGATGTTTCTATCTTCTCTAATAGGTCCTGAATAATTTCCGCTACCCATTCCTTAAATTCCTCTCTTTTTTCACAGATAGGAGGGAAAGTACCAGTGTCTCATTTTTATTTCATTACCCTGTGTTTTTACTTTAGCTATTATTGGTATATGATCTGGAATAGTTATTGGGTGCGTATCAAGACCTTCAATTAAATGCACATGTTCTTGTGAAATGTAAATTCTGTCTAGCCTAGCCCATTTTTGTATCTTGGAAAATAATATGTAAATTCATTCTGAATTCCTAGTACTCAGTTCACATCCTCCATGCCAAATATTTTCATACATTTCTTTAAAAATCTACCCTACTTTATTATGTTTCCCTTTCTGCGACCTAGACACATATTCACTATTGCAAATCAAATCTCAATCCCCACCTATTAGTAATATTCCTTACTGAAAGCTGATTATTTCTCCCAGAATCTTCTTTAGCACCATTATAGAAGTTTTGGTGAAATATAAATACATGTCAGTATAATCCTCTTCCCTTGCCAGTCACCCCTTAGTACTACAAATCTACCATTATTGTCTTTTTTCCTTTTCTATTACTACTGGAGCTCCTCTTGCAATTAATATAAGTACTCTTCTCTTCCTTTGTCCCAGGGGTATTCCACTAAATAACCATCCTTGAAAACCTTTCTTTATCAAATTCACATGTTTAGTTCTTTCCAAGTGCATCTCTTGTAGCATAGCAATTTGCACTCTACATTTTTAATATAATTTACTACTCTCTCTTTTTTGTATTTATCTGTGAGACCATTAACGTTTAAAGACATTATAGAAAGAATGATATTCTTGTTGGATTATTATTTACGCCTTTTTATGTATAACAGCTTTTTTGTTAAATTCCTAGTCCCATCTTTAGTGTTGCATGCATGCACTGTTCGGCAGGTTAATCTTTTATACAATTGTTTCTTGTCATCTCCAATTGAGCCTGTGTTACATCTTGCAGAACTTTTTATTTTATTGAAAACCCTCAAATAAAAATACACATACACACACCGAATACCCCCCTAAAACCTACTAACTTAATAATAACCCACAAAATGATGTATGTCTTCAAATACTGACATTTTACTCTCTTAATAGGAACAAAAGTTCCAAACTGACAGACACACACACACACAGACTCGAGCGAGAAAGAAAGATTATCCATGCTAAAACATATGATAGAGCCTGTGATTCTACTAAGTGTTGTCTGTTTTTGCCTTTTCGTTATAGCTCTCCCAGCTGAGAAAACATTTGAAGCCTTTCAGAAAACATTTTCCCCAAGCCATTTCTCTTTATCAGATTGTCTGCTAGTGACATAAGAACCAGATACAGGACTGTTTACTAGCAAAAGTTCTTACAATATTCAATATTCTTTTTCATTTACTTGCTTTCTGTTAAAACTTGTTACTATATGAAGCTAATGGCCTAAACCCAGTCATTTCCCTATGCAAGAATGAGAAAAAGCACACTTTTTTCTTTTGTCATGCTCTTTTAACCAGATCCTTTTTTTTTCTACATTGCAGTGCCCACATTTCTTAAAACTGAACAAGGAGAGAGAAGAAGGGAGAAAGAAACAAAAAGAATAAACAGAAGCATCTATTTACATTAGTATCCCCATTACACTTAAAAATAACTGAAAAAAATTACTTCATAACATGCCAAGCAAATCACACACCACTTAAGTAATACTGTTAGAAAAAAAATGTTTTACTTACAGTTAACCATCTCTCTCCTCCTCCCCTTTCCTGAGTATGTTTAAGAATGTTAATGACATGAAGTAGGGCATATGCCGCAGAGTCCCCTACAATTTTAACAAAATCCAAGAAAGTCACTATTTCCAAATTTTCTTGTTCTATTCCTATTTATCTCCATCTCTCAAACCTTGTCTCTGCTTCATCTCCAGTGCACTCTCGATTCTTCTAGTCAGCTCCTGCACTTTTTTCCCTCTCTCAAGTATTTTCCAATGAAACACTGGGAAAGTTTTCACTGGCACAGTCTCTCTGTGGTCTTTATTACCAGATGAACAAAAAGCAGAATCTGATGGCCTCTGTCTATTAATAAAGATGTGTGTATCATCATTTATTTGAAAACTAGTATGTCTTTTGTTTGTTTTAGTGTCTATGTACACACACACACACACACACACATATATATATATATATATATATATATATATATATATATATATATATATAAATGTGCACTCATCTGGCTAATAAAGTGCATTAAATAAATAATCAAAGAAAAAAGACATGGACCGTTGACCCTATTTCTGTACAACTACCTATAAGCAACTGATTTCTTTTTTCTTCTGCATCCAACCTCTTCAGGTTTCCTCCCTCTACTTCAACACTTTAAATCTATAAAACATTTTAGGATTTTCTTAGTGTGCTTCTGAACGAACTCTATAGAAGCATCGACAGTCAGGATTTCTAAAGTCTACAAATATTGATGCATATTTAAAGTGTAAGTTAGTATTGTGTGATGCAAACAAATTACAGTTTGTGGTTGAATGCATTATTTGTATCATAACTGAATTTAAATCTATTAAAAATGTTTACATTGAGCAGACTTCTAATAAATACATTATAATTCAACACCTGCATTCAAAAATAGATGTAATGGCTACTTTTCATTTCACCTGAAAGCAAGTTCCTGTTTCTGTAGCTGTTAACAAGTATCTACACAGATTTATGTTTTAAATTCAGACAGTTTTTTTGGAATGTTGTCCTTGTCCCAATAGACAAAACATATTTCCTATAGTAAATTTAACAAAACTACTACTACCTGCAATAAACTGCACAGCCAGTTATAAACAATGTTTGGATTTAAAAATATTATGGCTTCAGGAATTACTGAAGCCTTGCAACTGATTTCCTACCGCTGGACAGAAACATAAGCTTTTTTGTAGCTACCACATGGTATCTGTTCCAGTAATGTAGCAAAATATCTGTCACCTGCTTATGCTACTGACAGGATGCAAAAGAATGGTTCTTGCAATGTTCCTCCTACATTTAATTGAGTATAAACTGACTGGAGATTCAACTAGATGAAACAAGCTCTTTGAAGTTTCGACCAGACAAATCAATCAGTAAAAACAAAATGAAAACTCCAGCAAAGCTAGAACTTCCACTGAGTGACCTCCAAAACCTCTTTTATCCAGAGGCACATGGGATATATGCAAATGATCCTTATGAACATCAGGTGTTTCAGCTAATTGGCGATTTTGAACGCCCATGAATCACCAATTAGCTGAAACACCTGATGTTCATAAGGATCATTTGCATATATCCCTTGTGCCTCTGATACAAGTGGTTTTGGGAAGTCACCCAGTGGAAGTTCTAGCTTTGCTGGAGTTTTCATTTTGTTTCTACTGAATTTCTTTTTCAGTGACCCGACAAATCACATAAAACAGCATTTTTTCAGGATGGTGAGTTCCCATCCACATGCCCACCATGCCTTCCTTACTTATACATACTAACTCCAAGGCTTACAACCATGTAAGAAAGAGAAAAGCCCACATGCAGTGAATCATTACCAGCATGAAAAAAAATCTGTACCAGTGAGGATTTCTGTAATGAAGAATAACTAAGAAATTCAAGATCTGAGAGTCAAACTTGATACTTTGCACATGATGACATATAGGTAATACCTAGCAATTCTTAATTATAATTAACTTTAGAATTGTATGTTTATTCCATTTCTACCTCATTATTAACACTTCTAGTTTTGGTAGCTCATGTTTTTGTTTTGTGATTTTGATCTAAATCTTGCAGACAATACATTTCCTGCTTGAGTGTTTTAATAATTCTCTATGAAATCCATGTTTGCCACACATTTATTGGTTGCAACATCACGTTAGGTATTCAAATAAAGGTAAAATATCCAAGCACTGAAAAATTAAAGCACTAAAGTAAAGATATTGTGAATCCATAAAGCAGATGTTATCTGCCAAAATCAGATGGCCAAATCCCCATAGGATTAGCTTGGAGGATGTGTGTGCCCCTAAACTCTTTTACTAATACTGGATTTAGAACTACATTTGACCTTGCAGTAAAGAAAAACATTTTGTGTATAATGTCAATAAAGTGATTTTTAATAAATATACACAAACTGCTGCTCAGAAACATGTAATTCAGAGATATGCAATACTAAAACAGGAAATGTTATTTATTTATTTTATTTTACATTTGTTTATGTTTTCAAATGATCACCTGTATGTACTATAACCAAATTATTTCAATTTCCATTGCCCAAAACAAATCGGCCAACTCCTGTCATCAACTAAAGCCCTGGTTTACTCAAAATACAAAAATTAAAAAAACATTAAGAAACATACCTCTCAGCTATCTAGAATTTTAAGAATGTTGCAGATTTTGACTCAGAATCTTGCTCTGTCTCTCATAAAATGTTTCATTTTCTGGTAATTCATTGGAGATTATAATCAGTCCATACTGCCAGACATTTAAGTTTCATATCTTTATTGTTCAGAAAAAGCATACTATAGTAAAACCTATAGCTCAATTAAATTTTAAGAGAATTATTGTAATTTTAAAAATTATCTGTATTTTGGGGTTTTGCCCCCCCTCCCCCCCACCAATTATTTTTGCCTTTGTCCAGAATTCTTCATCAAGGATGTTGGGAGCTATGCTTAGAACGGAAAACTGTATTATGCATAATGATAATTAAGCTAATGGATTATATAATGAGATGGTTTATTCATTCATTCATTGTTTGCATCTGAAGTCTTAGCAACTTAGACGAAAACGCTGTGTGTGGAATTGCGTTCATGTGTTTGAATTAACTATTAAACCAGCTTTGGAAGTCTGTCATTGAGCCAACTATTTTCCTTCATCTGTGGTACTTATTTTCCTTGGTTTTGGAGTCGTTGGCATCTAAGTACCTGTTCCAGTGTTATTTTTGTGTTTTTTGTATAATGCATGTACTAGCTAGCAGCTGTATAACACTTTCAAAATGAGTGGCTGGCTGACACACACACACATCCCCCCCCCCCCCCCCATTTGAGGGTGTGAAGTGGCTCTGTTCCCTCCAGTGTCTGTTTTAATTTAGCAATTAATTTACCATTTGGTTTAAATGTTTTTGAGAATACGGTGGTTTTATTGAAACTAGGCAGTGGGCAGCAGTCAATCTGGAGAAAAAAGTGGGAGAGTAACACAACTTATATTATTTGTGAAACTCATCTTCAAATGTTCTGATACTAGCTGGCCTACCAAATGATGAAGCAAAAAGAAATGGAGAAATCAGAATGCCTTGTTCAGCATGTTTCATATCCACCCACTGGTCAAGAATTTAACATACACTTAAAGGTGTAGAATTCTTTATATAAACAGGCAGCCTGTTCCATAAAATTGGTGTAGACTGTATCAGACACTTCCTTTTATTACACATTCTGCAAAGAGAAATAACAAAGGGTGAATTTCCATACCTTTAGGTTTAACTAGATACAGTCAAAGTTAATTAACGGATATAAGCAGATGTGAAGACAGTGATTTTAGGAAATGCAGTAACCAAGATTCAGATGGTAGGGAGAGTAGTTTTAAATTACTAGTGTGCTGTTAGAGCATTTAGAGATGAGACAGCATCCTACAGCCTGACACTAGTGTCTGAATGCTTGTCTGGTATATATAAAGTCACATCTGAATTCTAAAATGAATAGTCTGGAATAAGAGTGGTTTAGATAAATTATTGCTTGTTCAGACTGGCTTCATATCAGTGATTGAGTTTGATACTAATTTGCTTCCTTCAGCAAATACTAGTTTGGGCCAGATTTAAGACAGTTGAATTAAGTCAGAATTTAATTTAAAAGTGATCTTTTCAAATTATTTTAAACATGCTTATCAGAGAAACTACATTTTATTTACATGTAATCATCTTTTATTTAACCTTCTGCCAGTTTAGTTCAGACTGCTGCTGTAGAATATTCAAACAGAAATTACATACCATTCACCAAGTCGGTCAAATGCATGTTTCTGGCATTTGTATAAATGACAAATAGCATAATAAATAGGAGGAACAATCATGAATAGAGTCAAAATAAAAATAAAATCAGTTAAGCCACAACAAATGTAAGCAGTAAATATGAAAATTGAACTTTTTAAATATCAGGCAGCTTAAGGAAGCAGACTGGCATTCCAAACACCACCTACATCAGCTATTCTCAGCTTTCCTATATTGCAAAAGGGTGCTACATATAATTTACCCAGGCTTAAATTGTTTGTTGTAATGATAGGAATGCTAAGTTGTCATGTGAGGAAGCTGGGTTAAATAATGTCTGAGTATAACTGCTGCCAAAAGATAGCTAATTCATTGGCACAGTGGTAGATACTTTCTTACTACCGTTTGTTAGTTTTAGATTCATATGAATAATGGTTAATAAGATTTTTTTCTACTTTCATGACCAGTCATAAACTTGACTATTATTATTGGCATCTGTGCTGTTTTATTATACAATGTGCTGGTAGTTATGACTGTGTAATCAGGATGTTTGTATCTAAAGCTTAGAAATTAAATGAAACAAGGTCTGTGCTATGCATTGAGCCATGTACTGGGTGGTTAAAAAATACTTTATTTACTTTGCCTCCTATACCAGAATGGAAACCTATGCAACACACAAACCCTGTAGTTCATTGAAGAATACGTTCTCACCACCATTTCTGCAGTAATCTTAATGTCATAATTTATAGTGATGAAAGTGTTCAGAGTACTGGATTACTCAGGAGGAATGGATAAGTGAAACAATAGGCTAGTGATGTAAATGCTATACTTAAAATAGATAAGCAGGTCAAAACCATGCTGTTACTACTTCCAATCATGTTAATTTGACATCTCTCTTTTTAGGATATGATGGAACATTGTGTGAGCTTAACAAAGATGACTGTATCACAAATCCTTGTTTAAATGGTGGATCCTGTACAGACCTCATTAATGATGTGTCCTGCGAGTGCCCCTCAGGTAGGTGTCTCTGTCCTCCATTGGCTCTACACTGCTAAGTACCTATCTGCTTAACATTATACTTAAAAGCCTTGCTAACATGGTGTTGAGCTTTGCCTTGCTGCTGGAAATAAGTACATTTGGTTCAAATGAGGATACCAGCATCGGCCTTGTAACTATTACCATAACAACCTCTCACTAGAAACCTAACCTGTTAATCCCTTCTCAAGGAAATCTTTAAAGTTCTACCATTTACTAAACATGCTGATACTGAATATTATTTGACAGCTTAGGTCCCAGTACTAGCTTGTCACTTTCTGTACTATTAAGTGTGCCTATAGTTGGCTCTGCTATCACATTTTTGAGACATAATGATAATCCTCCATGGACTGGATATTCTGATCCAATGATAACCTATGTTTTGTAGACTCATAGAATCAAAGATATTCTAAAGCCACTGAATCTCTTGACTAGAGACCAGTTGGGATAATGGTTAAGGTCTTTTTTTTCCTATGCACAAGGTACAAGGTTCAATCCTGACCTCCAGCCAATGCCTGTGTAAAGTTTGCATGTGCTCCATGTGTCTCTTTGGGGCTCTTCACACTTTCAAAAAATGTGCTGAGTGATTCCATCTTAAACTCACCAATGAATGGAACTGTGGCCAGCAACACAGACTCTATATAGTGGCCTATAGTGTGAAAAGTTGTATAAGACCAACTACTTCGGCCATCTACTGTGGTGCACAGTATCCTCAAGATAGGAGAGCACTGATCACAGACTGCATGCTGTGGCAGTGCTAGTCACGCCATGCTGTAAAATGTGTCTCTAAGTAATTGGATCATGTTGACTAATGATGCCAAATGGGCACAGATATTGGCTGGTGCCTGGTGATAAGTGAGTTAAGGACCCAGCCTACTCCGACCTACACCAGAGACCCATGCTAACAGTGAGAGGGGTGCATGTGGCCCTATTGGCCAGTGTGTGCCCAACAAAAAACTCAGCACCCCTGGGTCAATAAGCTACTGGCTATCTGGTGTTCAGCTGTCCAGTTGTTCAGCCTGGGTTACCTGGGATAGCTCTGGGATAGCTCCACTGAGCACAGAAGAAGTTATCAGGGACCTGGGGACCCAGGTTGATAGTAGTCTGTCATTCGACACCCATGTAGCTAAAGTAGTTAGGAAGACCTTCTACATTGCCCACCTTATCATGAAGGGATTCTCATCTAGATCAAGGGAGGTCATAGTCTCCCTTTACTCATCACTCATCAGACCAATGATTGAGTACAATGCCCCATTCGGAATGTATCTGACCCGACACTTGCAGCAGCTGGAGAGGCCACAAAAGTTCCTCACCAAAAGGATAAAGGGTCTCAAAAATCTGTCCTATGCTGCCCGACTGAAAGAACTCCAGCTCTATTCAGTCGCCAGCTTGCTCAGAGGTGACCTTTGCCTAACATACAAGGCCATGTCAAACCCAGATTTGATGAATATGCTTCACCTCAAAAATCTAGATCCATCAGAGCCACAAGGGCGGAGACTTAAACCTTGTCACGGCTATTAATAGGGCGTGCTGGAGGGATAGATTCATCACCCAAAGACTCCCTATGCTGTGGAACAAAATCCCGGTACATGTGAGGCAGAGCACCTCGCTGGCCTTGTTCAAGAGAAATCTTGACCAATGGATGGGAGATCGCAGATATACCCCAGGGATTACCTCAGTGTCACTGCTCGACAGAGGCACAGCAAAATAATGGGTATAGTTCCCCATACTAAAGGGGTGGCGTAAGCCACAAAACGATGGGCTAGGCTTGTAAATGCCCTCGGGCAGATAGCCTAGTATGAACCTATGAACCTATGAACCTATGTTGTGCGAAAGCTGGACATAAAACCAATCAACCTGCCAAACATCAATTAAGAATTGTTACACTTAATGTAGGTTCACTGACACGATGGAGCTTGGAAGTAGATGACATGATGGTACAGAGGAGGCTGGACATCCTATGTATGCAAGAAACAAGATAGAAGAGTAATGCAGCAAAGATACTGGGCCCGAGATCCAGAGTCTACTACCCAGGAGGAGGACAGGTGAGAAATGGTGTAGGAATTGTGGAGAGAGAGAGGCTTCAGAAGGCAGTTAGTGATATTATCAGAATTAGTGACAGACTAATGGCAGTCAGACTGTGTTGTAATGATAGGTCAGTATTCATTACAGACTGTGTTTTAATGATAGGTCAGTATTCATTACAGACTGTGTTGTAATGATAGGTCAGTATTCATTAGAGACTGTGTTGTAATGATAGTCAGTGTTCATTACAGACTGTGTTGTAATGATAGGTCAGTATTCATTACAGACTGTGTTTTAATGATAGGTCAGTATTCATTACAGACTGTGTTGTAATGATAGGTCAGTATTCATTAGAGACTGTGTTGTAATGATAGTCAGTGTTCATTACAGACTGTGTTGTAATGATAGGTCAGTATTCATTACAGACTGTGTTGTAATGATAGGTCAGTATTCATTACATACTGTGTTGTAATGATAGGTCAGTATTCATTACAGACTGTGTTGTAATGATAGGTCAGTATTCATTACAGACTGTGTTGTAATGATAGGTCAGTATTCATTACAGACTGTGTTGTAATGATAGTCAGTGTTCATTACAGACTGTGTTGTAATGATAGGTCAGTATTCATTACAAACTGTGTTGTAATGATAGGTCAGTATTCATTACAGACTGTGTTGTAATGATAGGTCAGTATTCATTACAGACTGTGTTGTAATGATAGGTCATTGTTCATTACAGACTGTGTTGTAATGATAGGTCAGTATTCATTACAGACTGTGTTGTAATGATAGGTCAGTATTCATTACAGACTGTGTTGTAATGATAGGTCAGTATTCATTACAGACTGTGTTGTAATGATAGGTCAGTATTCATTACAGACTGTGTTGTAATGATAGGTCAGTATTCATTACAGACTGTGTTGTAATGATAGGTCAGTATTCATTACAGACTGTGTTGTAATGATAGGTCAGTGTTCATTACAGACTGTGTTGTAATGATAGGTCAGTATTCATTACAGACTGTGTTGTAATGATAGGTCAGTGTTCATTTTCTCAGCCTACGCCCCACAGCAGGGTTGTAACAGTGAAGTAAAGAGCATATTCAAACAGCAGTTGCAGGATCTACTAAATAAAGCAGGGCAACAGGAATTGGTGTTGGTAATGGGTGACTTGAATGCACATATCGAGACAGACAGATATGAGGACTGCCTGGGCCCACATGGGTGGGGCAACAGGACCACATGACTCAGAAACAGAGACAGTCACAGCATCACATACAAGAGTGGCCAACATGCAACTAGGTGGACTTTCTCCTTGTAAGGAATGGGCACTGGTGTAGAATCAATGATTGCAAAGTCATCTCCAGTGAAACAATTGGCCCGTAGCAAAAGCCACTAGTTGCCATAATCAGCTGCATGCAGTGGTCAGAAAAGACTCTAAGATCAACACAGACCAGGCTGAAGACCTGGAAGTTGACTGGAGAGAAAGCACTACAGTTCAATGACTTACTCAGGCTCTAGCACCCCAAGAAGAGGAGGAAATAGGAGGAAATAAGTGGAGATGAAGAAGAATAGCAATGCCTCAAACCAGCATGTGTGAGGACTACAGAACAAATATGTGGCCAAGCCAGGTATGGAAATAAGGTATATAAGGAAAGCTGGTGATGGAATGCAGAAGTCCAGGAAGTCATCAAAAAAAAAAAAAGAAAGCGTGCAGGAAAAAGTGGGAGATAGAAAAGACGGACCAGGCTAGGAAGAAATACTGGTTGGCTAACAAAGAAGCTAAGAAAGGAATTGCAGTAGCAAAGAACAGGGCATGGGATGTACTCTACCATCTTAAGGAAAATGACTCAACACGTGGCACAAAGAAACTATATCAGGTTGCAAGGCAGAGACAGAAAGGTAAAGTAAACAGTCAGACACCCTTCATAAGGGATGCCAGCAGCAACCTAGTCACCAGCCCACAGGACATCAAAGGCAAATGGAGGGAGTACTTGTAGCAGCTTCTGAATGAAGAAAACACCTCAGAAGATGTACTTCCCAGACACAGCTTACGATGAGAGAAGAAGAGGAGCCCAGCCTAGAAGAAGTAAGAATAGCACTTAGGAAAATGAAGTCAGGGAAAGCAGCAGGCTCAGATGAGGTCACAACAGATATGATAAAGATGCTGTGTGATTTAGGGGAGAAATGGCTCCTGAGGGTACTCACAGCAGTGTGGAGAGAAAGGCATATTCCAGATAACTGGAGGATAAGTATACTTGTGTTAGTGTAGAAGAACAAAGGGGACATCCACACCTCTGGGCAGTACAGAGGTATCCAACTGCCGTCACACTGTATAAAAGTTCTAGAGAGGGTGATTTATAAATGGATACGCAGAGTAGTAGAAAGTAAGATGGGAGATGAGCAGATCAGATTCAGATCAGGATGCAGCACAACTGACCCAATGTTTGCAGTGAGGCAGATAGCTGAGAAGAAGCTACAGATGAGGAAAGACTATAACTGGGCATTCCTAGACTTGGGGAAAGCATATGACAAGGTCCCAAGAAATCTGTTTTGGGCAGTACTGTGATGGTTCGAAGTCCCAGAAACATTGGCAGAATTAGTGCAGGCTATGTACAAGGACCTCATGAGTAAAATACAAACAGTGTTCAGTCTCACAGAGGGGTACCCAGTGGGAGTGGGTATGCACCAGTGTTAACTCTGAACCCACTGCTGTTCATACTGGTGATGAACTATATTAGCAGAGAGATCAGCGGGGACAGATCAACAAAGTTGCTGTATGCAGATGATGTGGCATTACAGACAGATTCTGAGCAAGAACTTCAGCAAAGCATAGGAGAATGGAATGTAAAACTGAAGGCACATGAAATAATCACATATTTTATTTATCGTCACATTTTGTGCCTTGTTCATAATGACAGGAGGATTCATTTTCAGAGAACTGCTTATTCTAGGGGCACATCATTTGTGCAAAGGAAATCAAAAACAATTTATAGGTTCATAGGTAGGTACTAGGTTATCTGCCCGAAGACATTTATAAGCCTAGCCAGAATGTGTTGGCTTTCGCCACCCCCTTAGATTAGTTCCCTGTGCCTCTTTCCAGCGGAGCCACTGTAGTGATCCCAGAGGTAAACTTTCTGTTTCCCATCCACTCGTCAAGATTTCTTTTGAAGAGTGTTAGCGAGGAGCTCTTCCTAATGTAGACTGGGATCTTGTTACAAAGCATGGGAAGTCTCTTGGACAGGAATCTATCCCTCCAGCATGTCCTATTTATTGTTGTGGTGAGGTTTAGATCCCTAGAGCATGTGGCTCGTGGGGATAAGGTTTTCTTTAGGTGGAGCATGTCCATCAATTCTGGGTTGGACATGGCCTTGTATGTCAGGCAGAGATCACCTCTGGATAGGTGGTATGCAACTGAGTACAGCTGTAATTTCTTCAGTCAAGCTGCATAGGACATCTGTTTGAGGCCAGTGATCCTCTTGGTGAGGTACTTCTGTGGTCTTTCCAGCTGTTGCAGGTGTCTTGTAAGGTACATCCCAAATGGGGCGTTATACTCTATGATGGGTCTGATGATTGATGAGTAGAGGGGCACAATGACCTCTTTTGATCTGGATGCGAACCCTTTTGTGATTAGGTGGGCCACGTAGAAGGATTTTCTAACCACTTTGGCAATGTGATTATCAAAGGTGAGATTACTATATTATTATATATAATATATTATATTATATATATATTATATATATTATATTATTATTATTATGGTACTTTAAGTCACAAAGCACTTTTTAGCTTTCATAATTATTATATTTTTTGCATTGCTTCTGTTGTTCATATAAGCATGTAGTACATAAGCCTTCAATCTTGTTTTTATCTGCAGGATTCAATGGCTCCAGGTGTCAGAATGACATCAACGAATGTGAAAGCAGCCCATGCAAAAATGGAGGGATATGTCATGATGGCCCAGGACGATTTAACTGTACATGTCCTGCAGGTATGTAGCATCATATGAAGCAGTCCATGCAAAAATGGAGGGACATGCCATGATAGTGCAGGACAATTTAACTGTACATGTCCTGCAGGTATGCAGCATCATGTGAAGCAGTCCAGAAAACATCTAATTATACTGTAGAAAAAAATGTAGGCATTTCAGCACATTGGGCTAGTCAGACAACTGATAACAATGCTGGTGTGCAAACAGGTAGCCATCTTCAACAGTAGTCAGTTACAGGTGGTATTCAACTGTGGAGCTGAGTCAGTTAACAAAAAAGTAAGGGGGGCAGTCTGCTGCAGGAGAAAGGTGGGTGTGAAGAAAACTGTATATGGAAACTGACAGGAGTGCATACATGCACCAAGGCAAGTAACTGTATATGGAAACTGACAGGAGTGCATACATGCACCAAGGCAAGTAACTGTATATGGAAAATGACAGGAGTGCGTACATGCACCAAGACAAGTAACTGTATATGGAAACTGACAGGAGTGCGTACATGCACCAAGGCAAGTAACTGTATAAGGAAACTGACAGGAGTGCGTACATGCAGCAAGGCAAGTAACTGTATATGGAAACTGACAGGAGTGCGTACATGCACCAAGGCAAGTAACTGTATATGGAAACTGACAGGAGTGTGTACATGCACCAAGGCATGTAAATGAGTAAGCAAATAGATATGCAGCGGGAATAAACAGGTATATCGAGTAATGTGTGCAGAGAAAGAATATGTCATAGATAAGCAAGCACAAAAGTAATGTCATGGTCACAACTGTAAGTGTTATTAATGAAGTAAGACCCTCTGGGAAGGGCGCTTGTTTCAGGGAAGACTCAGATCTCTGCAGATCTCTGGGTTGGCTATATGATTTGAAGGTAGAAAAAAACTAAGATCTGTTGAATATAAGTTGTTTACAGTCCATGACATCATTTATGGCAGAAACTAAAACAAAAACTGGTATATGTTTGTTATAATGTATGTTTATGTTTGTGTGTGTGTTTAAGTTTATGTCTAAACAAAACAAAGTTCTTGCACTCAAACTCACACCTGATCAGCATTCTTCCCTCGAGCTCTAAAACCACCAACACTCAACTACTGTTTACTACATCTCACTCTACACTTCATCTTCCTCTCTGTCTTCTTCATTCATAGATCTCCTAATAATTATTTCCTCCTTAATCTGTCTACTTCTCCACATTCGTCCTTTTGTTTTCCCTAAATTTAAATCTCCTCTCTTCCGTTATACCACTCTATTTATATATTTCTTTACTGATGTCTCATACTTAATGTTAAACTTGAAAGAATACTCATTATATCCTTACTATTCTTGCTGCCACTTTTGATGCTAATTGTGTTAATATTTAGTCCTCGTTGTGATATGTTATACTGTTATTTATTTTACAATTCTTTGATTGCATTATTTTCTACATGCATTGCATATAAAACTCCTGCATTTCATTTATATATCTATATACATCTATCTCTCTCTCTCTCTCTCTCTCTCTCTCTCTCTCTGTGTGTGTGTGTGTGTGTGTGTGTGTGTGTGTGTGTGTGTGTGTGTGTGTGTGTGTGTGTGTGTGTGTGTGTGTATGTATGTGAGTGTGTGTGTGAGTGTGTGTGTATACATGTATGTGTGTGTGATTAATTGCTGCTTGTTACTTTCCCGTAGCATTTTTCCCTTTCCTTTGCTGAAAATAGGTTTTATTTCAATTGGTCTATCCTGGTCTCCAAATGTAAAACAAAATATATGAATAAACATTGTAATTTTAGTTTAGTCTTTTCAAGGCAATTTATGCCACTATAAAAAACAGTCTTACCAGTGGCTAGCAATTTGTTTTGTAGCAATAAGGATAAAGAGCTAAACAATATTGTCAACAAAGTCCTTTCTCAATTAAAACTCTGCTATAGAATTTTCCATATACTCTCTCCACTGGACACACAGAACTGGCTTAGAATGTTCTCCTTCACAAACCTGAATATGGATTACAGATTACCTTTGCTCATTTTTCACTCTCCATGGGATTCAATAATGCCTACACTAAGTGTGCACTAAGTGTACACCATTCACAGACAACGCAGACATAAATTCCACTTTCTTCCTCCTGATTTTATTTTTCCTACTGATATTCTTGCAGCTTTAAATATTGACAGGGATTCATAAAGGTTACCACAAAGTGTAGACTACATGTATACTTAGTATAATCTTTCTGAGTGACTAGAAAGCACAACAAATGTGATAAGAATGTTCTTGAATACATATAGTATACACTTTTTAGTGTGCACTTAGCATAGGTTTTATTGAATTTGGCCCTCTACTTATAATACCAAGACACTACAGACTGCAGAAAATAAAATATGCAGAATTGTAATGCTCACAGACTCACATTCTGACCAACGTAGTCTTCTGAAGACACTTAAGTGGCTTCCTGTTACAAATAGAAACCCACCTATTCAAAGTACTTAACAGTTATTGTCCTTTTCTGAACAGAAAACTGCCTTTCAGAAAGCAACTATACTCCCCGATGATTGAGTTTTCAGAAATTCAAAATTCATATGGCCAGAACCATATGATCACGTTTTTGAAAACTCATAGGTTTTGAGCAGAGATGACAGTACAGTGAGGATTGGGAACTATACCATTTTCTTCACTGTAGAGCGATCTTGGAGTTGGTATATAAAATTGGCAGGAGTGGAGGTTTGCCCCCCTGCAAAAATGTAAAAGGTAGATTTTGGTGGGTTTTTTTTTTTTGTTTTTTTGATGTTTGAGTTTTCAAAAACTCAATCATATGGTCCCAAACACATGAATTTCAAGTTTCTGAAAACTCAATCATATATATACTGGCAGGGGTGTGAAGGACACAACTCTCTCAGGCGGGGTGCAAGGTTATGTTTTAGTGCATGCATATTTTACTGTTGTTATTTTTACTTTAATCTTTTTCTGTTGCTTATCAGTCCTCAAATCTTGTTCAACATCAATTATTTTACACACACACACACACACACACACACACACACACACACACACACACACACATTCACACATATAAATGAGAAGAATTTTCTCCATACACCTATTATGTGATGCTCTTCTGTGCAATGTTTTTGGATACATGTATATATATATATATATATATATATATATATATATATATATATATATATATGTATATATATATATGTATGTATGTATAAAATAATATTACATATATAGAGAGATATGGACACACACACACACACACACACACACACACACACACACACACACACACACACACACACACACACACTCACACACTTTTCTATCATGTTGTCTTCATCTATACACATGTGCCACAGCCATTGTTTTACCACTGTAGCACAGCAGAGTCATATGTGTTGTACTGGACAGTGATTGTATTACTGACAATTGTATCTTGGGTACATAAGCTGACAGGTTGTATACTTTTTTGATATGAAATCCCAAAGAACTGTGTTCAATGAGGTATGACTGAGTAGCAGTATACAGGGATGGCTAATGAGCACATTGCAGCTCAACAACTTTTTCAGTCGTGTTAACCAGTCCTCTATAATCTGACTAGCTCCACTAGCTGACACGGTGCACAACAATCCCCTGTGTGGCTGCACCCAAATGTCTGTGATGAATGCAGGCATCACAACAGTGTTTAATGTAAAGTACCAACCTGCTCTGTATAGTCAGTAACCCCCAGCATCTGACCTGTTATTCTTACAGACAGTGCACAGTGCTATCATGCTGTGTACCATTACTGTAGATGTGCCCCCTCCAACACAGTGTGTGCTTGTACAAGGCAGGCTTGTAACATAAGGCTGTGAGCTGCTAAGGAATGTCTTTTAGTTCTGGGTTGAGTCTGTCTCACCACTTCCAAACTCAGAGTAAGTCAGAACCAGACTGTGCTTCCAGAACATCCCTAACAAGCGGCTCATATGTTTCTGGCAACATCTACCTATTTCCACCTGTACTGTTCAGAATATGGGTGCACAGCAAACAGTCCTTTATGACCTATAAAATTAGCAGCTATCTCCCCTGGCACTTCTAGTGCCATTTATATGTGCTTTATGGCCTATAAATGTAGCAGCTATCTCCCCTGACACTTCTAGTGCCATTTATATGTCCTTTATGGCCTATAAATGTAGCAGCTATCTCCCCTAGCACTTCTAGTGCCATTTATATGTCCTTTATGGCCTATAAATGTAGCAGCTATCTCCCCTGGCACTTCTAGTGCCATTTATATGTCCTTTATGGACTACAAATGTAGCAGCTATCTCCCCTGGCACTTCTAGTGCCATTTATATGTCCTTAATGACCTATAAATGTAGCAGCTATCTCCCCTGGCACGTCTAGTGCCATTTATATCATGAGTGCACATCAGTGCATTTCATGCTGTGTGCCCTTTAAATATTATAATCTTCCTTCCTGAGTGCTTCAAGTACATAGACCCATAGTAAGCTGTGTTGAGAACCCTTCAGATATAGTAACCCCTCCTGTCTAGTGCCCTTCCTGCTGCCACCTCCACCCCCTCTCCAACACTTAGCCTGTCTAAATGAAGCTGTTGCTCAGTGCACCATTCATTTCTCCCTGGGATCTACTAAACGCCTACTAATAGGGGCTCACTTCTGTTTCTGAATTGTACATCTGCCAGTGGTGCTGAAGAGATGCTCTCCTCAATAATGTTCACATCCAAGACAGAAGACGGAAATCATAACTTAATGCAGTTTGCCCATAGTACATAATGCATGATATATGACACCGAATAAATAATACACAATAGATAATGTGTGGTATGTAATACATAATACATATTACATAATAAATAATTTGTGATACATAATACATGTTATATAATACATGGTATATAATATGTAGTACATAGTGCATAATACAAGCTATATTATACATATGTGTCACATGATACACCGTACATTATACATAATACATTATACATGATGTGTAACATAATTTATGATACCCAATACATGTCACATATTACATGATACATAATACATTATAGGTGTAATATAAAACAAGATACATTATACATTATGTGTAATATATAATAGATTTATTTTACATTATGTGCAATATATAATACATGTATATATAATCCATGATACATAATACATAATATGTGATAAATAATATACAATATATAATACATAGTACATAATACAAGATACATAATATATATCTGTCACATACATGTTATGTGTCACATAATACAAGATACATACTACATTGTGTATGATGTTTAATACATGTAACATAATACAGGATATAATGAGGAAAACATACTCACAAGCGAGGAGAGCGTGTTGAGGAGATGGAAAGAGTGCTTTGAGGGGTTGATGAATGAAGAGAATGAGAGGAAGAGAAGGTTGGATGATGCAGGGATAGTGAATCATGAAGTACAATGGATTAGCAAGGTGGAAGTAAGAATAGCTATGAAGAGAATGAAGAATGGAAAGGCTGTTGGCCCAGATGACATACCTGTGGAAGCATGGAGGTGTTTATGTGAAATGGCAGTGGAGTTTTTAACAAGATTGTTTAATGAAATCTTAGAAAGTGAGAGGATGCCTGAGGAATGGAGAAAAAGTGTTTTGGTACCGATTTTTAAGAATAAGGGTGATGTGCAGAGCTGTAGTAACTACAGAGAGATTAAATTGATCAGTCACAGCATGAAGTTATGGGAAAGAGTAGTGAAAGCTAGGTTAAGAAGGGATGTGATGATTAGTGAACAGCAGTATGGTTTCATGGCGGGAAAGAGCACTACAGATGCGATGTTTGCTTGATGGAGAAGTACAGAGAATGTCAGAAGGAGTTGCATTGTGTTTTTGTAGATTTGGAGAAAGCATATGACAGGGTGCCTAGAGAGGAGTTGTGGTATTGTATGAGGAAGTCAGGAGTGTCAGAGAAGTATGTAAGAGTGGTACAGGATATGTACGAGGGTAGTGTGACAGCAGTGAGGTCTGTGGTGGGAGTGATGGATGCGTTTAAGGTGGAGGTGGGGTTACATCAAGGATCAGCTCTGAGCCCTTTCTTATTTGCAATGGTGATGGACAGGTTGACAGACGAGATCAGACAGGAGTCCCCATAGACTAGGATGTTTGCAGATGACATTATGATCTGTAGTGAGAGTAGGGAACAGGTGGAGGAGACCCTGGAAAGATGGAGATATGCTCTAGAGAGAAGAGGAATGAAGGTCAGCAGGACTAAGACAGAATATATGTGTGTGAATGAGAGGGAGGATAGAGGAATGGTGAGGATGCAAGGAGTAGATGTGGTGAAGGTGGATGAGTTTAAATACTTGGGGTCAATAGTTCAGAGTAACGGTGAGTGTGGAAGAGAGGTGAAGAAGAAAGTACAGGCAGGATGGAGTGGGTGGAGAAGAGTGTCAGGAGTGATTTGTGACAGATGAGTACCTGTAAGAGTGAAAGGGAAGGTCTACAAGAGGGTAGTGAGACCAGCTATGTTATATGGGTTGGAGACAGTGGCATTGACAAAAAGGCAGGAGTTTGAGCTGGATGTGGCAGAGTTAAAGATGTTAAGATTTACACTGGGTGTGACAAGGGTGGACAGGATTAAGAATAAGTATATTAGAGGGTCAGCCCAGGTTGGAAGGTTTGGAGACAAAGCCAGAGAGGCAAGATTACATTGGTTTGGACATGTGCTGAGAAGGGATGCAAAGTATATTGGGAAAAAGATGCTAAGGATGAAGCTACCAGGTAACAGGAAAAGAAGAAGGCCTAAGATAAGGTTTATGGATGTAGTGAGAGAGGACATGCAGGTGGTTGGTGTGACAGAGCAAGATGCAGAGGACAGGAAGAAATGGAAACAAGTAATCCGCTGTGGTGACCCCTAACGGGAACAGCCGAAAGAAGATAATGAACATAATACAGGATACACACTACATTATACATTATAGATCATGTGTAATACATAATACATTTATATAATAATGCTCTTAAATAATGCTGCTCAAGCATTGCTAGATCTACTGCTGGTCATCACTGCCGAGCTTGTCATTCAGCCTCATGTTGTTATCCAAGCTGGCTGGTAATCATCTGTTGAGCTTATAATTGTCTTAAAATCACAAAATCACTTTAAAGATTCCTGCTATCCAGCTTATATCTGTAAGCTGTTGAATAATCTATAATTTCTTGGACAGTCCTCTGAGAAGCTTGTTATTAAACTTGAATTAAGAATTAAATCTTATCTGCTAATGGCCATTTAACCAGTGTTACATACTTATGTGAGGCAGGTATCAATATTTAGTTTTAAGTCATTCATGTTGTATTTCATTTTGTTTTTAGTAATGTTTTTCATATGTGTCGGATTGTTTTAATTTATTTTTTTAATGTGTTAACTGGGTAAATGCACTGATCTACAGACCATTGTCAGGCATGACTTGGGCCTTAGTAAAGGCAAGATCCAATGTAAAAAAATAAAGTTACAAGGAGTATGCAACATCCAAGGAAAACAATTACAATTACAAGGAGTACACAGTTCAGAATTACCACATATAAGAATCATTTATTATTTTACATTGGTTGACCAGCAGTGGACAATTGACACTTCTAGTTTACAATAAAAATACTTTTATATCTACAGATGCATATTGCAGATTATTCAGGGTTTATCTTCTGATATGTGAGCACATTCACATAATTTGTTAATTTGCTAAATGTTCATTCAGGAGTACAGCTGTCATTATTTATTTTACCATCGCTACAGCTTTTCTCTGTAGGACTCTAAAGAAAATGGTCAATGTCTAATTGTCCATTCTTGGTCAACCAACAAGATATAAGTGACCACTCACTCATCTTTTTAATCAGGAATAAGACTGATATGTTAAACCCAACCATATATAAGAAAATAAGATGTAATAAAAATTTGAACACTGACAGTTTTCAAAAAGAACTTGTAGCCTGCGACTGGTCACCCCTGAAACACCTTCCATTAGACAATGCTGTTAAATACTTTAACTCTAAATTTTTAACCATTCTAGACTACCATGCCCCAACTCGAATAGTAAGAACTAGGTCTAAACCTGCCCCTTGGCTCACCAAAATTGCCAAACAAAAAATCCTCCAAAGAAACAAACAATGGACTACCTGGCGTACAGCCAAAAACCTGGCAGATCAACTAATATTTAGACAACTAAGAAATGAAACTAAAAAAGCCATATTGTCAGATAAAATAAACTATTACTGCCAACTCCAACAGAACAACCAAAACAAACCTCAAAAATTATGGTCAGGTATAAACAAACTCCTGCACCCAGGTCACTCAATCACACCCTCCCCCTCAGGCTCCAATCTCCTTAGCCCCAACCAAATTGCCAATTCTTTTGACACTTTCTTCACAGACATCATTCAATCTTTGGCCAATCAGCTATCCACTAACACTGCATCTCCTTCTAATATTATCCCTAATAGCCCCCCAACATTTCAATTCCAACCTGTTCCTACATCCTTTGTCTGCACCCTTATCAAAAAAATTAAACCCACCACCGTCTCTGCTGATCTATTACCTGGAGAATACCTGCAAAAAGCAGCCAAAGCTATAGCCTACCCCATATCCATCCTCATTAACAGAACTATTTCTGAAGGAACTATTCCACTTATTTGTAAAATCTCACGTCATCCCCCTGCATAAAGGTGGTATTTCCAAAGATTTTTCTAACTAAAGGCTTATAGCCATATTATCCCCTCTGGCTAAAATCATGGAGAAGTGCATTCATAAGCAACTATTAAACCACCTCTTAGCAAACAACCTATTAGCTACCTGCCAACATGGATTCAGACCATTTCACAGCACCTCTTCTGCTCTTCTTTCCTTCACCAATGTCATTAACAAAAACCGTAATAGCAACACTCTTTCCTCAGCCCTCTTCATTGATCTGTCAAAAGCCTTTGACATGGTCAGCCACCAGCTACTCATAAACATACTTGGCAACTTCTCACTGGATCCACTTGCTATACAATGGTTCCAATCCTATTTAATAAAAGGCAACAGGCTGTACTATGGGAAAACAACTTGTCTTTCCATTTACCAATTGCCCTTGGAGTCCCTCAAGGCTCCATATTGGGTCCTCTCCTCTTTTCTATTTTTACTAATGACCTACACACTGTACTACCTCAAGTCACCTGTATCCAATATGCAGATGACTCTACACTAATATGCTCAGCCTCCTCACTTTCACAACTGCATTCCCTTACCCAAGACACATTTAACATAGTAGAGAATTGGCTCCTTCAACGGTGTCTCATCCTGAACCCAAAAAAAACAAAAATGCTACTATTTACTCCCACCCGCAGAGTCCCCCCACTACATTTTACAATCACATCTAGCAATGGTACAATCATATCTCCAGACTCTACTACAAAACTACTTGGAGTACTAATTGACAACCACCTCACCTTTGAGCCATATATTAAAAACACTATAAGAACAGTAAACAAAAAACTAGGCTCCCTTTACAGGATCAAACCCTTTCTTACCCCACTAGTAAGAACCACTATTGCCCGGACCCACCTTATCTCAACCCTGCTATATGCTTCCCCAATCTATACCAAACTATGCAAAAGCAATCTGAACAAGCTGGCTAGCTCCTACAATGATATTGCCAGATTTGCAACTGGTTCTACCTATAGAACCCATCATTGTAACAATCTTAATCAACTAGGGTGGTTAGAATTGCCAAATCTTATCCTATCAAACCAGTTAACTATTGCCTATAAGATACTGTTCCATCCTACATCTACTCCAATACTAACCAATCTAATCACCCCCTACAATAACCTGAAAACCCTGCGCTCTTCAAACAAAATAATGATAAAGATATGTAAAACCAACAACCTCGCAGGAGATTCTTTATTCTCTAACATGGTGGGTAAAACCTGGAACTCCCTCCCTACTGATCTTACCTCCCTACCTTCTACTACTCTATTTAAATCAAAGCTCAAACCATACCTTAAATCACACTGGCTATGCCCCTCTGCAAACCCAGACTAACTTCCTTGACCCTATTCTTCTCACTCACACAAAACTAGCTATTCCTTTTCTATTAACATCTTTGTCTGTAAAACCAACTGAAATTTCAAATAGTGCTCAATGTTACTTACCTACTGTTTTTGGTTGTATGTATATCCAAACATGATTTGTTAGCTTAGAATACCTTGAATTCCTTACTCTTAAGCTAAAATGTATTTACTCTTAAGCTAAAATGTATTTACTAGTATTCTCTTAGCTAAAATGCATTTACTAGTTAAACTTGTTAAATCTTATAATGTACTTATGCTATTGTGATCTTTTTCTTGAATGTGGAGCTTTTTTTTTCTCCCCGGGCCTCCACTGAAAATAGACATGTATCCAGTTGGACTAGCCCGGTCAACAAATGTAAAATAAAAAATAAATAAAAAATAATAAATATTGACATAAATAAATAAAGTTAGCTACTAAAAGATCAGCCACACCAAGACTGTCATAAAGTGTGAAACATGCTTGAAATTCCATATCAGAATCTGATGAACAGTGTCAGATCAAGGTGCTGTTTCTGTAAAATGTTTCTCAGTTGCAAGGTCTTAAATTATCTTTTAAGTGATAATGCATTGTGTTATTTGCAATGAAATGAGGATATTCAGGTAGAATTGCCTGGTAATTCTTAGAATTACTTCAACTACTTTAATTCAGCTGCAGAGTTTGGTTTTCAAGCTGCCTGTCTGGTGTGAAGACAACAATTGCATCCTTTTGATTTTATCATGCCATCAAAAGGGAATATGAAACCTGCTGAAGTGCCGAATCCGTTACTGAAATGATTTATTTTAAACTATAGTGACACATGCAAATGCAAGCTGAGTAGTGTCTTTGTATTGCATTTCTCACAAAACTCTAATAATTGTGAAGAAAACACTAACAATATTTATAACCATATTACTGCTGCAAAAGAAAGTAAGACTTTTGCATCTTTCTTTCTCCCCAATGTGCAGGATTTGAGGGTGAGCTGTGTGCAGAGGATATTGATGAATGTCACAGTAACCCATGTCACTACAGTACCTGCGTAGATGGAGTCAACAAATTCAGCTGTATGTGTATGATAGGATATACTGGCATTTTATGTGAAACAAACATAAATGATTGTTTCATTAACCCCTGCAGCAATGGTGCGACCTGCAGGGATCTTGTAAATGGCTATGAGTGCCTCTGCCATCCTGGATCAACAGGTATGTATCTTATTTCTCATTGTTACTCAGAAATTGTCATAGTTTTCTCCTAGCAATGTACACCTGAAATTCTAGAACAGAATTATTTCATATCTGATCGGTCATTCAATGGCCATTTTATTAAAGTCTACATAGATAGGACTAATCACCCTTATAAAGCTTTACTGATACAAGACATATAACCTACCCAGGGGTCTGACACATTCAGAGTTGGTTGCGTTAGAGAAGGGATACATCAGATTTCCTTCTCCATAGGTCTGTGTCTTTGCTTACAATGGAAGTGTAGTGGCAAAGTACCCACAAAATGTTCATTGACTACAGTTTGGACAGGCATTCCAACTAATTTGACATTGCTTAAAGGGTCAGTAATTCACCTACCCAAAGTGATTTTATTTAATTCATGTTTGCAATGAAACAGAAAACTCATGTGATATTTAACATGTGATGCTGCATTGATAGATGCATGTACGTCTTCCAGGCTATAGTAAATACCTAACTTGGCATTCATATTCTCAAGCTGAAATAAGTGCTTTTGATTACTCATGTCTAGAAAAAAGATGGCATTCATCAAGTGCCTACCTTTCAATCCTCCTTTAGGGAAGTGGTTTCAGCAACTCACTTGCATACATCTCAGCTCTTCCTGATTTTGCAGAATGTATTTGATTTTGTCATATATATTTGCCTTATAGCTTTGACTTTATGGTAATTCAATGAGGATTATACTCAGCCAGTAATGCCAATTCATACAAACCCTGTTAGTCTATTAACTTTTTTTTTATATTTCAACATTGTCCCTGATTTGGGGTCTTTGTCTCCCCATTATTTTTCTCTTTGTAAATATTCTTGAGTAAAGACGTTGACAGGTACGGCCACTTGTGCCATTCCACACCATCTCAAATTTATATAGTACTTATGCAAATTACTCACCCTAGATGAATCCAGACTGACAGTGTACATTGACACAGAAAATAATACTGCATCATAATGTGGCATATCTAGAGATAAGTCTTAGGCTTAAGAGAAAGTGTATGTCAATCATGAATGCCTAACAGCAGTGTGGCAAATGTTTATTTGTTAAATTGCTTTATGACAGAACAGCCCCAATGCAACATTGCTGTCAAAGATGCTGTGATTTATGCAGTATGAGATGGCTACAGCAACAGAAGCAAGCACCAGTAAATCAGTATCTTCTAAATTAATTTCTTCATTTTGATGCCTGGTGTCCATAAGCCCTTTTATGAACTGACGTGACTATGGTCACGATGGAGGGAATTTCTGAAATCTTATGTGAAACATGAAATTACTGTTTGACTACAGAAATAACACTCACAGTGTCAGAGTACTGTGACAATGGTAAATGTGATATTCCTCAGCTGTGACTTTTCTAATTACCCAGGTATCCACTGCGAAGTTGACATTGATGAGTGTGGGTCACAGCCTTGTCAAAATGGAGGAGAGTGCAAGGATCAGCTAAACGGGTTCTACTGTGTGTGCTCAGAAGGCTACTTTGACCCATACTGCACATCACGAACAGACAACTGCACCAACAATACCTGTGCACATGGACTGTGTAAGAGTGATTCTTTGGGGTAAGTACTATATCTACCAACAGGACTGAATAGTTACTGTGTAACTTGGCAGTATGTTTGAGTCTCTTCATTACATTTGTTTTTGTCACATTTGTAAGGTACTGACATCATCTCATATACTGATGAATACCAACTGGAAATTTCCATATTTCATGCCCCCTTTCCTTGAACAGTCAAAGCCATGAGGACATAGGACCATTAAAAATTAAAAACCCTTGTCCATCCCTGATGTCGGCCTTAATTATTGCCCCTCTTGGCTAACTCTCTGCCTTGGTGATGAGGGTAATATTGGATAAATTAGCTGAGAAGGGCTGATATTTGGCAGGCAGTTGGCAGGAGGCAAAACATCAGCACAAAAACTGAACTTAAAAAAAGTACTGAAGCAGCTCTGCTCACGACACTTCAGCTATCAGTGTTTCTTGAAGACCACTCCAGTTAAAAACAGACTGACTTATCCAATTACTGAGATTTCAGAATGAAATAATATGCATAATATAACTGCCATTGTGTCCTAACAGAAGTGCTTAACATTTTAAATGCATATGTTGAACAAATAAAATGGAAATTAGTAATCATTTACTGAAAACAGGTGCATATGTTTTAGGCAAAGTACTCCATACAAAGGAAATAAAAGTATTAAAATACATATTATCACAAGAATGAGAAAGAAAATGACCTATAATTCTTCCCGGTACCTGATCAGAACCTTTGTCTGGACTAAATATCCCAACAAGCAGAAAGCAGTAAAGCAATAGAATTAAGCTCAAAAGAATCCAGAAGAGGTTAACAAGATATTGTGCAGATTTTGAGGATGAGGATCTTGAATGTATTTACCATGAAATATTGGAGGAAGACAGGAAATGCAATTACATGCATAAAGATTTCAAAGCTGATTATGTTTTAGAACATGAAGGGATGTAGAGGTCTGTGTCATCTGGCAGGCTTTCAGGGAGGGGACGTCAAGACTTCTCAGAAGTCAGCATTCTTTATGGTTTTAGAGTAGGAATCTCCTGGAACAACCTGTCAGCACAGATGAGAAATGAAGAGAACATGAACATATTTAAATCAATGTAAACAAGTACATGAGTCATCCTGTAGTGGGAAAAGTCTGGATCTACCTGGTCTTGCTACAATGTTGGATCCCAACACAGACAATAATCACAATAGTTGATATCAAAATTTAATAGATCCAACTGTGACTCCATTATACCCATTATTCTTAAGGGTAATTTCTAGTCTGTACTGGAATTCCTAAATAACTTACAATGCATCTGTTTATAAGAAAATTAAATAGACTCTTAAGTACTAAATAATAATAATGGTCACAGTAATGTATTTAGCTTGTTTTACTCAAAAATATACTAACTCTGCCAAGTTAGACCAATGACGGTTTAACTGTGAATAACTGATGGAATGTATCAGTCAGTTTTATCTACAAACTGCCTCTATGCCCACCCTTAACAGACACTTTCTAAACTATATAAACCTTAGATATTTGATTGTGAACAGAAGAATAAATAAATAAATCCATAAATAAATAAATAAATACTGTCCACAGTGATGGTTTTCATCAAATAAAGTTTCTCATCTTTTTGTTTTTGTATGTTGATCACTTTTCAACTTTTCATCTTATTTAGAAAAGTGCATCATAATATAATGGCCCTGTGTGGAGATAGTTTTCTTTGTAAATGATTGACCTATACAATGGACAGTTCAGTGTTGACTTTTCACGTCAGTTTCTTTTCATACGTGTGCCTACATTAATATTGTTGTTGAATATTATTAATGGACCAAAATGAAAACATCCTGCTAAAAGTGCAAAGACAAAAACAGAAAGAAAAATTAGAGGAAGGTAAATAATAGTAAGAAAAAAAGAAAACCTGGTGTGTGAATAAGGAATGACAGAAATAAAATATGAAACTGAAAAGAAATCACAAAAAAGAGAGAATAAGAAAGAAAGAAAGGAACAAAGAAAAATAACCAGGCCAAATAATTATATAAAGCAGGTTTGGCTCCTACAGCAACAGCAGTAATACTGGAATTCAGAAATACAAGTATAAGGTTTTCTCCCAAATATAGTTGTCAACAACACGCCACAATAAGTTAGCATCATTTATGACAGCAATAAAGATCCCAATCTTTTCATTTATGTGTGTGTGTAGTTAGCAGGCGAAAGGCAAAAATGTATTTATTTATTTATACTTGGGTAACCTGGTTAATGAACTGATCCATGGACCATTTTACCAATAACACTGGCTGAGAGGCAAAATCATTCTAGACCTATAGGTAAAAACAGGCACAGGTATTCTACAGGTACTGTAAAACAAGTAAAAAATGCAGGCATATATAAATAAAAAATAAATAAGTGCATAACATATAAAATACAACCTACAATATTTAGTGGTTCAATAGTAATTTTTCAGCTACTTCGTAACTAAACCATTTCACTCCTACTATTTTAAATATAATAACTCCAAAATTATACAGCCTTAGGGGTAAAATGAAACTTCCCTGCCTCCTCTTCTACAGTCTCACTGAAACAGTCCATCTAGTCACATAAATGCATATTGAATAGAACTTATTAACTCCACTGAGACTAAACTCAGTGTGATTAAATGCATGTGTTCTACATTTTGCTTAAACCAATACATTTATTTAATGCTCCATAGTGCTTTTCATTGACATGTGCATCCCAGAAAGTATTAGCCAAAATCACTTTCAATACAATAACAATATACTTAAAAATAATAAGCATGCTGACTCCAAACCACAGCCAAGCATGGCCAAAACTTTTATTGACTCAAGAAGGTGGGACTTAATCAGTGGTTCTCAGTTTGCAAAAGTTGACATGTTAGGACTTGTCTGACTGATGCAAGAATGTCAAGAAAATATAAAGTGAATTGCTACAGAATGAATAGTAAATACCACTACCTCATTGTACTAAATGTTTAGCAATTCATTAGAAATGAAGACCAAAACTGACATTCAAGTAGGTTGGAGAAATAGATGGTCAATATTCCTGTATGGGACATTTGTAATAGTAGAAATATTACAATTTGCAGATCTCCTCTACTTTTAGGATCAAAAATACATCTTAATTTTCTTAAATTTGTGATGAAAACATAGTTTGGTATCTGCAGCACTTTACTGTGTCATCTAATAATATAAAAATAAGACTCTACAGCAGTGAGTTTTTTATCAGTAAAATGAAATGTATCCATGTATACTTACTGTATGCATGGTTTGGTTTGTCCTGCAAAATCTTACATTTCCTAAAAAATGTCTCATTTTGGGCAGTTAGACAAGTATCAATCCAAACATAATCTTCTTTATCTTACATCCATTTTGTATATGCAAGTTAATGAATTAATTTGGCTTTTTTCCCTGCTAAACATTAGTAAAACTGAATTTTAAGCTGCACGGTGGCATAGCTCGTACTTTTTGGTCAATCTAACACAGTGTATTTGTTTGGCCTTTCTGGTGTGAACACTTCCAGCACAATAATTCCCTACTCCATCAGTGGTCACATGGATTAGCTGCATGCTTTGCTAACTTTAGTCTGTAATTGACTAGGTAAAAATGGTCTATTATGGCACGTATAGATATTCAGTGATATGTGACAGGTTAATATTTAAACAATCACCATACAAGATGAGGTTAATATGAATAATAAGCCCAATTCCAAAAGCTTTGCTCTCAATGTAAGTGACTTATTCTGGTATAAGTATGTCCTGATTCCAAAATATTTATTCTCCATATAAGTGAATTAATTCAGTGTAAGGCCTATTTATAAACAGGCTTATGCCTTTTCAGGGGCAACCAAGGAGCAATGTCTGATTAACTGACTTGCTTTAGGTCATAAAGTAAGCAAACAAGGGCTGAAGGAATCAAACCTTGTACCAATTATATTAGTATTTCTTCATATTTCACATAACAGTTCCTTTAACAAACAATGTGATCCAGATAGCTGAGCAAAGCATTATGAGGTGTGGTAAAACACACAGGTGTGTGTTATAAATAATATTATCACTTGAATCAATTGTTAGGTTCTGCATTCTTGAAAAGTTCCGGTACTGGTTCAAAATAATTTACAATTTGCATATTGAATCATGATATTTAATAAACATCCCACTGATCGTGTACATATAAAATATATTTGAAATACTTTTTTATATTTTTGAACAAATTCAATAGCTTTTTATATTTTTGAACATAAACACAATTAGCAATGAGAATAAAATCCCAGTTAACTAGCTTTTGCTCTAGCAATTTAGCACAGTAGATTAAAGATAGAAGATGTAAATAAGTTTTATCCTGTACCAATTAGCTTAATTCCTTCAGTCTCATTTTGCCTGTTGTATGACTCTGAGGAAGTATTTTAACCCTTAAAGTGATCCCAAGTCTCGACTAAGATGGTACCAAAATAAAGTAATACATAAACAAACAAAGAAACAGACAATGTGTGTGTGTGTGTATATATGCATATACATCTACAGCAGATGTTGGGTTAATAAGTAAATGTGTGCATACCTGTTGAGTTTGTGTGTGTGTGTGTGTGTGTGTGTGTGTGTGTGTGTGTGTGTATCTACATAAATATATATATATATATATATATATATACATACATATATATATATATATATATATATATATATATATATACACAACACACACATACATACATACATACACACACACACACACACACACACACACACACACACATATATATATATATATATATATATATATATATATATATATATATATATATTAGGGGCTGCTGTGCGTAGAGCCTAGAGAAAGTACTGCACACAGTTGGGTTGTGTCTGCTGGAGTTGTACCTTTAACAGGAGATGTTGTATGCTTAGCAGGCAGGCTGCAAAGCATCCATAAGAGGTAAGTGAATCTTAAGGCACATAATTGCCAATACTAATGGAAGAAATCAAATTCCTGAACACTGGGTCAAAAGGAGATTCTTTAGGGAGCTCTATGAAGGTGTCTTTGAAGTCTGAAGTCTGAAGTTTAGAAGTTATCCGTAACATCCGAAAGGGTTAGGAATTAAAAGAAATTGCCTTGCCTGCATGATAAAGTCTGTCGATAACATTAACTACTGCTAGTACTGTTTTGCTTTGGGAAATCCCTTTATGAAGGAATACTGCAACTGCAAAAATACAGCAACTTTGTTCTGTTTTCTAGAAAACCTGTTTTAAATGGAAGGGACTCATTTCTATTATTTCTCTTGTCTTTCTACAAGACAGATTGCTGTTTATTATCCCTGTGAACAGACCATATCTAAAAATGAGAAAACTGTTTGTATGGTCTGGTTTTGTCTTAGTCAGCAAAACAGAATGCTATATTGGTAGGAATGTGGGCAGAAAATTATTTCTTTACAGACTGTGAATTTTAAGCTCCCTGAAAGTGTTCTGCTTAAATTCCCATTCTGAGAAAGTAAGGTAGCTTTCTTGGTTTGAGTGCATCTTTTGAAAATGATACTTGTTAAATAGACAATTGACATGGAACACTGATTCTTTTCAAACTGTGTGAGAAGAATTAAAAACTGTTTTGCTCATATGTGTATCGACTCTGACAAAGGCTATCTTAATGGAAATGACAATAGCTCTCTGTAACCGGAAGAAATGTCCTATAACCGGAAGAAATGTCCTATAACTGGAAGAAATGTCCTATAACCGGAAGAAATGTCCTATAACCGGAAGCAATGTCCTATTTGCCCCTGAGAAGTCACAACCTTCATGTCATTTTTAAAATTATTTGAAGAAGTTTAGTAAATTCTTCACAAATTTTTTTGTAGAAATGGAATACACAAGACAACTGGGCCCTGTAGCCATTTATGCCTCATTGTTATGGATCTAGTTCACATTGTTGACTTTTTAAAAAAGTCTAACTTCATATGGTCGAGACCACATGATCAACATTTTAAAAAGTCAAAAAAAAAAACAAGCTAAGAGCACATTGGTTTTGCAGGGAGGCAAGCCCCATTTCACCCCCACATCAGCTTCAAATTATATATGCCATCTCCTAGATCACACTACAGTGGTGAAAAGGGCTAATTCCACAATCACCTCTGTACAGCAATCTTAGTGCAAACAGCTTGACTTTTTACAATGTCAATCATATGGTTTTGACCAGATGAAGTTCAATATTTTAAATATCAGTCGTGAACTAGACACACCAGTACCAACCCATAGGTCTTATCTTCTTTTTAAGGAGTAATAGACCAGTCATTCTGGAGGTGAATTTATGAACACCAATGAAAAAAGAGTTTAGTCACTGACCAACATCTGTTCAGTCCTTCAAAAAAGAACCTCCGATAACAAATATTAACTATGATAGTTCAACTGTCCACTTCACAAAATCTGGCATATTCCTGAAGAAACTTGGAGAAGAGGGTGGCACAGAAGCACATATAGTGGCAATTACAATATGTCTGCTTAGAGAAAACTGGCCCCAAGATGAGAGAGCTGGAATATCATCTTCACATTTGACCAAGGACTAACTATAGACCTTGGGATGTTGATGCACACATTTATAATGAATTGAATCAGGAAATTCTGGCAAGTGCTAGAGCTTCACCTATCGCTCGATTCTTTAAATTTTATATCCAGACATTTAATATGTACTCAATAGTAAGGATGTTTGTAAAATTTCCCTGTGAAGGACTACTGGAACTAAACAGCATTTTGGAAAGACTGTTGTAAATTAACTGGATTTATTTATGTTACTTCCCTGTATTGTTGCAAGAAATATTTGCTCATCATCAATGAAAAATTAATCTTTTCTAAAAACTTAGACAGCTGTTTGCATGGACGGTTTTATTTGTGTAAGCAGTATAGAATGTTATATGTAAATATATATATATATATATATATATATATATATATATATATATATATATATATATATTAATTATACATACATACTTTATTTTTTGATTTCTAACTGCATGTTAGTCACATAGTATATAGAGAGTAATACAATATTAATGAGAACAGAGAAAATTATAAATTAATTTTCTAATACAGTACATTTTAGTTATGGTTTATATAGAGAGAATACTAAAATATTAAAAACAGAAAAAAATTACAAATTAATTTTCTAACACACTGCATGTTAGCCACAGTTTACATAGAGTATACTAAAACATTAATGAAAACAGAGAACATTACAAATGAATTTTCTAATACAGTACATTTTAGTTATGGTGTATATAGAGAGAATACTAAAATATTAAAAAAAGAAAAAATTACAAATTAATTTTCTAACACACTGCATGTTAGCCACAGTTTACATAGAGTATACTAAAACATTAATGAAAACAGAAAACATTACAAATGAATTTTCTAATACAGTACATTTTAGTTATGGTGTATATAGAGAGAATACTAAAATATTAAAAAAAAAAAAAAATACAAATTAATTTTCTAACACACTGCATGTTAGCCACAGTTTACATAGAGTATACTAAAACATTAATGAAAACAGAAAACATTACAAATGAATTTTCTAATACAGTACATTTTAGTTATGGTGTATATAGAGAGAATACTAAAATATTAAAAAAAGAAAAAATTACAAATTAATTTTCTAACACACTGCATGTTAGCCACAGTTTACATAGAGTATACTAAAACATTAATGAAAACAGAGAACATTACAAATGAATTTTCTAATACAGTACATTTTAGTTATGGTGTATATAGAGAGAATACTAAAATATTAAAAAAAGAAAAAATTACAAATTAATTTTCTAACACACTGCATGTTAGCCACAGTTTACATAGAGTATACTAAAACATTAATGAAAACAGAAAACATTACAAATGAATTTTCTAATACAGTACATGCTAGTCATGGTATATATAAAGATAATAAAATGTCAATGAGAACAGACAGTATTACAAATGAATTTTCTGTTACAGTGCATGTTAATCATAGTTGCTCAGAGCACAGGAGTTCATTCATACTGTGGTCGTATGACAGAAAAGCTCATCAGTGGTAGACAGATTATGAAAAAAGTAACGAGAAAAGACGATTCCATATGCCATGCATACATTAACCATGGCAATGCTGTAACACCTTATTTTCTTATGTTTTATATAGACGTGTTGACTAGGTCAGCATAATTCAGAATCCTTATTTCTGAACAATAATTTCAGCATGCTAACAGTGACTTTTTCTTTTTTTTTCAGTTTCCATTGTATATGTGACCCTGGCTGGAGTGGTCAGATGTGTAATAGCAACGTGGATGAATGTGAGTCTGACCCATGCCAGCATGGAGGCACATGCCAGGATGCTGAGAATGGGTACAGCTGCACGTGCACACAAGGGTTTACAGGTAAGGAACTTGGCAACAAACAATACAGATTGCACAACTTACTTATCATTACTTCAAAACTGTCTGAAGGCATGCAATTTTAATTTAATTTTTTTTCCCGAAAAATTACTATGTCTACTAAATTCATAAAGGTGAAATTAAATAAGGGAACACAGTTTGATTTTCAGTTATGGTATACTATTAAAGGGGAATATTCAGCACTGAAAAGGTTGAATTCACATCCAGTCAAGGTCATAGTTTGCATTAACATTTAACTCACAGTGCAATTTTGTGCAACTGTGCAGAATTCTAAACTAAATAAATCTAAAGTCTGAAGTTTATAAACATGCATTTGGTGTGATTTATTTATTTATTTAATCTGTGTAATTTAAATGTGTTTACTGGGGTAGAACACTAATCAAACAATGACCAGTTACAGGTTCAGTCCAGAATGTAATAAAACAATGTACAGTTTACAAAGAACAGTGATTTACATTTACAAGTTAAGTACAGAAAATCTGACAAAAATATATACATAGAAGATCTAACAAACCAACTAAGTGTACAGTTAGAAAAGTGAGCTAGAAAAGGAGAAGAGAGTAAAAGCAGGAGGAGTAGGGATGGTGGAGATATGGACAGTAGTAACTAGGATAGGAAGCTAATAGGGACCAGGAAGATGAAAGAGGGGACTGGATTATGTGTAGAGGATTAGATTAGGTGTTGTAATGGCGTGATAAACCAACTCACAGTTTGGGATGATTGAGTGAGTTAATTGAGTGGATCAGGTATGTGGGAAGTGGATGAAAGTATATAGTTGGAGAGTATGTTTAGGTGACACACTTTAGATGGACAGTTGCATTCAAACTGTTTTAGTATGTATTGTTTGAACTATAGCCTGAATAGGTTGTAAATTGTAATTTCTTTAGCAAGTGCCTGATATGGTAAGAAAAAGTGTCATAGGTTGACTCAAGTGAGTTAGCTTTGCTGTTAAAACTGGGAAGTGCTTTGAGGTGAATCAGCTAGATTGGTAGAGTGTAAGGTATCTCTTAACATTTGGGATAACCACTAATTCCATTTGAGATGAGAGATTTCCCTGTCAAAAGAAGCTGTAAGATACAGTAATATTTTACATTCCTTCCCACTGAAGCTGTACTATTGTAGTTACCTGATATTAGTTGGAACTGAGAAGAGCAGAGAGAAACTCCTCTTCTCACCTTCCACTGAATATTAAGGAAGTTTATGTGTGATATTTTTAGCTTTTGTACTAAGAGCAATTGGATCCCAACTTTTTGTCAGTATTCTACAAATCAACATTATTTCATGACACTAAATTGTATCGAACCAGTTCATTTTTATTCAAAAGAAAATAATAGTAAATAATTGTTCTAAGCCAGAGAAAAAAAATTAAAATCTATATAATTATAATATTTTAATCTCTAGTGTCTAATATCGCTAAATCCTTCCCATTCTGCTTGCCTCCATTACTGATTCTTTTATCCTAAATTGTGAGATACGGGCATTTCTTAATTATCTTAATTATCTTAATTGACTTGGCACATTCAAAATATAGCTGTTCTGCAAAGTGTATTTCCATACTTTTCTATGTTTGTGCTGCAGAAAAATAAAACACATTGCTCCTTTTACTTAGTTCCTTATTCCTTCTGATTCTACACGAGGCTTGTTGTATTCTCTTATCAAAATGTAACTTGATCAAGTTAAAAAAAATAAATATATCTGAAAATGTTCTTTCAAATATTTAAAAACACTTGGTACCTTAATTATATCCAAATATCTGCCACTACTTTCTCACCCAAGAACACTTTGTATAGTTAAAAAGATATGTGCTGGATTGCTTAGTCTTGTTTATAAAACACTTTACAATCAATATTCTTATGCTACCTCATATATACATCACAAATTTGTAACTGTATTGCGAAGGAAATGCAAAACATTTCAATAGTTCTGGCAATATCTACTTAATTTTATTTTATTTTATTTATTTTATCTTTGCTCACTGGGATAGTCCCAATGGGTTGGTAACCCATTTTTAGCAGAGGCCCAGGGGAAAAAGCTGCACTACTTCCAGAGAATACATAATCTAAGAAACTACAAACATAAGCTGAGACAACATAATAACCCCGCAGAGAATACATAATATAAGAAAATACAAACTTAAGTTGAGACCTTCAAAAAAGTCCCGTAAGTTACAAAGTATACATATGTAATATGAGAAAAATACAAAACATATGATGAGGTGATCAACTTTCACACCTTTGGTTGATAATAATCATAAATGTGCTATAAAAGATATCATACAATGAGAGAAACAGCATCACGGTTATATACAAAGAACACTATAATTAAGATTTAGACAAGAACAAAGCAAGGAGTTTGTTAGGAGGGACTTAAGAAGTGTTTTAAATTTTGGGGGGTTAGCAGTGGTTAGTATACTGTATGTTGGGGGGGTGAAATTCCATGTCCTGGAGATGCGATTGGAGTAGAGACAATCTCCATAGAAGTTGTTGGCCTTAGTGACTTGTAACAAAAGCTTGTCAGAAGATCTGAGCTGCTTGTACTGGATTAGAGTTTAAGTAGGTCTTGTGGAGCTGGACATTTTTTAGGTTGATATACTATGTTGTGGGCTATTGTAAGCTGGATGAGTACAGGAAGGTTGGGTAATTCCAGTCAGTTTAGTTCTTGTAAAGCATTACAGGGATGTGATATGTATGGGGAGTTATTAGCAAATCTAGCAACCTTTTTATAGCAAGCGTCTAGTTTAGCTAGATCATTTTCTTTTTTTCAGGTTGGTGAAGATGGCAGAGGCATAGAGGATGGGAGGCAGGAAATGAGTCCTGGCAATAGAGTATCTAGTGAAGTCGGTGAGATATGGTTGAGATCTCTAGAGAGAGCCTAATTTTATGTGTACTTTCTTTATAATGGTTGACAGATGCTTATCAAATTTCATGTTGTTATCAGTTGTGACACCAATTAGCTTGCTGTGTGGTACTGGTTCTATCTTGGTGTTATTAGCTGAATAGATTTGGAAGGGTGAGTGGTGGTCAGAGGGCTTAATATTTATGGAGATCATTAGTTTTTTTCTTACTAGGATTCAAGATTAAGTGAGTTAGCAAGCCAGAGAAAGTATGCTGTTTTTTTGTTTTTTTTTTCTTAAAGTTTAGAGAGGAAAGGGGCTGCACAGATGAGTGTGGTATCATCAGCATATTGTATGATTGTGGCCAGATTTGTAGCAGAGTGGAACTTGTTAGTAAATATATTGATAGGAGTGTACCTAGTGTAACAGGTAGTGTAGGAGAGAATTAATTTTGCCATTTTATGGCTTGATGTCAGTCTGATAGGTAGTCATGGAACCACTGAAGGGCAGAATGGCTTAGTTTAAGAGACAGAAGTTCATGTAGAAGTTTTTAGTGAGAGTCTGTATCAAAGGATTTGGACATGTCTAGGATTATTGAGGAGACTAGTTGTCCACTATTTCTGAGATGGTTGATGCTGCCTGTAAAGCTTAACACAGCTGTAGTGGTGCTGTGGTTGGGTCAAAAGTCATGATGGGTGTTAGAAGATTATTAGAGAGTAGGTGATTCACGAGTTGGGAAGGAATGCATTTTTCTAAGATCTTGGATAGGGGTAACACAACTGTGATTGGTCTGTAGTTAGAAAGGTCTGTACATGTCCCCCCTTTGTGTATGGGTATTATGGGGTCTATATAATTTTATCAAATTGCTATTCAATAAATAGCAATTCATCAAACCACTATTTAATGGACGGCATTTCAGCGAACAATGAAATCTTTCTCAGGGTAAGGAAGCACTTTACCAAAGGCACACCGGAACAGAAACTGCACAAAATCAAACCCACCCAAGTGAGGGGTCTCGCCCCCCACAAACCACCAACTATACATACTGACTCCGAGATTGCACTATGGTGGGGAAAAGGACAAAGTTGTGGTGTTGGCCAAGTGCTTCCTTACCCTGGGAAAGATTTTGTCATTCACTGAAATGACGTTCGCTAAATAGAGTTTCAATGAATTGCTATTCACTGAATACCAATTCAATAAAACAGTATAGACTCAGTATTATGTAGGAAGTTTTCCAGATTTTGGGAACTTGATGCTCAGTTATGGAGTTATTAATCAATATAGCGATTGGATAGGCTATGATGTCAGCAGCTATCTTAAGATAGTCAGTGGGTGGTTTGTTGGCAGCTAGGGTGGAAGGTTTAAGTTTGTGGAGCATTCTTTTTATAGTACTAGTTTAAATGGGCTTAAAAGAAAATCTGTTGGATATTTCATTGTGTTCAGTGGGGATTTTTAGCACCATAGTGCTATTTGTTTTGGTTAAGTTTAGAATGGAATTGATTAGGTATGTATTGAATTGAGTGGCTATACTATATAGTGTATTTTTGGTTGGAGGGAGTCAGGGTTACAGATTGGCTTGGCTGTAAGAGCTGATTTACAATTGCCCAAAATTTTTTTGGGGTTGTGTTGGTATTTTTTGGGTTGCTATATAGTAGAATCTTTTGTCATTTTTTTTACCTTTTTTTTTTAATTTATTTTGTAGTTGCTGGTAACAGTTTAGTGTGTCTAGGCTTTTATGGGACTGATACTGTGACCAAACCTTTATCTCTGGTTCTGAGAAGGAGTTTTGTTTCTTTGGTTAGCCATGGGGCATAGTTTGCCTTTGTTCTTATGGTTCTAAGGGGGGGGGGGGGCTTGGCTGTTTAGTATGTCCAGGAAAGTAACACTAAAGTATGACACTGCAATGTCTAATGGGAGTGAAGATTGGGGGGGGGAGTCCAGTCACACTGTTGCAAGGTTGATATGAAGGTTTGGGGAGAGAAGCTTTTTAAGTTATGTATGTGCCTAAATATTGTGCTTTACGTGGAATGTAGATTTTGTCAGAGGTGGTAGGTGGGTATGTGGTTGCTTAAGCTATCTGAAAGACGTCCTGACTGACTGACAAATGGTTTATTGGATAAGGTCCAATATGGTATTGAGTGTCTATTTTTTTTTTTTTTTTTTTTATCTATCTGAGTTGGGTTTTATTAACTGGGAGAATCAGTGTAAGTGTATGAATTTAATGAGATTTTCTGAGGTGCAAGTTAGCCATTCTAAGTTGAAGTCACCGATAATAATGGTTTCCCGTGAAAAGTGGAGGAAGTCTTCTATTATGGTAGGTTCATTGCCAGGAGGCATGTACATTGCTATGATGATTATGAATTTGCTGGGTTCAATTCTAGTCTAGAAAATAGCATCTCAGCATGATTTAGTTTTGGTGGGTGTAAGTCCAGGTATTTGAGTTTTAGTGTGTTTTTGTACATTATTGGTATGCCTCCTCCTTGCTTGTTTAATCTGTCTGATCTATGGATGTTGTAGCCTTGAGGTAGAATGTCATTGCTACTGAGGGTTTGAGCCAGGTTTCAGTTAGGACTGCTGTGTCTGGGGAATAGAGAGAGGGGATACATGCAATTCATGAATTTTATTTGATAGGCACCTAGGGTTCATATTTAGAAATAGTAGATTAGATTTTGTACAGGAATGTTTGATACTAATATTAACGCTTTGGAGGGTTGTTGTGGGTGGAATTTGTTGATTGGCTTTGGGGCCTGGGTTTGGGTGGATATCGCCACTAAGCTTAATTGTTTAGTAAGTCAGGGTATTTAAGCATGTTTGTTTTGTTTGTGGGGTGGCTGGGGTGGAGGGTGTTTGGGTATGTATTTGTATGCAAATACTTCTATTGTGGTGGAGTTGAAAAGGCTTGATGCTATATTAAAGTGTGTGATTTTATTGTAGTGTAATGTGGGGGTAGAAATGGTGGGGGATGGAAGGACTGAAGAAAGTAGATGCTGATAGAATGTAATGGCAGAGAATAGGAGGAGAGCAATTAGGAGAGTAATGTGTAATCGAAGCTAATTGGCTAGCTAGTGGGAGGTAAGATATAGTTCAAGAGGGTTTATTAGTAAGAGGAATGGTAGTGATTTGAAGTAAATATAGCTTAATCAAAGAGGAAAGTGGTGATTGTATGGGAAGAAAAAGGCTAATGAGAGGGCTAGTATATGTATATATTATATTGTGTAGGAGGGGGAGGATTAAGTGTATAGATCTAAAGAGTATAGTATGTGGGTGGTTCTAGGAGCTTTGGGTTGTGAGTCATTAGTTTAAGGGTTGTAATTGGTTGGTCTTAAGTGGGGGGGGGGCTGGCTTGTTTCATTTAAATGTATGAGTAAAAGAGGTGAATTGAGGGTAAGGTAGGGGAGCGGAGTGAGTCCAAGCAGAGTGAGAGTGAATGGAGCCGGTTGAACCACGAAGCTGGACCTGGCAACCGAAAAGCAATCAGCCAACTTAAATACCATGCACAGGTCAGTACTGATATAAACTCTTCTAGTCTTCAAGTCCCCTTTTATGTTGTTATGTTAATTTCATGATTTTTTTTCAGTACTGTGAAATACAATGTGACCACACAGAGATGTAACGTAACTATAAAGGGGTGAAGGAGGAAGGGAACCTAAGGTAAAAACTAAGATGTCCAAGCAGTGTGCACGCCACTAGCCTAGCATTGCTTCAGAGAGCAACAGATGGTTGAGACATACACTGCAGGCACTTGGTGTTAGACAGCTTGAGATGCAATGTTGATTTCGCTAGGGGAGAAACAATCGCTGAGCAGTGAAACAGGGAATGTAAAAAGAGGAAACATAGACTGTTTAAGAGGGAGAGTTAGAGGAAAAGTTGGATATAAATACATTATCAATCAAAGTTCTACATTTGTAAAATGAGCAAAAACAATTATAATATTAATTTACATTAAATGGGCCACAAACCAGACAGATGCAATTGAAATGACTGTGCATATAATCAGTGTAAAAAGATCTAATATAGTAGTGGCTAGAAAGAATTGAAACTAGCAGTAAAAAAAATACTAGAAAACTATATATGACTTTAATGCTTCACAGCAATGTAGACTTGGCTACAGCAGCAGAGAACTGTAAAGTATACTAACATTTAAACATTAAATGCATTGATTATGAATTGAAAATTGGATGAAAAAGGAGGCATTATTTACTAACGGCTAGAAAGGTGCTTGGTATGACATCTGGACAGAGGAAGGATGACAAGGAGACATGGTGGTGGAATGAGGAAGTACAGGAGAGTATACAGAGAAAGAGGTTGGCAAAGAAGAAGTGGGATTGTCAGAGAGATGAAGAAAGTAGACAGGAGCATAAGGAGATGAGGTGCATGGCAAAGAGAGAGGTGGTGAAGGCTAAGGATAAGGCATATGAAGAGTTGTATGAAAGGTTGGACACTAAGGAGGGAGAAAAGGACCTGTACCGATTGGCTAGACAGAGGGACCGAGCTAGGAAAGATGTGCAGCAGGTAAAGGTGATAAAGGATAATGAGGGAAACATACTCAAAAGCGAGGAGAGTGCATTGAGGAGATGGAAAGAGTACTTTGAGGGGCTGATGAATGAAGAGAATGAGAGGGAGAGAAGGTTGGATGATGTAGGGATAGTAAATCATGAAGTACAATGGATTAGCAAGGAGGAAGTAAGGATAGCTATGAAGAGGATGAAGAATGGAAAGGCTGTTGGCCCAGATAACATACCTGTGGAAGCATGGAGGTGTATAGGTGAAATGGCAGTGGAGTTTTTAACCAGATTGTTTAATGAAATCTTGGAAAGTGAGAGGATGCCTGAGGAATGGAGAAAAAATGTTTTGGTACCGATTTTTAAGAATAAGGGTGATGTGCAGAGCTGTAGTAACTACAGATGGATTAAATTGATCAGTCACAGCATGAAGTTATGGGAAAGAGTAGTGGAAGCTAGGTTAAGAAGGGACGTGATGATTAGTGATCAACAGTATGGTTTCATGCCGGGAAAGAGCACTACAGATACGATGTTTGCTCTGAGAGTGTTGATGGAGAAGTACAGAGAATGTCAGAAGGAGTTGCATTGTGTTTTTGTAGACTTAGAGAAAGCATATGACAGGGTGCCTAGAGAGGAGTTGTGGTATTGTATGAGGAAGTCAGGAGTGTCAGAGAAGTGTGTAAGAATGGTACAGGATATGTACGAGGGTAGTGTGACACCAGTGAGATCTGCGGTGGGAGTGACGGATGCGTTTAAGGTGGAGGTGGGTTTACATCAAGGATCAGCTCTGAGCCCTTTCTTATTTACAATGGTGATGGACAGGTTGACAGACGAGATCAGACAGGAGTCCCCGTGGACTATGATGTTTGCAGATGATATTGTGATCTGTAGTGAGTGTAGGGAACAGGTGGAGGAGACCCTGGTGAGATGGAGATATGCTCTAGAGAGAGGAGGAATGAAGGTCAGCAGGACTAACACAGAATATATGTGTGTGAATGACAGGGAGGATAGAGGAATGGTGAGGATGCAAGGAGTAGAGGTGGCGAAGGTGGATGAGTTTAAATACTTGGGGTCAGTAGTTCAGAGTAACTGTGAGTGTGGAAGAGAGGTGAAGAAGAGAGTACAGGCAGGATGGAGTGGGTGGAGAAGAGTGCCAGGAGTGATTTGGGACAGACGAGTACCTGTAAGAGTGAAAGGGAAGGTCTACAAGAGGGTAGTGAGACCAGCTATGTTATATGGGTTAGAGACAGTGGCATTGACAAAAAGCAGAAGTTTGAACTGGATGTGGCAGAGTTAAAGATGTTAAGATTTGCACTGGGTGTGATGAGGGTGGACAGGATTAGGAATAAGTATATTAGAGGGTCAGCCCAGGTTGGAAGGTTTGGAGACAAAGCCAGAGAGGCAAGATTACGTTGGTTTGGACATGTGCTGAGGAAAGATGCTGAGTATATTGGGAAAAAGATGCTAAGGATGAAGCTACCAGGTAACAGGAAAAGAGGAAGGCCTAAGATAAGGTTTATGGATGTGGTGAGAGAGGACATGCAGGTTGTTGGTGTGACAGAGCAAGATGCAGAGGACAGGAAGAAATGGAAACAGGTGATTCGCTGTGGCGACCCCTAACGGGAACAGCCAAAAGAAGATGATGATGATTTACTACTAGCTATGAGCCGGCATACATAAATATGACATACAGCTGATTTAGCAGCACTGTCCAATATTAAAAATGGCATTGTCTGAATGTTGCAAAAGATAATAACTTGTATGTATCATGCTTTTAGTGTAATGCCACATGGTAACAATTAGAGGTACAGCTGCAAATTCTCTAGGGTACTGTTTAGGACCAAGAAAACTTCACACAATAGCTTATATATTGGTCAGCTAGTGATAATGTGAACAATTCAGTATTACTTAATGCAACCTCATTCAACTAAGTACACTAGACTTGTAGCTGCAAAGATGGAATTACATTGCTCATTTGCAGTATAAATAACCTGTACAAAACTAAACCATTTCTAGTGTTAAACACTGACAAAAGAAACAGACCTACATGGTGAGCACACTACTACAGAGAGGCTGAGCCTAGAAAGCTACAGAGTTCCTAGTTAGAATTACGGAAATGGCACCCTTTGATTCCCAGGTATAAGTGACCTTTGTTTGGATGCTGAAAGGGGGAAGGGCAGTAACTAATCAATGTGGTCTATGAATGAATGGGACTGAAAACTTTAGTATAAGACACAAACGCTGAAAAAAAGGCTGAACCACGAGGCAGGACCTGGCAACCTAATAGCAATCAGCCATCTCAAATACTATGCACAGGTCAGCACTGATATAAACTCTTCTAGTCTCCAAGTCCCCTTTATCTTGTTATGTTAATTTCATGATTGTTTAATTTTTTCTCTATACTGTGAAATACAATGTGACCACACAGAGATGTAACGTAATTATAAAGGGCTGAAGGAGGAATGGAACCTAAGGTAAAAACTAAGATGTCCAAGCAGTGTGCACGCCACTAGCCTAGCACTGCTTCAGAGAGCAACAGATGGTTGAGACATATACTGCAGGCACTTGGTGTTAGACCGCTTGAGACGCGGTGTTGATTCAATTAGGGGAGAAATAACTGTGGAGCAGTGAAATGGGGAGTGTTAAGCACACTACTACAGAAATGCCTAGTGGAGAAAGCTACAGCTTTGCTAGTTAGATTTATGGAAAATATGGGAATAATTACTCTGTTTCTTCTTACTGATGTGAAATGATTAATTGGTCAAAATTACTCCTACATTGGTTAAACAATGCCAATATATATGGTGACTTAAAAAGATGAAGTATTTAGGTGTATTGATTAAAAAGGATTCCGTCACAGAATGTAAGGATAAATGGGAAAGATGAAACAAAAGAAAATACAAAAACTGAGAAGCTGGAAGCTCTTGATTATGAATCTGGGTAGCAAGATGCAAACTGTGAAAATGTTTTATTTTCTCTTTAGTTTTACACACAGATCAGGCATATTTATATGTACCAGAGGAGAAGTCATGGCTGGGGATTAATAAAGAGCTGAATGAATTTACTTGGGAGTGGTAAAGCACAAGACTGAAGTAGGAGAACTTGATTCAATACCGAGGAAGGTTCTCAACAGAAACTAGATTATTTGTTGTTTTGAACAGCAAAATAATAAATTGTTCAACATACATTAGCATTTGGATTTTCACTGATACTGGTTGTTTTTTGAGAAGTTTATTCTCCCCACAGAAAAGAATGTTTAGGATTACCTGTAGGGACACTTTAGAGCTTGACACTTAAGGTTTATATAAAAAAATTATATATATATATATATATATATATATATATATATATATATATGTTTTGGAAGCAGGTCTCTAAAGAAAATAACAACAACCATACAGAATATTATATTAATAAGGTAGTAGAAAGTATTCTAAAAACTAAGCCAACATGGGAATGGAAAAAGGACAACTGCAAGTAGGAGTATAGAAAATAGGCAAAAAGGGACTGGAATTTACTTTATAAAATTAGGAAAAGAACCGTGGTATCTGGAGCAAATAGCTAGGGAGGGAAAGGTAATAGAGTGGACTGATGCCAAACAGAAGTTTGAGCTGCAGGCCACAGACTGCCTTTCATACAAGTGATGGATAAAAGAGTATGGGCAAAGTGAAAGGGACAGGGGAATCCTAAAAATACCAGCTCTTCTAGAATTTTTGATTTGAGTCTTTAACAGAAGCTGCTATTAAAAATAGATACTAGAGCATATAAAATATTTGATGATAAATATAAGAATCAATCCGAAGAAGTTAGTAAAGTTTGAGAAGACAGAATGAAAATTCAGTTTACAAATGAACAATGTGAAGATATATGTATGGCTCCCAAGTGTGTAACAAAGTCCAGACAGTTTAGGCTTTCTGTTTGGAAGTGTTTCCATATGTATTTTTATACTCCAAGCAGACTTCATAGAATTTTTCCTTAGGTATACAGCAAATGCAGGAGGGGTGATGGAGGAGAGAGACAGGTAACTGGATTTTTTTTTTTTGAAATGTAACAAGTTGGTAGATTTAAAAATCTCAATACAGAGCACATTGGTAGAGATATTAACTAAGGAAATGATTCTTTTAAATAGGATATTGGATTTGGATTGCCTATTCATAATAAGGCCTTATTAAGTTTAATGCTGCCAAAAAAAAACACTCACTAGAAAATCAAAATATAAACCAACTGTAACTGATGCATTGAATATTGCAAAGGAGATAAAATACATGGAAATGAGATTCTTTGACGGAAGAAAGTTTAAATTATATAAAAACAAATGGAATTTGAGGGAACAATACGTGCAGAATAATATTCAGGAATAAGAGGAGTAAAGTTTAAGAAAAGGTAGGAATTGAGTACTATATGGTATATTGGAGTGAATGAAAATTGTTAAAAAAAACACATATATGCATACTATATGAAAATAAGGGAAATGTCATTATGTTTTTTTCCTTTATATTATTGTACGAGTTCCTGTTTCACTTTTTAAAAATGTCCAAGTTAATAAAAAATGTGTAAAATAATTACATGGTAATCAGTTTGTAGTCTGTAATTCCTGGGAGCAGTAGTGGGCCCTGATAGGTCTGTAATTCCTGGGAGCAGTAGTGGGCCCTGATAGGTCTGTAATTCCTGGGAGCAGTAATGGGCCCTGATAGGTCTGTAATTCCTGGGAGCAGTAGTGAGGCCACGCTTGTGGAGTGGCATCACAGCAGCAGTGCTCCACTCCTATAGGACAAAGTCTGTTGCTAGGCCCAGGTTGAAGATGATGAGGAGTGGGTCTGCCAGTGTTTCTTTAGTGCTATAAATTAGGCAACTGGGTATGTTGTCAGGCCCCATGGATGAGGTATTCGTCATTTTTGGAGTGTACCTTCAGTATGTGTTCTTTTCATGATGGTTGATGGTTTGATGTCAACAGGGATTTGCTCTTGGAATAGATGTCTCTGGGGTGAAGGTGGCACTATCCACTGGATCATAGTAGGTAGCACCTTTATGAATAAGCTCTGGGTAATGTTGAGTGTAATGTATTATTTTTCTAATATAACTAAAGAAGGATTTGCAGTTGCCTTTGCTTCACAGAATGTCTTTGCTTTTCTGATGTCCATTTTTTTTTAGTTTCTTATCTAGCTGTTTGATATTCTTCTTAATTTGGGAGGGGGTCTTTTATTCTGCTGTATATGGTTAGGATTTTTCCTTTTATTATACATAAGTTAATGTTTGATGACCTCAACACTGGCTTGCCTTTAAACCTCTCCATCTGCTTGGGAATGTTAGGGACTGCTAATTTAATAAATCTGTGCAGGCAAGAGTAGAACTTGTCTGCATAATTCTTTGCAGTATCAATGTTATAGGTGATACCATCATACTCAAATTTAGAAACTTCATCATAAAACTGCAAGAGGTTCATCCATTTAAAGTCCTTGCATTCTGTGATATTTGTTTCTGAGATTTTAATGGAGAAGGTCACTAGTTTCTGGTCTGACGTCACCAATGAGAAGGATACCTGGGGATGGTACATACAGATGGTAAGTTTGCTATAACTAGGTTAGGTATATTCTGTTCTTTAGTGGGTTCATTGGCAATCTGGAGCAGGGAACTCTTGTTTATAAAATTTAAGACTTTTTGTGCATATCCTATGTTAGTACTATAGGTCACTCAGCTAATTACTGGGTAGTTAAAATTATGTAGAATAACAGCATTCTTACTTATGGGGAATTCATCAATAATATGAATATCTTTTTCTATGACTGATTCTCCCAACTTTTAAACATGTATTTCTGTAGCAACAAGTCTCAAAGTCCCTTCTATTTGACACCAGAAAATATATACATATGAGTGCCAGCACTTTGGTTGACAGTGTGTTTGGTCAACCACTGTTTAGTCATCGGCTTTTGATTGACTAAACAGATGGTTGATAGCAGTGCGAGGCTACACAATTCTTGTGGCTTGGGAATATTCTCTTTTCCTGATTTTGTGCAATCTGGAAGTTAGTATATATATATATAATTAGCAGGGGAGTGCACACATACCCCATATGGAGAGTGCAGCGAGCCTCGCCCCCCCCACCCCCCCTGTAAAAAATAATGTTCCTTATTGGGGTCTGCTTCGAAGCTTTTTTCAGTGCATACATAGTATTGCATCAATTAGCCAGTGACAATGGTGAATGGCAGCGTAATTTTAGGCAATCATATAGGGTTTATATATATATATATATATATATATATATATATATATAGACAGAGAGAGAGACACACACACACACACACACACACACACACACACACACACACACACACACACACACACATGAAAATGAGTTTCCATGCCTGTTATACATTTCACAGGAGCTGTTAAGTTAAACACAGTGTCTGCCTTGCTGCTTTCCTGCTAAGGCTAAATATAGACCTCTCCAACTATCCGCAGCTGTAGTGTTTTTGTGTCATTCCAGCTGATAAAATAGCACTGAAATTTTTCAACTGCAAGAAGGGTTTTACAGATAAAAAGGTTAGCTTCTGATTAAAAAGAATGTGTTTTGTTATTTTTCTTATATGGCAGTAAAACAAAACAGAACCATTTTTAACATAAACATCATACAGGCAGGAAGTAAGTCCTTATTAGAACGATCCCAAACTGCCACATATCTGTACAGGAAACACTGTGAAAAGAACTCAAGGTCCTTCTTTCTGATCATTCCAGAATGTTATCAGTAATGCAAGAAATTAAATGAGTCTGTAAATGCTGGGGCATCACATTTGCTATGACCTTCAAGATGACAAAATTACATTACTGTGTGTATGAACTCACACAGGATTTAAAGTAGAAGAAATAGCCACTGGAAATTACTGGGGACAGTTACCTTTAAATGTCTTTATAAAAAAGGATTAAAAAATCCAATTTTTCTCATCGAACAAAGCATATCAGGTAAATATGTATTAATCCCTAATGTACTAACATGATCATCCTTTTTCTCACCCACATCACAAAAATTATCAAAGTTCCCTTCACCAAAACATTATTTAAACTGTGTTTCTATAGTCAATAAATGAAGACTATTACATACATGGATTACCTACCCCATTACTCTTTGGCAAAATGTTCATTTGAGCTGTAAAATTATAGTTCAACCAAATCATAACTGAAATAAAATAAAGTATAGCTTCTGTGACTATTACATCCTTCCTAGACAGAAAACATAACAGAATAATTTGTCAATGTTCAGATTTGTTGCCTTACAATTAGCAGAAAAATATCCCTGTACCTTTACAATCTCAGTAAAGAAAGCTGCCAGGGACTTCCCTTCCATTTGTATTAAATGTGTCTCAGACTGTTAGTAAGGCATTAGTTATTTTTTGTGTGCAGAATACTGATGGGTCATCAGTTGTCCTTCCTACAAGTGTTAAATGTTGTTATGGTTACCAATTTTATCTTTAAATGGTAGTGTACATAGGGTGCATTTACACAAAACACTCTTCCTGTGCTTCTAACCGGAAACTTTTCCCCCAAATTCTGCCTTAAAATGCCACTACACAGCAGGGTTAGCACAGTTCTAAAGTAAATAAATACAAATAAGTTTATATTTGTGTGTATGAGGTCCCAATGTCATAAGTAAGAACAGTGTTCAGACTCACAGAGGGGTTCCCAGTGGGAGTGGTGTGCATCAAGGTTCGGCTCTGAGCCCATTGCTGTTCATACTGTTTTCGCATTGTATTACCTAACAGGTTGGAGGAGAGAGATCAACAAAGCTGCTGTATGCAGATGATGTGGCATTACAAGAAAACTGAACAGGAACTTCAGCAAACAATTGGGGAATAGAATGGGAAACTGATGACAAGTAAGACAGTTGTAATGGCAGTAAATGTAGGAAACCAGAAGAAAATGAAAACTGAGATAGAATGGAAAATAGTGGATCAAGTTAACAGCAACAAATATCAGGGGGATAAGGAGAAGGGAAGTCTGAATGAGGAGGTCAAAACTAGAATCAGAGGGGTTACAGCAAACTGGTACAGAGTGTCAGGTGTAGTCTATGACAGATGAATGCCAAAGAAGCTGAAAAGTAAGGTGTACAAAGCAGTAGGGAGACCAGTACTACTGTATGGTACAGAAACTTGGACAGTGAAGGCAGGACAGCTGAGGAAGCTAGAGGTGATGGAGATGAAGTGCCTGAGATGGGTGGAAGGATGCACACTGTGGGACAGATGAAGAATCGAAGACATAAGGACAGAAGCCAAAATGGCTGCATTTGCAGAAAAGGCCAAAGAAAACAGATTATGGTAGTTCAGGCACATGTGCAGAAAAGTAGAAGATGATTTGGTAAAGAAGATTTAGGAAAGACCAGAAGAAGGCAAGAGGAAATGAGGCTGTCCAGCAAAGAGATGGATGGATTGTGTGAGAGACCTGTGACAGTCAAGTATGACTGCCAAAGAAGGATGGAAGGAAAATAACGTAGGAGATAGCACTGAATCAAGAGATATGGTGGCAGTCTCCACAACACCTCAACCACATGTAGAAAATGGGCAAAAGGGGGTTAATGAGGGTGATGATGATGATGATGATGATGATGATATTGTATCTTGACAACAGCTATAAATGGCTAACTTTAAAAGATAACCAGTTGTATTAACATTCATGTCACTGCCAGGAATTCTGTGGTATAGAACAAACCAACAAGATGCTTGAGTGACAGCTGCAGACATAATAAGACAACATTTTTTAAATCTGGCTCACAGTTATATACCCATGTTCCCCATGAGTTTTCTTGTCCTGGACTTAAACTAGCATAGGCTACTACATTCATTCTGCATTCATTTTATGTCAGTTTGCACCAGATATCTTGCTCAAGTCCCATTCTCATAATTTTAGAATGTAGATACACTAGAGCATCTTTTGTGTGACCTAATGTCTTATACTAGGGAGTGACCTAATGTCTTATACTAGGGAGTGACCTAAGGTCTTATACCAGGGAGTGACCTAATGTCTTATACTAGGGAGTAACCTATGGTCTTATACCAGGGAGTGACCTAATGTCTTATACTAGGGAGTGACCTAAGGTCTTATACCAGGGAGTGACCTAATGTCTTATACTAGGGAGTGACCTAAGGTCTTATACCAGGGAGCGACCTAATGTCTTATACCAGGGAGTGACCTAATATCTTATTGCAGGGAGTGACCTAAGGTCTTATACCAGGGAGTGACCTAATGTCTTATACTAGGGAGTGACCTAAGGTCTTATACCAGGGAGTGACCTAAGGTGTTATACCAGGGAGTAACCTAATGTCTTATACTAGGGAGTGACCTAAGGTCTTATACCAGAGAGTGACCTAATATCTTATTGCAGGGAGTGACCTAAGGTCTTATACCAGGGAGTGACCTAATGTCTTATACAAGGGAGTGACCTAAGGTCTTATACCAGGGAGTGACCTAATGTCTTATACTAGGGAATGACCTAAGGTCTTATACCAGGGAGTGACCTAAGGTCTTATACCAGGGAGTAATGTAATGTCTTATACTAGGGAGTGACCTAAGGTCTTATACCAGGGAGTGACCTGATATCTTATTGCAGGGAGTGACCTAAGGTCTTATACCAGGGAGTAACCTAATGTCTTATTGCAGGGAGTGACGACTTTTGCCAGGCAGTGGATTATACAGGATACTCACAAACCAATACATTCTGCAAGCGCCTTACCCCAACAGGTGCTGCTTACACCGCTGGAATCAGGGTAAATCCACTCTATAACACTATAGTATTTTAAAGAGACAAAGTTGCAATAGCTGTCTTCCTTCATGCACATTATACACACTACACAGGTTGCCTGACTAGTGATTGAAGCATGTGATGTTTAACAACATCTCATCATAGAGAAGCCAAACATTCTATGCAGTGACCTTTCAAAATAGCAGCAGCCAGAGCATTGAAACTCAGGTGAGTAGGTAAAATAAATAAATAAATAAAGGTATTAGCATAAACTGAATGGAAAAAACTACCTCACCAATCCCCAACATAAAGTTAGGCAATCAAAGTAAATAAATACATCACTAAGTCTAACTCACAACAGTCAGTCTGTTAGTTAGGGCACCTTCAAAGTAAAAAATAAACTGCAATAATTTTATTGAAAGGGTCTCCACATGCTGTAAAACAAAACTGTGTGTAGACCCAAAACACTGACACTGCCTTCCGAGGTCTCTGTCTGTAACCAATACCACCAACAAGCAAATCATAAACACCTGCTGCAACTGTCTACCTCAGCCTACTAGCCTACTGCCACTTTTTATAGTGTCACATATTTTTTCTGTAATATTTGAGACTCAGTGTTGCAGCTGAACCTGTCTTGAAGGGCACTTTATACAGAGTTTGATGGCTTCTGAAAGACTATATGATATTCCATATAGCATGCTTCAATCACAAGTTAAGGCACCCTGAGCTTCTACATGGCTACAGTGAAATAACTAAGATCAGTAACTCACATAATCTTTCCTAAAAGCAGTGATATAAGCTTTGTGTTTTAGCTGCATACTTTGCACAGCAACATAACAGATAGTGCAGAGAAGCAGAGCAGATACTGTAGGACAGCATACCATCCGTACACTCGGTGATGGCACCAAGGCTGTGAAGATGAACTGCAAGGCTGTTGCATAAACACAATTTATGGTAAACATGCACACAAAAGCATTTCATATCTTAAGCTCACAGCAGCATAAACAGTTGGCAAAGTTCTAATTTGCTAAAATTATCAAATCTGGGTAACTTACAATTGTTAAGCTCCACAAAGCTGCACCCCAAATTCACTAATGTTCTGCAATTAGCAAAAGTTGTAAAATTGTGCAGAATTGTTATGATCCCATTTAAGTCATAATTGTCAGTACAACTGAGTGTCCTATTTTTATGCTCCATAAGTTAGTTTTTATATAAATTACATTTTCTTTTGCCTGAGCTCCCTTCCTTCATATGCATAATGCCACATATCATTAAATGATATGCCTATTTTTTAAATGGCTACAAAAAATGTTTATTGTTAATAAATGATAATGTAGTGTCAGTAATTCGTGTTACAATCATCTTTCAACACCATTTTATATTGTGCAGGTGTGAATTGTGAGGAGAATATTGATGAGTGTGCTTCAAACCCTTGTCAACAGCATGGGCAGTGTCAGGATCTCATCGCTAGCTATTACTGTATGTGTAACCAGCGGTTCACAGGTACGTTTTAGTATTGTTTTCATTATAAATAATTCATACTGCACATCACTACCAGCTATTTTTGTCTTTAACCCATACCTTAACAACATAACACAATTCAGGAGGAAAAGCTATCTGTCTATCCTGATGGAAGTCACTTGTGGTATCCCACAGAGGTCTGTATGGAGCCAATTCTTTTGAGATTGTTCTACTCAGATGTGAAAATGAGATGTTAATCTGGATAATCATACACATTGATGATTGCAGCATGGGTAACAAGTAACTCAGCAAAATGCGCTGGAGTTCCTCAAAAAGTCTAGAAATATACATACCTGATGTAACAGTTATGACCTCATCATGAGACTGAGCGTTCTGCTTATGAAATTCAAAATGATGTCAGCATTAAAGATTTAGGGACAATGATAGTCAATAACTTAAACTTTGACCACTGTACATCTGTTACCATTATACAAGTATATCTGGTAGCCCATCTAATCATAAGGTACCTGTCTTATCACTCCAAGTACATCCCTGTATCACTTTCTACCCATCAATGAATGCCACGCTAATTCTGTTGTCTTTGTATAACCACCTGAAACAATTTAAGGAGTAGAATCACTCAGCAAAAAATAAAATTAAAAAAATAAAAAACAATAGGGCTGGAATACTTCAATTATTTTCAAAGAATTCCAAAATTATAGGTTACTTAGATTTAACCTGTGCTTGGTCTAAAACTTTGTCTGCCCATTTCTGTTTCAAAGTCTATGTCTGGAATGCACTGTTGAGCAAGTCACACAGGAAAGGGGAATCTGATATTAAAAATGAATATCAATAACAGAAAAAAATTGTGGCAGATACATTGTACAACATATTTAAAGATTATGGGATATTAGTCATAAAACAGAAAACATTAAGATGAGGTTATGACAGGAACATGTGCATTTAATTGAAAGTGTTAATATGCATCCAATAGTTATTTCAGATCATATGTGAATAATAATTAAAATAAAAATGAAGGGTAATGACATAAAAATGAGACACTGCAGTTAAGGGTTCAGAGAATAGGAAAGGGGGGCTAGAATTTACTGGAAAAATCTGGCAAAGGAACCAAGGTACTGGTTGCAAATAGAGAGGGAGAAATAATAGAATGGGAAGAGGCCTAAAATACATTTAGACTGCAGATTAGAGACTGCCTTCCCTATCAAGGATTGATATCAGAGCATAGGCAAACATAAAGTAATTGGGGGTTCCTAAGTGAAAGACCAGCTCTGGTAGAGTTCTTAGCTGAATCTGGAACACAGGCTACTGTTAACAAAGGGATAATTAGTATGGCATATAAACTATTGCATGATAACTATAGGAATCAATCAAAGGAGGTTAGAACAGATTGGAAAGAGAGACTGGATAAACAATTCACACAGAAAGAATGGGAGGATATATGTATGGCTCCCAAATATGCAACAGAGTCTAGAAGATTTAGGATTTTTGCTTGGAAGTGTATGCAAAGGTGTTTTTACATCCCAAGCAGACTCCAAAGACTTTTTCTTCAGGTAGATTGCAAATGTTAGAAGTGTGATGGGGAAGAAAGAGATAATTGGAAATATATTTTTGGAGAGTGTAATGAGTTGGCAGACTTTAAAAATTCCTTGCAGGTTATTCTGTCAGAAATACTGGGTGAGCAAACTGGTGTAACTAAGGAAGTGATTTTTTTTTAACTGTGATACAGGATCTGAAGTGCCTAGACATAGTAATTCTGCTGGCTGACAAAATAGCAATTACTGGAAAATGTAACTCAAAGTCTAAACCAACCATATTTAAAGTAGGGAATACATTAGCGGAGCTAAAGGAACTGGAAGTGGGAACTTTAGAAAATGGTACTAGGAAATTACATAAAAAAATGGGAATTGTGGGAACAATACCTGCAGAATAAGTTTTTGGAAGATGAATGAGGTTTAAGGGAAAGAAGGAATTGAATGAGCTTTGTAATGTTTGATTAACAATGACTGCATAGAAGATTTTATGTGATGTATAATGGCTGCAACTGAAAATATGTCAGAGTGGTTTGTTTTCATTTATATAAATGTATGGTTGCCTGCTTCATAAGTGATAATTTAATAATGATTTTTTTTGTTTAAAAAAAAAGATGAGGTTATGACAGTCAGGCATTTCGAAGATCAATAGATTTTAACCATTTGACAACTGAACCTATGAACTTAGTCTACAAAAAGGATGGCAGACTGGAGAAGGAGACATGGCTGACAGCTGGAAGGGGGAAGGATTAGCACTGACTCCAGGAAATGTTACTTCACAAAGAAGAAGGCAGGGCCATGAAATGCATTACCTGATGCACTGATACAATGTACTTCATGCAGCAGCTTCAGATACAGAATACAGAAAGGATGGGGCAGGATTAGGGGAACAACAGTTATACTGAGGCTAGATGTAGCTAATATGCAGATTTGGTACGTCATAGGTATTTTTGTATGCTTGTAAGTTTTTAGTTTTATTTATTTATTTTTTTCCTATTCATGCTACATCCAATATTAGTTAGTTATGGAAAACTCACAAGCAATGGAAACATTTCTAACTGGTTTTGTCTGTTTTGCTATGTCCACCTCTACTTGCAGGAAAGAACTGTGAAATGATAATCAGTCCATGTGAATCAGATCCATGTCAAAATGGAGGAAGCTGTTTGCAGTCAGATGATGCCAGTAGCTTCACCTGCGCTTGTCTGAAAGGCTGGCAAGGTAATGTAGATTGAGCTAATAGTAAAAATTATAGTTGCTGTGCAGACTGGCAAAGAGACTGTACTTAGTCAATGTACTTACATTTAAAAACATATCCCTAATCATAACTTTTTTCAGAATTATACACATCAAAATTTGTGAAACTGTCAACTGCTATTGTATGCCTTTAAATGAAAAAGTCTGTCAATTACTAACTTTTAGGAGCAAAATTATTTAACCGCGTCCTCTACATTATGAAAATGAGCTAGTCAGTTGTCAAAGACAGTTTTACAAATTACTTGGACTTTTAGGGAGGTCTTTAGGTATAAAGACAGCTGTTGATCTTTCCCTCACTTGTAAGTAGGGATGCCATCTGTCTGGAGTTTATTTTCTTTTTTTTTTTGACAGTCAGAAAATCAGGGTCTCTTTCAGGAAATTTAGCTTTACTGAGTGCTTATCGGATATTTAGAGTCATTCTAAAGGCCAATTTATTTTCCCAAACTGCTTACTGTTCCACTTGAATTTCCTGTTTGCATTTAAATCATCTGTTCATTTTAACAGGTATCCTAGCAGGTGTGAAATGTGACTATTAGTAGAAAGACCTGTAAAAAGAATGTTTTTCATGTTTCATCTCATAGGTTCATATGTTATTGCGTTAATGACATTTAAGGGACTATTAAGCCTAGCTGTGCTTCCCAAATATATTTCACATGTTTTGATACCCCTCATCTTATTGGGGTACAGCTTGGATATGGGTGGTTGAGCATTTATAAGCTTCTTCTTTCTAATAGGGGCATAGGTGACAGACCAAGAATAAATGTATGGGTCCCCATCTAGTGGTCCAAGTTGCATTTAAATAAATGCAAAAAGGAACTCTACTTCACATAGAGGAGATGCCTGCTCCAGAGAAGGGGTAGTCTCTAAGACACGTATCTGCCCCTCCAACATGTCTTATTTATGTTGCAGATGAGTTTTAGGTCCCAAGATTGAGTGTGCCTGATGCCATTCGTTTTGCATATGGTCAACAGGTTCATAATGGCTGGATCAGAGGATGCTTTGAAGGCCAGCATAGATTACCTTTCTGCCATCTGTTGGAGACTGAATGTACGGATAGGGCTTTGAGGCAGTCTGAGCAGAACATGTTGTCTACAGCATGCATTCTCTTTGTAAGAACTTCTCTGGATGCTCCACTTGTTGCATATGCAAGGTCAGGTGCATACACAACTCCTAAAAAGTCAGAGCCTTCTTTTTTACAAAAGTAAAATAATGGCGCTCTCCTCCTTTTGTATTTTTTCTGTAGTAAAACTGCTTATGCTTTTTTGTCTTCAGTATAAATAATAGTGTACATTTAAAGAGAATGTGGGACTCAGTGAAATTGTTAAGTACTGTTATAGTAGGACAATAGGAGACAACAGAGAATAATTATTTGTTCTTCCTCCTGTCTTCATTTCTCTAGTATAATTTGAGGGCTCTAATATGAACTGCCTGACTGCATAACCAGAAACATCAGACACCCACAAAAATAAAGCGATAAAGTCTCTTGCACTCCAGATGTGGGAAGCAAGCTATTCACACCCCTCATCTTATACAGATCAACACCATGGTCACATGAAGAAGGGAGGACTCTTGAGTTAGAAGTGATCATTGCTTTCACACACTTAGAAATCACACTGGCAATGATTTCCTACAGAAAACAATGATTGACCTAATGTTCCTTGGCACCTTCTTCTTATGATAACTGACACTCAGGAAATTTCAAATTGAACACTTGTTTTTTTTTTTATCTAGTGTAATTCTTTTAACAGACATATCAGCTGACAAAGTAATATTATAAATTTTCTGTCAACATGTGCAGACTCTTTATAGTATTTGTTCATCTGTGGCATTTAACATGTTATTTATTATTTTAACACTGTTGCCAGCTTGATTATTAACTTTGAAAGATAAACAATGAGGATTTAATTAATGAAAAATGTGGGGAATGGATGGGGCTGTTGTCAGGTTTTTGCCCTCTCCAAAGGTGGCAACCCTATTTGTAAGTGTGAGGTTGAGATTTCTGTGCTGCTTGTATGACCCTTAATGAAGACTGGAAAACCCTTGATGTGAGAGGTTGCTTAAATTAATATCTTGGGGTCTTGTGCTGATCACATGTGTACTTTCCCATTACCTGCACAAGTCTGTAAGGACCTGGACCCAGAAGCCTAGAATACAGGTAACACTACACATGTTACACTCGTCTTATCTCTTTGGAAGATGATAATTCACACAGTGAGGTGTCATATATGGGCTGACCAGAGCAGCAAAAGAGGATGGAATTTTGGGCATTCAGATGGAGATTGTAGTACCACAGGCTAGTGGTGGCCAATGTGGAGAAATAAATGGAACTGCATAGTACAAAAGAAAGATAAAAAATACAGTTCATGATAAGACAGCAATACCATCCAGCAATGTAAATTGTAACACCTGACTGATAAGCAGACACTCTTTTTCAGTTAAAGTTCTAATAACTGCAGTTTGTTAAGACATGCATATCATGCAGTAGTTTCTATGTGTAAGGCAAAGAAAGCCCTCCAAAGAGAAAGACAACATACTTTCTTACTGATTGGTGTCAGAATTAATGGTACAATTTGATGAAGGATTTGCTCCCCTAACACTACATCACTGCACCCATAAAGTTGTTAGAAACAACTACAGTTACTTCCCCATATGGTGAGCAGTAAATTTTAAGCTATTTTGTGTAGGTTAAACATTATCTGTTTTGTTACACTTGTTGTTGTGTCTTTCGGCTTTTCCCGGTTAGGGGTCGCCACAGCGGAACTCCGGTCCGCTAATGATTGGCAGTTGATTTTTACTTGCTGAGTTGCCAGCCCTAACACACAACCTTTAACGAAGGTAAGCCCATTCACGCATGTCTCCACGTAGAAGACGCTCTAGCCGAGAGTTGAACTGAACAGCGTCTTACTGTGAGGCGACAGTGCTACCACAGCACCACCACCGTGGCTGTTTTGTTACACTACATTATTGAATTAATGCTTTAATGTTATTATTGAATTATTTCTTTAATGTTCTTACATCACATACTGGGCGTATACAGGTAACAAGAGATGACATTTTTAAGAGCTATTTGGCTCATGGCACAATTTTATATTCTTTCAAATTTAGGGATTTTATCTGAAAAACAAGTTATAATTGTTTTTAACAGGTTGGTTAGCTCTTTCTCCTTGGTTCCCACTATGGGATACAGTCTGTACTAAACCAAAGACTGAATGCTCAAGCTCTGAGTGACACTTCCTTTATCTTTTTGTAAATACCCTCAGATATAAAGGTAAAAATAATATGACAGAGCCCATGCTACAACCCAGCCAACCTAGGATGGACTGGTTGCTGTGAGGTTAAAAGAGGTGAGGTAAAGGAAGAATGTGCCCATTGTCAGTTTAGAAACCAAGTAGGAGGTAGCGGGTCTGTGCATCTCAGGAACCCATGTATTGCTGTGACATTCTCTGGTGGAATTTGGGCACCTGTCAGCAGCAACAGATTCCTGGGAGGGGAGGAAGGATTGCCTAATTGCCTCATGTACACAAACAACCCTCTCCTCCTACCACCCAACACTACGACCTGTGAGAGATGCACTTATATAGCCAAACTGGAAGCAAAGCTCTCTTCACCGAAGACTGGAATGGACAATCAAGAGGAGAAGGTAAACACTTGCACCGTACCACACTCATCACATAGTCCCTCAAAACCTACACCACCAAAACACACACACACACACACACACACACACACACACACACACACACACACACACACACACACAGTAGCACAAAACACACACCTACATTTCTGGAGGCTCTCAGTAAAAATCTGCCCAAAAAAACGAGACATCCAAAGCAGAAATACAAGCAACCTCCACCCCCCCCAACACAACACAAATGACATATAGCCCACATACTCAGTGTGCCACTCAACTACAGCCCATAAGGCATAACATACCCAACACTCTAGTCATAGGTGACTCTATAGTCAGGCACGCTGATGTTCCACTCACCAGGCTAAACAAGGAGAAAGTTACTGTCAGCTGCCTGTTGGGTGCCAGGATCCACTACATAACGCACCCACTCAGGTCACTTCACAACAAGTACAAATATAACTCTGTCATTGTCCATGTCCATGTTGATGTGAATGACCTGAGATGTACCTCCCTGGACTACATGAAAAGAGACATGGAGGAGCTCTCCAATCTTGTAGCCCAGCCAGATATGACCCTAGCCCTGAGTAGCATCCTGCCATCACCCAGAATGATACCACAGTACAAGGATAAAATGATTGACTTCAACAACTGGCTAAGCTTCTCATGTCATTCTAAGGGAATCCAGTATCTGTCTGCCTGGGATGACATGATCGACAGACCACGCTGCTTTGCCAGAGATCGCCTGCACCTGTCGCCCTTGGGATTTCGGATACTGGCAAAGGCTCTTGCCAACCCTATAGTGCCTTTTTCAGGCAAGGTTCAAATGACAAATTCACCACTGTAACAGGTACAAGCAAGCAAAATCTGAAATGCTACTCAATGCTAGAAGTCTAAACCTCAAAATGCACTCACTCGAGGCATTCCTTAAAATGGAGAACATCGACATCTGTGCAGTGACAGAGACCTGGTTCAAAGCTCCAGAGAGCACCCCTGCATTACCAGGCTATAATTCATACCACACCTTTCGGACACCAAACCCAGACAGAAACACTAAAGGTGGAGGCCTGTCCATATTCATTAAGGATATCCACACCTCCAAGCTAGTTGCTCAGCATAATGCATTCGAGATTATCCAAGTTCAATTAACTCTGGGCAAAACCGCAATCCATATTGTAGCTTGCTACAGAGCCCCCACCATGCCCCAGGATTCCCACTCCTCTTTTCTCAATACACTGGAAAATATTAAGGTACAACTCAACACCCTAATAATGGGTGATTTCAACTACCCCACCATCAACTGGGAAAACTATTCGTGTACCAACTCTTTTGCTCAATGTTTTCTAGAATTCATCAATTCCAAAGCCTTGGATCAACTTATCCACACCCCTACTAGGGGCAGCAATATCCTAGACCTGGTCATCATTATCATGGGTGACCGATGTTCCACACCAGAGGTCAGCTCCTCGTTGGTCAGATCTGACCACAAGCTAATCACCCTAGACATCCAGATCCCGCTCCCACCCTCCATTAGGAAAACAACCATAAAAAATTTCTCTAAAGCCAACTTCACGCTTCTTAAGACAGGAGTGGCAAACTTCACGACACCCATGCAGATGGACAACAGAGGTATGACTGCTGAATCCTACACAAATGCACTTTATAAGCACTTACACAAATGCATGTATCGTGCTATCCCTAACAGAACCAAGATGCTATCCTCCAAAAAAAGGAAGCCAATCTGGGGGTCTTCTGCCATAAACAAACTCTACAACAGAAGAAAGAAGCTGTTGCAAAAAAGAGTAAAATCCCACGATTGGAGGAACTCCCTGGTCAGCCTCAGTAAGAAGCTGAGATCCCTCATAAAATCCACCAAAGCTAGTTATGAAAACAAAATCGCCACTGATTCTAAAGACAACCACAAAGCATTCTAAAGCTATGTCAAGAATCTTAATGGCAACACTCTGATCTGCTCTGAGTTAAAGCACAATGACACTAAATATACAGAACCAACTGATATTGCTAACATCCTGGCAGATAGGTTCAGTACTAACTTTACCCCCTTCTCACCCCCTAAAGGGCCCATCTTTATAATGGAAGAATGCAAAGTTCCTGTAATCATTGCTGCACAGGTAAAAACCTCACTCTCCAAAGCCAAGAACACAGCATCTATGGGACCTGACAACATCCCAGGCTGCCTTCTACATGAACTACAGAAGGAACTGGCACCCCAACTAAGTACCATGTTCAATCATAGCCTCACCTCAGGCTTTGTGCCCATTGAATGGCGCACTGTGATGGTTATCCCACTCCACAAATGGTGTGCCACAACAGACCCCGGGAACTACTGCCCCATTAGCCTGCCAAGCCTGGTCTGCAAGACCATGGAATGCATCATCATCATGAAACTCATAAACAAAGACATTGGAGATCTCCAAACTCTGGACCCCACACAGTTCAGGTTTGTAAAAGGCAGATCATGTCTCCTAAACCTGATAGACTTCTTTGAAGCATTCACCAAAGCCATAGATGAGGGTAAGGTGGTTCACACAGCCTATCTAGATCTCACCAAGGTGTTCAACACCATCCCCCACTCTGGAATTATAGATAAACTCACTAACCTAGGTATAAATCCCTATGTCACAAGATGGGTTGCCAAGTGGCTTACTGACAGAACCCACACTGTGAAAGTAGCAGACGTCAAATCAGACTTCAGGCCAGTGACAAGTGGAGTACCACAGGGTTCAGTCCTGGGTCCTCTCCTGTTTGTTATCTACTTTTCTGAAGTGCAGGCTAACACAGAAGGTATTTGGCTAACAAAGTTCACATATAACTGCAAACTAGGAGCCATAATTGAAACTCCTAACAATGTGGACATCCTACCAAAGGGCCTCACTGAGACAGTTGCCTGGTGTCAAAGCCATGGTCTGAAGCTCAATGCCAAAAATTGCATTGTCATCCTCTTTGGTAAAAACTCTGTACCCATGAACTACCACATAGACGGTAGTCTACTTAACTCCAAAAGTGTGATAAGAGACCTTGGGACACAAGTGGACATTAGTCTCTCCTTTGATAATCACATCGCCACAGTGGTCAGGACATCCATCTACGTGGCACACCTCATCACAAAAGGTTTCTAATCCAGAAAAAAAGAGGTCATTGTTCCCCTCTACTCATCACTCATTAAACCCATTATAGAGTACAATGCCCCATTTGGTATGTACCTCAAAAGACATCTGCAACAATTGGAAAGGCCGCAGAAATACCTCACAAAGAGGATCACTGGCCTCAAACTGATGCCCTACGCAGACCAACTCAAAAAATTCCAGCTTTACTCTGTCGCATATCGCCTACTCAGAGGTGATCTCTGCCTAACATACAAAGCTATGTCAAACCCAGAGCTGTTGGACATGCTCCACTTAAAGAAATCCCAATTCGTCTGAGCTACATGCTCTAGGGACCTAAACCTTGTCACCACAATAAACAGAACATGCTAGAGGGATAGATTCCTGTCCCAGAGACTTCCCATACTCTGGAACAGACTACCTATCTATGTCAAACAGAGCTCCTCATTAGCACTCTTCAAGAAAAATGATTGGATGGGTAATAGGAAATTCACCTGGGGATCACTTCTATGGTTCTGCTTGACAGGGGCACAGGAAAATAATTTTCTTGGGTGGCAAAAGCTAGGGTACCTTTTTGGCTAGGCTTGTATAGGCCCTAGGGCCAATAGCCTAGTACCTACCTATGAACCTATGAACCTAAAGGGATAGCTGCGTACATGAGTAAGTAATATCTCCACAATGTTTCTGTTGTTTGTCATACCCTGGACTGGTTGCTTAGACACAATGGAGAAGTGCAATGCATATGGAAAAACCTGATCCACTTAGGATGTTGGTACACCACAGCCTCACTCTCTCGGTCCTTCTCAGGTAGTGATTATGAGTTTCTGGAGTGGGAAAATGAACAGGTCATTGGGGAGGTAGGACAGTTTGGATGGACAGATGAAGAAGAACATTCAAAAGTGAAAAAGAAGTTGTATCTACACAGATGCTGTTTTTGTGCATGTTGTATCCCAAAGGATTCTAAAATGAATGAGATCAGAGGCATATAAGTTTCTTCATATTTATTTATTTTACATTTGTTTAACTGAAAAGACCGACTGGGTGGAAACCCATTTTCAGTGGAGGCCTGAGGAGAAAAGCTTCACATATAAACAACAGTATATCAAAAACATGTAGGAGGTTACATGTACGTTGGGTAAAAGAATGCATAGGATACAGAGCTAAACATGACAGAGAAATATATAATACAACCTATTATTTCCCCTTCCCCATTAAATCAATAAGTACAAAGGTTAGCAAGGCAACAAGCATACATACAGGAATAATTTGATATATAGAATAATTCTGAGTAAAAAAACACGTAGGAATTTGGTGATTTCTTAAAAAAATTTGGTGATGTTCTTAAAAACTAGTTCACCTCCAGACTTGTTAGACAAAATAATAACCTAGAACTCTTCCATGTCCAACTTACTATTAATACAGCTCCTTATCATATCATAGCTAACTTAAGTATCTCCTCTGTGCCTCCCTCAGCCCATTCCTCCTACCTAACCAGTATGGATTTCCTGTACGTTAAGCCAAACACCATTGTCTTGGGAGAATTCATCTACCCCTCCATTAACTGGGAGACTTGTCCATCCACTAAAAAGTATACTCAGAAATTTCTGTATTTCATCAATACAAGGTCTCTGGACCACTTAGTCCTCACCCAAGCCAGTGATGATAAAATCCTGGACTTGATCCTTACCAATATGGGGCAGCTTTGCTCCCCAACAATTCTAACTTCCTCCCTGGTCAAATTGGACCAAAAATCTGTCACATTCACCTTAATACTGAAGCCAGAATCATCTTCCAGTACCTCAGTATTCAGAGATTATGCCAAGGCTAAACTACTAATACTAAGTGGTGACTTGGCTAAATTCCAAAGCCCCTCCCACCATGATGACACCACTGCTTATGCAGAATCCTTTGACAAATTCTGTGCACATGTAAATAGTGGCATAGATGCATTTGTCCCTCTTAGAAGAAAATGCGACACCAGATTTAAAACTAAACCCCTATGGTGAAATACTAAAATGAACAGAGTCTATAATAAAAGATAAAAGCTCACTGCACACAAAAATAAATTTAACTCTCAAGATGACAACAGTACTCTTGCTAAACGTAACGAGGAACTCCAGGCACTGATCAAATCAACCAAAGCCAGATATGAAGTAAAATTAGCCACCAACGTGAAGGATAACATCAAAACCTTTGTTAACTATGTTAGAAGTTTCAGAAACAATGTCCAACACTGTACAGAGCTAATTGCAAAGGATGCCACATACTTGGATATAGAGGATGTAGCCAATCTATGAATGAACAAATTTAGTTCAAACTTCACCCCGGTCTCCCCTCCTATATTCTCATATCGTATTCCTGCATTCTAACTCCCCCTCAAAACTCCTAGGAACAAGTCCTGAAGGCAGTATCCAAGGCCAAGAACACTGCTTCTGTTGGGTTGGATAGTACATAGCTGCAATCCAAAAAAGTCCACTGATGTAAAGAGATGAAGTTACATGAAAATTTAAAACAAGCAACTTAATAGTGCTTAAAAAGAACTTTATTAAACAAAAAAAAAGTAAATCGAAAAAATCAAGCACTTTCGTCTCCAAGTATTGGAGACTTTATCAAGATAAAGCATGCCCAACCAGATAGTACATTTATAATCAAGGAGTTAATTGCTGAACTAATCAGCATCAAAGCTCATGAATAATTAATGAATAATAACTATTCCTACATTTTAAAATCATATAAATACCTACAATTCATTCAAAACCTTAATGTTATTGACTATAATTCATATAAAATACATATATAATATAATATATAAATAGAATGTATAAAAATTTGCATAAATAAAATCTATATACAAGTTTTACATTTCCTATATATTATGTAATTATGTACCTTTATAAATAAATCACAGTATATCATAATATAAATAAGTAAAACAGATATACTATAATAGTTCACACATACATATATATATATATATATATATATATATATATATATATATGTACATAAATTACACCAATATAATGCATATGTATCAAATATTATAACTACTATGACCTTTTAAAACATCATCTATCCAAAGCTTTCAGTATTAAAAAGCAAGTAATGGAAACAGATTCATTTAAGCTTGGCCATTGAGTTGCGTTTGTTCTCAATTGTCATAAGGCTTCACTTTTTTCAAGGTATAAAGTCCATGGTCCACCTCTTGGATCTAACTCAGTAACCTCAATTTGATGATATTTTTATATTTTGGGATGGACCAAGTGAAATTATTAATGAATTTATAACTTATATAAACAATTCAACAACTTTTTTGAGGTTTACCCATAATATAGATTCCAATGAAATCTCCTATTTGGATGTAAAACTATCAAAAGACATGAGTTCAAGGAAATTCGTGTCACAGATTTATAGAAAGGAAACTTATTCGAACAGTTTTTTGCATTTTGACAGTGCCCACCCCTTTAAGCAGAAAAGAGCAGTTGTTAAGCGGCAGTTTGTACGAGCTGCTCGGATGGTGTCTAGTTTTGACTCTTCACTGAGTGAGTGCGAACTTTTAAAAGACATGTTTCTTAAAAGAGAGTATCCATTCGATCTAATTAATTTTTTAATGTTAGAAGTAATTAATAAGAGAGGTTATGGAATATCAGCCTAGAAACAGGTTTCATTCTGGATGAATGAAGAACAGCAGCAGTCACCCTGTTGCACAAAGTGGGGCATCAATGAACCTGAGTAATTATAGACTCATCCAGCCTCATCTGTAAGGTTATGGGAAAGATCCTTATGGAATTAATTAATAAGAACATATACAACTTACAAACTCTCAACACAAGCCAGTTTGGATTCATTAAGTGCAGATCCTGCCTACTTAACATGTTCAAATTCTTTGAGAAGGTTACTGAAACAATGGATTGGAGTCAGTCAGTACACACAGCTTCTCTAGACCTTGCAAAGGCATTTGACATCATCCCACACTTAGCTATTTGCAGACAAACTCTCCCAGCTAAATGTGAATCCCAATGTAACTCACTGGATAGTAAATTGGCTCACAAATAGAACCCAGGAAATTAGGGTGAGTGGCTTTACCTTCTAGAAAAGACATGCCATTAGGGGTGTACCCCATGTTTAGTCCTCTTTGTCATTTATTTTCAGATGTCAAAGCAAATGTTAAGGGTTTATGGCTGACCAATTCTGCAGATGACTGTAAACTTGGCACCATCATAAAGTCCCCAGAAGACACCCAAATCTTCCAAGAGCGCCCTTCTAAAACAAACATCTGATGTCAAAACCATGGACAAAAACAAAATGACAAAAATATATAAGTATGACTTCCCTTGTAACTATCACATTGACAACATACAACTGAAAATTGATCCCGCAAATGTGGATCTGTGAAGCTATGTTGACAATGAACTGTCCTTTGATCACCATGTAGCCACTATTGTAAGGAAGTCCTCTTCCATTATACAGCTTATATCTAAAAGTCTGGTGTCCAGGTCCTAGGATATAATAATTCCACTGTGTGCTCTGCTCTCTTCAGGTCAGTCATCGAATATAATGACCCATTCAGTATGTACCTGTACAAACATGTTTCACAAATGGAGCAACCATAACGCTTTCTCACTAAAAGCAATCAAGGGCCTAAATTACAAAAACTATGTAGAGCATCTCAAAGTCTTTATCCTCTTCACAATATCATACTGACTACTGAGAGGCAACCTCTGCCTCACGTATAGAGCCTCAGCAGACCCTATCTTGTCAGACCTAATACAAATGTTAAAGTCTAATAGTCACATGAATACCCACTCAAGGGATCTTATTCTCTTTTGTAACATAAATAGAACACATTGGGATTATGTATGTAGCATAGATAATACCTCTTCTGTGAAACTGCCTTTGGCTCCGCATAAAGCAAAGTACTTGTCTTACTCTACTCAAACGTAATTTGGACAAATGGATGGGAAACCATAAACTCACCCCAGGTTTAGCAGGCATGTCCCCCATGGAGAGAGGAAACAAGTAAATGTGCCAACATAACCTTATTCTGCCATCTCTGGGTTATTTGCATACAAAGCATATGGATTAAAAACTACTTTAGGAATGTATGACTAGGCTTCTTAAGATCCTCACATATCATTAGCCTAGTGAGTACCTATGAACCTATAAGTTCTGGTAACCCTTCACTTTCTGACAAATTAGGACAAAGAGAAGACAGAGACATCTTGGTACAGCACTATCCTGAGAACAAGGAATCTTTTTTTTCATTCTGGTCTCCTCCTATCCCCACCCCCACACTAGTAGGCAGTGATGTCAACATGGCACATGCAGACATGCTTCCCTGAAAGCTGCTTCCAGTAGAAAAGCTCTGTTGGTGCCCCTTCAGCACACTGTCTTCCTGTGGTAGTGCCTGCAACCCCCATTGTGGGTAATAAGTAGGCTGAAATGGGCCACAACACATAGCTCTCAACGAATGAAAGACAAGTCTCAGCAGAATCAGTGGCAAAGCCAGGAATAATCAGGGACAATCAGGGAAACTTTTTAAAATACTAGTATTATTAACCTGAGACACTGACAGAATAAAATAATGTGAATTAATATGGATTTTCTGAAGTAAAAAAAGTTTGTAACTAATTATTGCCATTATTTATTAAGTGTAATTTACCAGTTTTTCTCCAAAAGTCAGCAGTTTTATTTGCAATTAAGAGGGACATTTGAGAGGTGTGTCATACTCCCACAAAGGAAAGAGAGGTAATAGCACAATCTGTCCTGCCTTTTCTTTCCCTAGTATTCACTTTATTACTTGACTTGGCAATTGAACTAGGAAGTCAATCATCAGAGATGAAAAGTCTCCATCTTCAGCAGGGCAGCTGTTACAGGGCAGGTTGAAGCTATTTGCAAGGTTAGGATTATGGTTTGTATGTTGAATGATTTACATACTCATGCACCAACAAGCGTTTCCATAGCATGCTGTCCCTGGCCACTAGTTAAGTATTTGGGGCTAAATTCAGCAAGTCAGGCAAATGAGTGACATTTATTTATGATCTCAGATTGGCAATACCCATTGGATCCCTGTACTGGCATCAGGATGAACACACTGCAATGAATACCCAGCATTCCCTCATTAAACCTCCCCTTAGTCCTGCACAGTAAAGGAACAAAACTGCTGGATCTCTAACAGTGAGAAGGGTTTAGGCATGTTGTGCCCTGCCTGCCTTTTATTAGGTGCACAGCTGGCTATAGACACACACACACACACACACACACACACACACACACACACACACACACACACACACACACACACACACACATGAGCATAACACTGTGGTGCAGCATTTAGCATTACTGCCTCAAAGCATCTGGTTCTCCAATTTATTCTCCAGCTTGGGTGCCATCTCTGCAGAGTTTACATGTTTTACTACGGTTTCTGCTCTCTTTACACATGCTAAAACCATGTGGCAGATGGTTTGGTGAGGTTCCAGACTGCCCCTATATGTTTGTGTGCATATGTAAATGTGTGCTTGTAGGGGTGTGTGTGTGTGTGTGTGTGTGTGTGTGTGTGTGTGTGTGTGTGTGTGTGTGTGTGTGTGTGTGTGTGTGTGTGTGCGTGCGTGTGCGTGCGTGTGTGTGTGTGTGTGTGTGTGTGTGTGTGTGTGTGTGTGTGTGTGCATGTGTGAGTGTGCGTGTCTCTCCAACTGACTAGCATGTCAGTGAGGAATAAATTCCTAACTTTTGCCCACTGTCTGCTAGGATGTGTGCTATCTCCCCTGATTATACTGGATAAGCAAGTAATGCAAATTAATGAATTGATGAAAATATGAATGAATATTTGTGAACAGAGGGTTGTAACTATTTCACATTAATGCTCATCTTACCTTCATAATGGAACTAGGAAACAGAAATATAGATATTTTCAAGCAGTCTCAATGCAATTATAACGTAAAAGGCCCAAATTCAATACGCTGATCCAGTCTCTAGACTCCCTAGACAATGGATTTTTCTACTATCTCGTAAAGCTTTGATACTTGAAGTAATATCTTCAGACTCCACAAGTAAAGTACAGGTGATCCTGGATATGTGGGTCAGTATGGTCATAGCAAGCAGCAGCATGCTAGGGAAATGCAGACATCTGACCACTACAGGAACATCCACTGCAAATCTCATGCACAGCAAATGAGAAAGCATATCAGGCTGAATATATCTTTAAATATATAAATGATAATATTTTGCATCCATCAGATAGAAGACAGAGCTACAGAAAAATATCAAAATGTTTGGCATGAAGGCAGAATGTATATAAACTGACATGTTTAGTGTTATACAAGCACTGCCAGACATGAATGAAATAAAATAATTAGAAATAGGACATATCACTGCTATAGAAACACACTGTACCAGTCCTGAAACTAGTGACAAATGTCGGACATTATACTAATTTTAGACTATGGTGGATGTAGCCATGAGACAGTCGATTCTAGTATTTTGTAATCATTCAAGATATTCAAGAAGAATGCAGAGCTATCTCTTAACTATTACTGTCTCGTCATCAGCACAGTCCTACGGCACATCTCCCTCTGCTTCTCCTCATAACTAGTTCTATTTTCCTTTTTCCAGGTCTTATCTGTGACATGGATGTTGATGAATGCCTGCAGAAGCCTTGTCTCAGTGGTGGAATGTGTAATAATTTTGATGGCAAATACAACTGCACATGTACAGCGGGGTATACAGGGCAACGCTGTGAGACAGATGTAGATGACTGCACACCCAGTAAGTATTTATTTAGTTACTAGCATTTGCTAACAGGAAATGATTAGATGCAACGTCCCATTTTCAAAGGAGTTGTGAGAAGAAAGCCTCTGAATATGAAAGTGAATTGTACGAAATGATTACTGTAAATTATATAAATATAATAGTAAAGACTAGTGCAGTAATTATACAAGTTCCAGACAGAAAAGGCAACATACAACAGTAATACAGCAATTATACAATTAACATAGTGACTTCTGCTATAATCCATCAGTACAAAACAACATGCACGTTTACAGAAGCGTTTGATATTCACCTCAGTACTATAATCGTCAGCCTGTGGAAAGCTGCTGTGTAACTGCATCTTGGCAGAACCAAGAACACACCCACAACCCATAACTGTATGTTATACTCCCCATTTCTAGAAGGTACCAGCAGTACAGTGGGCTGCCTCCCTCCCCTAGAATGGATGAGGTGAAACTGACTGCTGGATCCCACCATCCCTGATGGGCTTCTCCAGTACTTGGGGTTATTAATCACTCCCAGGTCATCTGAGTTGGACTCAAACATCCATATACACTAAAAAGCTATCAAACCACTGCAGACATAGCTGGCTTATATGGTGTTGGAACATTAGGTTGCCTTGCAGTTATCTAAGAACTGTATGCATACCCCTAAGTAAAATGCACATTAGTCAGCTATGTTTACACAGTATCATGGTCCCTTTTTTGTAATACAATCAAATCTGATTGCATATCCCATTTTTCTGTCACCGTGACACCCTCATATGTCATAGCTTCCAAACATTGGGAGAGGCATTTTAAAAGTAAACACAACACCAGCTATGAATTTTTTTGTCTGATTCAAATTTCCTAAAAAAATTCTAAGTACAGACATGCAAAGTTAATGAAGTAATCTATGTAAGTTACTCTAAGTCCACACAGCTCATGAAATATCAGGTTTCCCCACAGAGTAGAGATTTCCCCCTGTAAACTGCAGTCTCCTGAAGGTGGAGGAGTTTGCATGCAGATTTTATATCTAATAAGTGGTTTTCGGATTTTGCAGTAAAAACATTTATAATTGTCTCTGGTATTAATTGCTAGTAATGACAGATATTTTCTGAATGCCCACAAAAGAGCATTTTCATGATTTCCTTTGACTTTCAGGAACAAACGTATTATCTCCTTAGCTTGTGCATTGCCTAATACAGCTTATTCTGTAAATTGAAATATATATCTACTATATCTACGTTCACTTGTGACACAGCAGCATGTCTTACTTAACAAAGATATGCTTTAAGTTCTGCTATGCTGGGGTAAACCAACAGATATGATGTTTTTGTTGTTCTTGTAGATCCTTGCCTGAACGGTGGAAACTGCACTGACCAGACTGACTCTTTCAACTGTAGCTGTGCCCCAGGTTTTAGTGGTGTGACATGTGAAGAGGACATCGATGAGTGTTCCAGTGCTCCGTGTCAGAACGGTGGCATATGCACTGATTACGTGGACTCATACGTCTGTAAATGCAAGGAGGGATTTGAGGGAGTGCAGTGTGAGACAAACATCCCTGACTGCACAGAAAGGTAAGTGATGAAAATCATTACAACAGATTGTTCATCAGTCTGCCATGAATGTGTGAAACTGTAAAAACATCTCTTCTTAATACTACCATTAGCAAAGTAATAAATACTAAAAACAAATTTATATTTGGCATCAAACTCTAGTTTCTACCTATTTTGTAATTTAATGAGGCAGGCATGCAGCATCTTTAATTGCATCATCCTAATTGTCTTATTTATATCATAATCTCTGTTACAAGTACAGGTATAATATACTTCTCAAATGAATTCTCAGAGGGCTCACTACTGAAATTTCAGCAGTCAAAATTCTGAGTGCCAAAAATCTGAAAGAAAAGACTTGAAAACACAGGAGAAGAACAAATTTTGAAAATGTCTCTTCTCCTTTAAACTTCTTTTTGCAGGGGGCAAGGTCCTTCTGCACACCTTCCCCCCATGTGAACATATATACATACCAACTCGAAGATCACCATATCTCATAGAAAAGGGAATATTCTGAGAAGTGGCATCCTGAACTTATATGCAAGTGCAATCCTTTGGCCATTCAGTCTCCTTATTTCGTTACTCACCTTAGCAGGTCCTGAAATTTCAGATGGTTAAACAAAGTAAGTGTTCTTAGACAGGTGAAAAGTTATGCTTTATGAGATTAAGGCATATAAACAGAACCAAAAATAGTTAATGACATAAGAGAGGGAAGCATACCTGTTAACTACTTTACTCAAGAATTCTAGCCAGAGCCAAAAACAATGGGAGGATAAAGGCCCAAAATCAGAGACCGATATCCAAATATCTCTCAAATTCATTTTGAAAGTTAAAATCACTACAGATTTTGTATCAGCATGCATTTTCTGAATAATATGACTTAATAAACTGTAATGTGTTGTGTTGCTGACAATAATCTCCAGTAATTTATCAGAAAATAAAAAGCTTGTATGAGGGACAGGACAAAAATATGAGGCAAAATAAGGGTCATTCTGCAAAATCAAGGGTAGATGAGAGGCATGGAAGGAATATCTTTTTATATCTTTTAACAGCACCAGTGACAATAACGTGACTTACAACAGATATTTTTTCCATTCTGGGTGTTACAGTTCTATGATGGACTCAAAGACTAGAGAATGTGGCACACAGAGCCTTCAAAATGTCTCTCTCTCTCTCTCTCTCTGTGTCTCTCTCTCTCTCTCTCTCTCTCTCTCTCTCTCTCTCTCTCTTCTATTGGATTTAGGTCTGTGCTCTAGCTGGATCATTCCAAAACTTTAATTTCCTTCTGGTGAAGCCATTCTTTTGTTGATTTGGATGTATGCTTGGGGTCATTGTCTTGCTGAAAGGTGAAATTCCTCTTCATCTTCAGCTTTCTAGCAGACACCTGAAGGTTTTGGGCCAAAAGTGACTGGTATTTGGAACTGTTCATAATTCCCTCCACCTTGACTAAAGCCCCAGTTCCAGCTGAAGAAAAGCAACCCCAAAGCATGATACTGCCACCACCATGCTTCACCATGGGGATGGTGCTCTTTTGGTGATGCGAAGTGTTGTTTTGCGCCAATGTACCTTTTGGAATTGTGGCCAAAAAGTTCAACTTTGGTCTCATCAGACCATAACACATTTTCCCACATGCTTTTGGGAGACGATGTATTGTTTTGCAAATTTTACCCAGGCCTGGATGTTTTTCTGTGTAATTAAAGGCTTCCGTCTTGCAACCCTACACCATAGTCCAGACATATGGAGAATATGGGAGATTGTTGTCACATGTAGTACACAACCAAATACCTGCCAGAAATCCCTGCAGCTCCTTCGGTATTGCTGTAGGTCTCTTGGCAGCCTCCCTGACCAGTTTTTGTCTTGTCTTTTCATCAATTTTGGAGGGACATCCAGTTCCTTGCAACGTCACTGTTGTCCCATATTTTCTCCACTGTTTGATGACTGTCTGCACTGTATTCCATGGTATATTCAATGTTGTGGACACTTTTTCTACTCTTCTCCTGACTGAAACCTTTCAACAATGAGATCCCTTTGATGCTTTGTAAGCTCGCTGCAAAATATGGCTTTTACTGTAACAGGCAACTGTTAAAAAAATCCAAAAATCCAACTCACAAATCTCATTCCAGGTACTACACGTATTTATTTAAACACCAACAGAAGAGATAAAAACCATAAACCAGGCTTTTGTCCCTGTTACTTGGGACATCTTCAGAAACCTGATTACAAAGTTTAATTTTCTTTTATAGACCACTCATTTCCTCAATTAACCAGTTGTATTCACATTTAAAGTCACAGTGTGTAAAAATGCAAAACTTAAGCTCTACTTAATGAATGATGAATAGTACAAATAGTAATTATCATAAAGAATACTTAACCCTAAAACAACTGATTTTATAAATCCAGTGTTTTTAACCTCAGTAAGTGGGCAATAGAAATACTGTCATTAATCTCTGGTGCAGTGGTTGAATTGAGTCTCAACTGCCAGATAAGTTCACTTTTTTCAAGCTGGGCCTCCCACTACTGCACCAGGGATTAATGACAACGTTTCCATTGTCCCCATACTGAGGTTAAAATCAGCTAGCTGTTTTAGGGTTAAGTATTTATCTGGGTCACAGACCTAGTTTGTTTTTACTTGCAAGCACATTTTTTGTTAATGCATTTTTTACAAATATGTTACTGGTGGTGATTAACTTGCTGTTGTTGGATAGGTTTTAACTCACCTTGAGAAAATTTGGTGTCACTAGACAAAATACTTAGGATTTCTGTATTCTTAGTTTGTGACACGTGTTTATGATATAACATTTTACATATATACAGAGCTTACATGTTGGATTATGTTCACAGTTTCTGAACATGCTAACTGTATGCATTCTTTTTTTTTAAAAACTGCAAATAGTATATTTTATCTTTTAATTTTCTGTTTCTTTAGGTGTAGTGTATTTTGTCAGTGGTTACTACTATTTGTACTATTCATCATTCATTAAGTAGAACTTGAGTTTTGCATTTTTACACACTGTGACTTTAAATTTGGAGGCACTTGTTTAATTGAGGAAATGAGTGATCTATAAAAGGAAATTAAACTTTGTAATCAGGTTTCTGAAGAAGTCCCGAGTAATAGGGAAGAAAGCGCTTGGCCTGGTCTATGGTTTTTATCACTTTTATCAGTATTTGTCCAGATAAATACATGTGGTACCTGGAACAAGATTTGTGAGTTGGGTTTTTGCCTTTTTGCCAAGATTTGTGACTATTTTTGCATCTTGTTTTTTTTTCTGAACTGGATTCAGGCCTGTTTGCCAAGACTAGCAACTCCTTCTGATGCTGGGGCTGTGTCACTATGTGAGGCTGTTTGCTTTACTGTTGTTTTTATGCTTCACATTTCCACATTGTTTTTCTGTTTACAGACTTCTAGATTTACTTCTTTTGTGAGTGTAAGCTGATGAGCAGGTCCCCAGACCTGCGCTTAAGAAATTTTTCACATTACCAGAAAGTGGACAAACAAACTGTGGTATGGAAGGAGATGAGATGACACCCAAAACACAAATGGACCACCAGGAATGAATTCAGGCCATTTCAAAGAAGTGATCCCTGACAGTCCACAGTTGTCCATGAGAAAAAAAAGTCCCCTGCTCTGCAAAAAAGGCAGACATGGGACCCAGAACAGAAGTAGAAGAAGAGCACATTATTTTTAAACAGATGAACCAGTAGAAAAAAAACAGCTATGGTTATTAGAAAAGAGGCAGTCTAGTGTATATGAGCAGGCCATTTTGGACACTTGGAAAATGTGGGTATTGTTTCTATTCATGTTTAGGAGCTATTCACAAAACTGAGTTTGTACTGCAGTAAATTTGCTATGATGTCTAGTTTAAGTGTGAGTCATTGGTGTATCTGGGTCAGTAGGCTATTGTGACTTCAGATAGCTTTGAAAAAAAAAAGCTCTGCATGGCTGACTCCCCCAACTCCTTGTGCAGCCAGTTTACAAAGATGTTTTTATAATCTTAACCATTAGCATTTCAGATGCATTACTTTTGCCCGAAGCATATAAGGTTAGGAAAGAAGGAATTATGGCTTTCATTAAGTAGGTGAAGAGACGGCATGAACAGCAAAGATTTAGGGTGATAGATGACTGGGGTATGCGGAATAATTAGGAAATAGATGTCAGAGTCTACTTATGAGATGTTGAAGGTAAACTGGAGTTCTAAGAATGAATGGAAGGGTAAACTAAACAGTAGTCACATTAAACTGAAATATGCATGGGAGAAATTACTAGTGGGGAGAAGAAGTAACGCACTCTGGGAAAGGGGAGCCTCAAAGGAAATGAGTTTGTATAAGTTGACATCCACTAATACCATAAATAGAAAACAATTAGCTTATTGCATGTGACATTTACTGAACAAAACATGATGCAAATGTCTTTTGGAAACATGCACTACATTGAATAGAGATGTGGATATGGTGTTACCCGAAATTAGATGTTTGGAAAGACAAGGTAAATAAGTTGGTTGTCAACATTTGTTCAAGAAGGTCTAACAGATCTCCTGGAAGAAACTGAGGATGAGGGGAAGGAAGGATTGATAGATAATTAGCCTTAAAGCTGGAAGGGGAGGCTAGTGACCCCAGTGGGTAACTGCAGTATATGAAACCTCTAAACATTTGGGAAGAGACAGAATGATAGAGTCAGAAACAGAATTAAAGGCCAGGCAAAAAGAACACGATACCTCCTGATGAGGGCCCCAGTCTTCTCTCAGTAAACAAAGAAGTATCTACTTCTAGCATAGACAGCAAACAACATAAATATTTGTACTTATGGTTGTCTCTTAATATTATACGTTTGTCTCTTAATATCTTTTTTGTCTCTGCATTGACAGATATTTTATTTTGTGTGTATTCTATCTGTTTCTTTCTGAATTTTGTTTGCATAATTTCGCATTCAAATTTTTCCTGCTTATAAAGTAATTTGTGATAAACCACACTAATAAAAGCTAAGTTGAGTTGAGATAGGTCTTCCAGATGGACAGTCGTATGGAATTACAGTGTAGTGTTTTGTCATTCTAATCTGGTCTAGTCCAAGGATGACAAAGAAAACTTGGGGATACAGTGCATTTTGACTTCACTGTGTGAAAATAAAAGGGTATGGAAGCAGAGCCCAGACTGGTGAGCTAGCTAAGAAATTGATTGTCTGATATGAAGCAGTGGGTAGCAGTTCACAGATAATTATCAAGCAAGAAACCACCGAAGAGTGAAACATCAGAGGTTGTCATTTTAAGATGGGTTCTGGTCAGCATATGTGAGGCAGAAGTCACACTGGCTTTAGAGAATAAGGTTGCCTTGTTTGCTGATAGTACCAAATTATAACTTTGTTTATGGAATGAAAATTCTGCGTCCATGCACTAGTGTAGCTGGTAAGGTAGACGGTTTACTATTAAAATTTTGACGTAGCATTGTACGCCTATGAGTTATCCGAACTACAGATGTTTGAATAGTTCATATGTATGCAAGGTAAATGATCGAATGCTATATTTGAGAATGTACTGTGCCTTCGCAAATATGAACATTCAAAGGGATGTACAGGGATCGCGGTACAGTGCAGTTAGGGAACTACATCCCTTTCCTCACTGTAGTGCGATCTCTGAGTTGGAATATATAGTTGGGGGGTGGGGTGCAAGGGGGCTTGCCCCCCTGCATAAATGGGATTTTAGGTGTAGTAGTTAGGGAGCTACGGCAAGGGTGGCATTGCTGGTAAGTGCCGTAAAATGTAGTGTTTGACATTTTCGGCATTAACAGATGATTTTCAACATTAGACCGTTAGGTAATGTGTACTTTTGGCTAATTAGTTCGCTGTTAAGTACCTTTTTTTTTATTTCGATATTTTAATAGTAAACCAAGGTAGACAGATAGGTAATGGCTTGGTTTCAGGAAAAATCAGCACTCTGCTGGGGCAGTTTGTAAGAGGAGATGTAGATGACATGATGCCATTATACTAGGCACTGTGGAGTCCTTATCTGGAATACTGTGTTCATTTCTAGAGGCCATTGTGTGAGAGGAACCTAAGTTAGTTAATAGTGTGCAACAGAGTTACCAAGACTGCAAGGAAATATGGGACATGGAGTACAAGGAAAGGATTTAAAGTGTGTAAATGTATATACCAGAAGAGTGATGGAAAAAAGAAAGCTGTAACCTGGATGCTCTATTCAATTAAGTCAGAACCTTTTGGTTTAGTTCTTATCGGAGAGGGTTAAGAGAGTTATGAGTAGTAAGTAAAAGATATAAGATTTAAATCTTCAAAAAATGCATTATGTGCCACCCATATGCATTGCCAGAGATGGTGAAGGAATATAGCTTTAAAGGGAAGTTTGATTTGGGTAAAGATGAGTAGACAGAAGGTTGGAAAGGAAACAGCAGATACAAGGTATAGCTACAGTAGGCAGGTGGACTTTACCAAGCAGGGGTCTTCTTCCATATGCATTTATGTATGTCTAAATTATCAGGGAAGACACATGCTAAATGCTGACATTATTGTATGTCATTATTGTGTGAATGTAGAGTTGCAGATGGAAGAGGGTTTAATACAGTGGATGAAGGCTCTACCAGACAAATAACCCTAATAAGTCAGTGAAGGAGGCATTGCATAAAATTATGTCCAAATTAAGCACACTAAAAATAACATAACTTACATACTTAAGATAGCATAACATGAAAACAAACACACACACACACACACACACACACGCACAGAGCATATTCTCAAATTTTCATTTTTAAGCACTCTTCTCCAGTAAATTGTAGTGCTGAACAAATCCTTAACAACAAACCAAATGTTACTTACTTGATCGTATTTTTAAATCACCAGTGTAGTTTTACTTTGCTAGTCTGGTTCTGCTCATTTGATTCTAACAACTTTTTCACAAAACTAAGACAGAATAAAACCCAGAATTATTGACGCAAAGAACCTGTGCAGAGATAAGAACCATTTGCCCTTTTTGTACTTGGTGTTTAAGCCCTATCTCTCAAAGTCTGTACTGAGACCTAATACTGCACAAATGCTAGGTGTTTTCAGGTTTTATCCAGTTTGAAATTCCTCTATCGAGTCTGTACCTACCTGCCTTGACTTTGTTTTCTGCATCTCTGAGTCTGATATGGTAGAAAGTTCTTTATAACATTACCTTAAGTTTGTTAAAGAGCTTCCAAAAAGGAAATACATTATAAGTCATATATTTTAGTGGAACAGAAAATGAGTCTTAGAATGAGTTGACTGATATTTTACACAACATCTTCTCTTTGGATGAGCCATAATATAGTAATAATTCAGAAATAACAAGACTCGTAGTCTAAGACGTCAAATATTGGAGACGGAAAAGTGAACTAAAGAGTTAGAATGAGGAGAAATCTGTATCCACAGGACTAATCCCAACTACTGAGTTAGAAGCAGAGAAGGTGGCTGTGTTTTTTCTGAGTACTGAGATCAGTACACCTGAGTACTGTGCTACTATTTAGTAACTACAGTACTAGTTGTGTGTACTGGAGAATAATATTAGTATTAGCTGTACAACTAGTACTTCTGACCATTTTTCATAGCATAGGAATTAAACACATGGGTATTACTGTGATAAAGTGTCAGCATTAATCACTCTGTACAGTGAATGACAACGTGATCCGATGGGTAGCTAAGGCTTATGCCTCACAACTCCAAGTTTCAGTCCTGTCCTATGGGAACCGTCTGTGTGAACTCCACATGTTTTCCATGAGTCATTGTGCATTTTCTCTGTACTCCAAGGTTTCCTCTTACCTTTCAAAAATATGCTGATTGACAGTCTACTGGAAATCTCTGTATGTACTGCATTGACTCTTACACGTACATTCCAGTTCATAGCTGAAAGGTGTTAGACCAGGTCAGTTGCTCACTTAACAAATAAACAAGCTAAATTAAATTATCTCTTATTTATATGACAAATCATAAATTCGTATTATAAAGCCCCATGCAAACCTTGTTATGTTGTGGGTGAATATTGTGCACATGCTCTCTATTGTATAGCACTTCATATCTGTGCTCTGCCCTTCCATTAAACTGTTCACATCACGTTAAGTCTGGGCTGGCACAGTATTTTGTATTATGTTTAAATTTTCAGAACTCATGCTGGGATATGTGTTTTCTTTTTTCTGATGAATTACTTTTATATAAGTCTCAAGCTAGGAGGTTTTCAATGAGATATTTAATAAATTAAAAGAGTAAAAATAAATATGTTGTGATTACTTTAAGAATTATCATGTGTAAGCATCTGTTATAACATAGCAGAGTCACTCCTGCAGGGAACCTGTTAACGTGACAGTAAATCACTTAATATTGTGCCAGTAATGGATATGAAGAGTTTGAAATCATGGCATGTTTATAATACTTGAAATCTAAACAATTTGAGCTGCCAAGGTACACAGTGGAATATTTCTCTTTTGTTTTTACAGTTCCACAAAAAAAAATTATTCAGAGTGCTAATTAGCCATGGCCATGTGAGCAATTTATAATGTATGCACAGCTAACATGATCATTAAAATAAAAATGTCTTCCTGCTTCAGTGTGAGGTTCAGAGAAAAATCAAATCTGGATTATGAATGCACATGATAAATGGAAAGGATGATAGGCCAGGCTGGAGTCTTTTTCAGAAAAAAAACATGAAATGGTAAAGGAAAAAATGCATGTGTGTGTGTGTGTGTGTGTGTGTGTGTGTGTGTGTGTGTGTGTGTGTGTGTGTGTGTGTCTGTGTGTGTGCAGAAGTGCACATGAGCATGTGAGATTAAGCATGCATCATGTACATTAGCAGTCTATAGAGCAAACACCGCAGACAACCTTATTAATTCAAGTGTGTTTTATTTATAGTGAAGACGGAAAGTTCAGAGTTCATTTCCAAAAACTGAGTGCTCACCTGCTTACTATACTCCCTGTTGCTTACCATTCATCTTCAGTTCATTTGCAGAGTCTTATAGTCCATCTTGATTCTTTTGCTTGTCCACAAGCCTGTCTCTGACACACGCTGAGTATGCACAGTGTGAGTCATGATATTCCGTAGAAATATCCACAGGTAGACTCCTGGTATCCTACATTATCTGGTCAAGGTTCTTCATGAGTCGCCACTCCTGGTCGCAAACCTCCCTCTCCCTCATAGTCAAACGTCTGCCATTTTGTTTTACACACCTTACTTTTAATAGTGCCACACAGGTACCTCACATTAACCTGTCCTATTACACAAACAAGGAATCAAATAATTGTTTTCAATGCTAGTGGCTACTGGCTGTTTTTTTTTTTTTTTTTTTGAAAATGCATTACAATGGAGGAACTTAATGCAGTGTAGCAGAGTCATGTAAAATTTAAGTCAGTGTATAAACTAGCTTATATAAGTGATCATACTATGCAGCTAAAAACTTACCTTTACAGTATCTGTGTTTCACAAATAGGTTCATAGGTAAGTACTAGGCTATCTGCCTGAGGGCATCTATAAGCCTAGCCAGAATGTGTTGGCTTTCGCCACCCCCCCTTAGATTAGTTCCCTGTGCCTCTGTCCAGCAGAGCCATTAGTCCCCTGTACCTCTATCCAGCAGAGCCACTGCAGTGATCCCCGGGGTAAATTTTCTGTTTCCCATCTACTCGTCAAGGTTTCTCTTGAAGAGTGTTAGTGAGGGGCTCTGCCTAATGTAGATTGGAATCCTGTTCCAAAGCATGGGGAGTCTCTGGGACAGGAATCTATTCTTCCAGCACGTCCTATTTATCGTTGTGGTGAGGTTTATATCCCTAGAGCGTGTGGCTCTCGGGGATTTGGTTTTTTTTTAGGTGGAGCATGTCCATCAATTCTGGGTTGGACATGGCCTTGTATGTCAGGCAGAGATCACCTCTGACTAAGCGGTATGCAACCGAGTACAGCTGGAGTTTCTTCAGTCGAGCTGCATAGGGCATCTGTTTGAGGCTAGTAATCCTCTTGGTGAGGTACTTCTGTGGTCTAACCAGCTGTTGCAGTTGTCTTGTAAGGTACATCCAAAATGTGGCATTGTACTCTATGATGGGTCTGATGAGTGATGAGTAGAGGGCCACAATAACCTCTTTTGTTTTAGATGTGAACCCTTTTGTGATTAGGTGGGCCACATAGAAGGATTCTCTAACCACCTTGGCAATATGATTATCAAAGGAGAGATTACTATCTACTTGGGTCCCCAGATCCCTTATTACATTTTCTGTTTTTAGGGGACTACCACTTATGTGGTAGTTCACGGGTACTTTGTTTTTTCCAAAGGGGATGACTATGCACTTTTTGGCATTTAGCTTGAGGCCATGATTTTGGCACCAGGTATCCGTCTCAGTGAGACCCTTCTGGAGGATGTCTATATCAGCCAGAGAGTCAGTTATGGCCCCCAGTTTGCAGTCGTCTGCAAACTTGGTCAGCCATAGTCCTCCTGTGCTTGCCTGTACCTCTGAGAAGTATATACCGAACAGGAGGGGTCCCAGGACTGAGCCCTGGGGGATGCCACTTGTAACCGGTTTAGAGTCAGACCTAGAGCCTGCAACTCTCACCGTGTGGGTTCTATCAGTGAGCCAGTTGGCAACCCATCTCATGACGTAGGGGTTTATGTTCAGGCTGGTGAGCTTGTCTATAATACCAGAATGGGGAATGGTGTCGAAAGCCTTTGCGAGGTCTAGGTAGGCTGTGTGGACCTACTTTCCCTCGTCTAAAGCCTTGGTAACTGTCTCAAAGAAGTCCACCAGGTTTAGGAGGCATGATCTGCCCTTAACAAAACCAAACTGGGTAGGGTCCAGTGTTTGGAGGTTCCCAATGTCTCTGTTAATGAGTTCCATGATGATGCACTCCATAGTCTTGCAGACCAGGCAAGTCAGGCTTACAGGGGGATCGTTCCTGGTGTCCGTTGTGGCTCCATCTTTGTGGAACAGGATAACTGTTGCTGTGCACCACTCTATGGGTACATAGCCAGTAGAGAGTCTGAGTTTGAACAGTGTGTTTAGGTGAGGGGTTAGTTCATTTTAGAGCTCGTGTAAGACACAGCCTGGGACACTGTCCGGTCCCATTGAAGCTGTGTTTTTGGCTTTGGATAAGGCTGTTTTAACCTGTGTGTCAGTGATTTCTGGGGCTGTACATTCTTCTGGTATGGTTATGGGCCCTTTAGGGGGTGATATTTGCACTAAACCTGTCTGCCAGAATGTTGGCAATATCAGTTGGTTCAGTGTATTTTGTGCCATTCTGCACTAACTCAGAGCAGATCTGAGAGTTTCCACTTAGGTTCTTGACATAGCTAAAGAACGCTTTGTGGTTATCTTTGGAGTCCTTGGCAATTTTTCTTTCGAAGCTAGCCTTGGATAATTTTATGAGGGATCGGAGTTTCTTGCTGATACTGATCAGGGATGTCTTCCCTTCTTGGGATTTTACTCTTTTCTGTACTAGTTTCCTCCTTCTGTTGTATAGATTGTTTATGGCAGGGGTCCACCAGACTGGTTTCTTTTTCTTGGAGGAGTGAGTCTTGATTTTGATTGGAATAGCACGATCCATGCATTCTTGCAGGTGCTCATAGAGTGCCTTTGTAAGGGATTCAGCAGCTTGGAGAGCGTTGTCCTTTAACATGTATATAAATTGAATATAATGAATATAATTAAATGCTCTGTGCATCAACCATGTGTTGTCTCATCTGTCCCTTTATCTGCTTTCAGTTCTAGGAAGAAAATGACAGCTACAAAGCTGACATGATTTCCCTCAATAAACTGAGATTCAGTACTCTAATGATCACAGATGTACAGCATATAAAATAAACTCAAAATACACACACACACCTTAAAATTATAATTTAAACTATATGAAGAATTTCTATTAACCTATAGACTCTTCAATGAAGTCAGGTGGCTTCTTATTATCAGTAGGAAAGCCCTCTTAATAAATAAAATGTTTGTAAAAAATTATTAGGCTAGGCTGCTGTGAAACAGCCTTTTCAGAAATTAGACCTGCCTCGTGGAATAAAATTCTACTTCATATTATAAATGTACAAGTCTTAAAATGCATTAAAAATCCTTATTAAAAAACACAGATGTGTCTGCTTTAAAGACACTCCCCGGGATTCAATAAAGCCTACACTAAGTGTACACAATATGTATTCAATAAAATTCTTATATACTTTTTGTGTTTTCTAGTCACTCAGAAAGATTACACTAAGTGTACATGTAGTCCACACTTTGTGGTAACCTTTATAAATCCCTGTCAATATATAAAGCTGCAAAATATCAGTAGGAAAACTAAAATTAGGAGGAAGGTGTGTGTTATGTCTGTGTTGGTTAATTAAGGTTGGGTCTGCATGATATAGTTCCCAATACTACATTTATATTACAATACTTATGCCATTGAGCTTTAAATTGTAACACTTGTAAATATGTGTACATATTCCTGAGGATTCAAAATGAGCCCCAGTGATCAGAACAATCTGATTCAGAGACTCATTAGCCTCATTATCAGTTAATTTGCATGTATCTGAATCACTGTTAAATACCACTAGTGCAAATCATCACAATCCTATGGTAGTTAACACTGATGGTCAATGGATCACGTTAGCAAGTGCACTCAACCGTTCATTTCTCCACAGACGTACATACATTCAAACACACATGTATATATATATACAGATACACACACACACACACACACACACACACACACACACACACACACACACATATACACCATATACATCTTACCTGTCACTGAGTTATTAGAATGTCCCCATTGTTTCTTATTATTTATTTGTCCTACCCTCATTAATCACAGATCTTTACTGTCAGTCAATAATGGCAGACATTAGAGTTTCATTCACGTTGGTGCTCGTAAACTGCATATTGACACTAGAACCGTTGTTCTATTCATTATTTAAGTGAGTTACAGTGATGATTTAAATATTGTTCTGGTGTCCTTAAAAGGCTACCAAAGTGGTATTTTAGCCATATTTAAAAAGTATAAGATTAAAAATAAAGGCAAGCAATTAAAATGAATACATGCTGATGTGGTTCTTTTTGTCCAAATAAATCTAGATCTTTCTAGCACTTTCACCCTATAAGAGGACTTTAGCAGTTCTACGTTTAACCAGAAAGCTTCACTATATTTATAAATTCTTACAAACAATGAAAAGAAACAAAATCAAAAAGAAACTGAACATTGAGGGAAGTTGATTTGGACTGGTTAATTGTTGCATTGATATTTAGCATAATAAATTGGATTATATGAAAAAAAAACAAGACCCTGGGGAGAATGAGTTGGCAAGTAATGTTGTGAAGAATGTATATCAGATGAATGGCTAGTAGGCCTAAGTTAGCAACCACTGATAAGAAGAAAATCTGTCTGACTGGCTAGGTTTCTGCCTAGATGTAGTGTAATTGGGTGGGAATAGAGCCAGTACACAATTTCCTAATTAAGACAAGTATTACAATCTAGGACTATCTTGCATTTACAAAACTAACCACAGAGGTTTTATATATGACATCAGACTCCAGAAAAGGGTTGCTAACTACTGCCTAGATCTTGGGACTTTCTGTCATCCACCAGGCACACTTTCTTCATTCTTACACCTGAACTATGGGACTTACTCCCACCCAACATTCACCACATATCTGAATACAGTACATTCTGGGAATTACTATTCATCCACTTAAAATGATAGTCATGTGCACGTTTCCAGCAACCCCAACAACAGAATTTTCTTCAAGCAATCTTCTATCTTTAACCCCTTTCATCTAGCATTTTAGTAAGCCTATGATACTTGTATGTGACTCTTCTCTCTCCCATGTCCTGTCACCCGCCATCCCTGCCCTACAACCTGCTCACCCTCTTTCCCGCTACATAACCTTCACTGCCTTTCCCTATATGGAGACTGTCTGTAGTGCTCCCCACTTTTCACTTCCCACTTCCTGATCTACTCTCTCCAAACCTTCTTTTCTTTCACACTTTTCACTTCATTCCTGCATTAATTGCTGATTAGAAAATTTGTAAGTTCTACTATGAAATGCCAACTTCCTTGAAGCCAGTGAGCCAAAAGGACGAAAAAAAAAAAAAAAAAAGCCAAAACTCAGAAGAGTGAAAAAAATCTATTTTAAGTGTTTTGGAAGGGTTGTGCTCCCCCTGATGTGGGAGGCAAGCCCTCCCATACCCAGCAAACTTATACATACCAATTCCATGGTCACACCAACTTGACGAAGGGAAACATCTCCCTGAACAAGTGAATCACATGGTTAGAAACTGCAAAGCCAATGATTTCCTATGGGAAACAGCTTTATTAGGGCTATAATATTTATACAGATTTACACTAATTGACATTACCTGCTTTTTATTCTGTTACTTCATGCTTGAGGAAGCAGTTCTACTGTGAAAGTTTTTACTAGTGGAATAAAGAGATTTACTACTATAAGTGGAATAAACAGATTTACTACTACTCTACTACTGTTTTTTGTGGTTGTTACTTTCTAATACCTCTTATACACTACTAGACCATATAATTTAGTTCTCCCATGCAGCCATGTAAAGATAGAAATACAATGCTAAACATAGTCAGATACTAATCACACAGAAAGGATGAAGTACGTTATTTGTTACTTATTTACAAAAGCTGTACACTATCAATTTTAACTAAGAGTTACTTACATGCTCTAATATGCTGATACTTAGTGTCTTAGACAAACAATGCTTGCCTGTGACGCATAACAGGACTTTTTTTCAGAAGAACAACAGCAATACATCATTAAACCTGTGGCTCAGATGTACTGTACTAGTGAGGACCCACAACTACTCTACTTCCCTGAGGCCTTTTATGTATTAATATAGCAGGCAGAGCTGCTTCAGTGATGAGTAGGGAAGGTCAGCATGTTGATCTTTATTAACTAGCTAACTTTAAAGCTCTCTACTGCAACATTTTCTTGCTAAATTCCTGTAAACATAGCTGGTCTCCTTTCCTTATTCTCCACCTAGGTACTATCTGAATAGCCCTCCCAGACCATCAACCATCCCACCTACCTATTAAATGTGTATGCCTTCCACCTTACATTAACTGGGGGGAAACCACACACCAGAACTATGTGGCTGCTGCACCCAAGAACAGGCAAGGGTCTCATAAAAGTGGATATTTCAAATATAATCCATAAGAATAATTGTAATTATCCTAAATAATAAGGACAGCTAAGCAAATCTATGCAATATATAAGGGCAAGAAAATTCACTGGAATCAGGCTTTTCCAACTGTAAGCAAGCTGGACTGGGACGTAGTCAGTAACTATCATGAGAAATAAAGCTTTTTAAATAGTACAACTAACTTGTTTCTACATCTCAGTATAAAGAAAAAAATATAACAACTCACATATACCCAGTAACAAAATTAGAATCCTACAAAGCCATATTTTAGAATCATCTCACTCTGTTTTTAACAAGAACTTTACCACAACCCTTTCACCACTGGTATTTTTTAGGGAAACAATAGTACTTAAAGAACCTTGCTCCCAGAGTTTCAACCAGAGTTGAATCATGGTCAAATGGGTCCTAGACAAGGTAATGGATTAGTGCCCCCCCCCCCCGACCATTCTAGTGTCCCATTACTTGGCTATTGCTCCTCATTATGTATACTATTTACTTCTTTACTAATGCAATGATTTCACAGCTGGATTTAATTTAACTCTTTTATTTCAAATTTTATACCACAAACACTGTCAACCTCTTACAGCAAGAAATCTGGACAAAGCCATAAATAAAAGTGGGACAAAGGCCCAAACATAGGGCAATGTTAAAATATTACACTTACAAACTTCTAAAGTTGATAGAATAACAGGCTTTGCATTAGCATGACTTTTTTGAAGGGTATAAAGTCTGAAACTCAAATGTCTGCCATTATTTTCTAACTTCAATCTTGAATGATTTGTTACTAATTTGCCAGAAAAACATAATTTTATAAAAAAACAGACCAAAAATATGAGGCAAAAATCAGAAAATTCTGCAACAATCTGTATAGTTGAGAGGTATACTTAGTCATGTGCTAAACAAGAAAATACTGTCTCACAATAAAAGCAAACTTAGCATGAACAGTAAACTTCTCTGCCATTGAAACTCACATTCATTGAAACTGCATTGAAACCCACATTCAATGAAAATGCATATGGCCCATGGCAGATTAAGTTTACCTTTGGGCTGTTTTCAAACCATGGGCCCCTTTTACACATTTTTAGGACCATGCATTCATGCATGTGTTCTTTGATTCACCTTCCTCATTGTATTAAATTATATTCCTTGTATAATACAGCACCACATGTTAGTGTGTTTTAAAGTTCAATAATGACAAAACTACCCCTTTCAGAACATTTCAACCATAAAAGACCACTAAAACGTCTGTCATTTCAATCCACCAACACCAGCTAATATGCACAATTTCTACAGAAATAAAAGTCATCTAAATAATTCCATATTAAAGAGATCTGTAATTAATGAAGAGGTTGCTACTGACAAACAACTTTACATTACAGTATTTCATCTACAAATTCAGTGCCTATTGCTCTTGAAGAATAAATTGCCTATGTTACATTAAAATAAATGGTAAACTGGTAATATTGTAATAGGGAATGACTGACAAACCAACAACAGGTTCATAGTTACTAGCATCTCATCCAAAGGAGGACACACTCAGGAGTGCAGCACCCCCATCCTCCGTTAAACTGCACCACAGTATCAGCAATCCATCTACATGGTGTGGTAGTAGAACCCACAGCCTTCTGCAGGAAGACAAGAATGCTACCCATTGCGCTACTAACATTGCTTTCAAATTCTATAGCAGAAACACTGATGGTCATTTGCTAAACAAAACAGTTGTCCACTGAAAACAGACTTAGCATGAGCAATAATACATTTCTTTTCCCCTTGAAACTCAAAATTCCTTGAAAATGTACAGAAACTCACATTCTTTGAAAATGCACCCCTGATGACTAAGTAAGCAGTTGGGCAGTTGGTGTAGAAAATTCAGGCTATTGTTGCTAGTAGGCAAAGTACAGGGTTTGAGCCTGAATGATATAATTAACTAACCTTCCATCCCGAGGGTATTTCATACATACATACACACACACACACACACACACACACACACACACACAGACACACACACACACACAAACACACACACACACACACAGACACACACACACACACACACACACACACACACACACACACACACACACACACACACACACACACGCCAGCCCTAGCAGAGGAAAGAACACTTGTACCTTACAGAGTAGCAGTTCCACATCCCACATAAAAGCAGCAGGAAGCAACAATGTTCAAATCTGTGTATGTACATTGCACTAAAGACACATGAATGGATGCAGAGTGCATCCTTACAGACTTAAAGAAGTAATGCCATTTTTATAAATTGTTTAATTAAAAATTAAATGTTGTGGCAGCTCCCCAGCCAGAGGCCCTCCTAGGAAGAGGTCCATAGGCAGCTGCCTAGGATGACTTGTGCTGGAACCGGCTCTGGTTTCACCCCAATTAACCAGCAGCCAAGACTGCAAAATTTTATGTGTAGAGACAAAGTACTACTAAGCATCTAACAAAGGAATGCTCAATAAACTGTTGCTTGAAGAGTTCACACAAACTATAAAATATCAGTAGGAATAGAATATAGTTGTAACTTCTTATTTATAATTCAAATACAGCTTTGCCCCAGTAAAACTAATTTGCAGATAAATTGGTGACCCCACAGATTGATTTTTGCGCTCAACTTTCGTGACCAGGTGCAGCTCGCTGCGTTCAACTTTACCATACATGGGCTCACTCTGTTCCTTACCCTAATCTACCCTACCCAAAATTCCCACACACCCTATTTTACCTCAACTTATACCCCAGTAACTCATCCCATTACCCCTTCCAACCAATAATACACATAAACTTACTCTCCAACCACATTCATCTCCACTCACATCTACTCCCATTTTTACCCTTCATCTTTCACCCCTATCTTTATTACTAGATTTTATTACAACTCCAGAACTCAGCCTTACCTCTCCACTATAACATACAAACTTATAGTCTAACCTCTAAGAATCCACTTTTATATTATTTTGCACCTACTATAATGTTACCTACATCTAGAAAATTTTAATATACTCGACCTACTAAATCATTCTCACTCTATAATTTTTTCTCACTATAGACTGTTAAACCTGCTTCCTTTCTCAAATACTCTCACAAAATATTACTCATCCAATTAGCAATGCTTCTAACCCTAACTGTATTAGCACACACTACATGATACTAAAATGACCTTCTCACCAACTCAAAGCTACCCACCTACCCCAGTTCTCTCTTTATTACCTTCACTATCACTTTTCTTATCATATCCCCAGAACTATTCCCTACCACCTACATAAATCTAATCACTTTCAGATATATAAAAACATGTAATAAAATGCATAAATCAATCCTAAAATACAAACTAGCACTCTACTATCTTCACAGCTGAAAACACACAAACTAAATTAGACACATAGAAACTAAACTAAGACACACAGAAACTAAATTAGAATGCATCTAAACTAAGCTTAAACTTAGTGGTGACATACATCCCAACCCCAGACCCACCACTAACCAACATACACCAACCCCCCACATTTGACGCCACCACTAACTTCGCATGCCCATCCATTAGAAGATCAAACTTGCTCCTTCTTAACATGAACCTCGGGAGTATAATAAATAAGACTCAAGAATTGCATGCATGTCTATCACATTACTCCCCAGATATAACTGTAGGATGCAACATGGCTCAAATCAGAAATAAAAACCAATGAGATTTTGCCCCAAGAAACCATAATAATGGGGATCCCAACACTGATTAGTAATCTTATAACTCAATAATGATCTTAAATTCCCTGAATCTATTCAGCATCACCCAACTTATCCAATCTGCAACTAGAAAAGATAAAAAAATAGACAGTCTACATCAGACTGTATCCTTGCCAATAAATCCACTGTTATAAATTTAACAGGAACACTTCCTGACAGCATCGGTGATTATCTGCCCACCTTAATAGTAACACAACAGCGGTCCGAATGGAGAGATGATAAGTCAGTAAGCAAAAGGAAGGTGGTATTGCTGAAATTGAATTCATCCTCAAGTCTTGGTGAGTACCTTCACAAGGTGAACCCTGTTTTTTTACAAAATCTCACAAAGGTGACACTGATATATATAGACTGTATTTTATATAGCATATATCATGGACAGAAGTAGGTTAAAAAGGAAAAAAGACAGCTGAGTACACAAGATCCAGGATAAAACAGTGCTCAATCCAGGTAGGCGCACTGGTAACAGGACTGGAAAAAATGACAGTGTAGATTCCTCAAAATATGGAACCATTCCTAAAATGGGGCTAGGCCAATCCCAGGGTGAGGATGGCCCCCCTATTGTAGAAGGAAGTAGTAGTATTTCACAAAAATCACAAAAATTGACAGTGCAAAGAAGAGCCATAAAGATGATAGAGTGAACTATTGATGATAAGAAAGAAGTTATGCAAAAATCCAGAATTTCCAGACACAAGATATACAAAAAAGATTCTTCTTCTTCCTCTTTCAGCTTTTCCCAGTTAGGGGTCACCACAGCGGATCACCTTGTCCGCTCATGATTAGCAGTGGAGTTTTACGGTGTCAAGTTGCCAGCCCGATGCCCAACCCTTCAGAGAAGGCACTCACATGCACACACTCACACCTAGGGCCAATTTAGGGTGTCCATCCCACCTGCAGCATGTCTTTGGGATGTGGGAGGAAACTGGAGCACCCGCAGGAAACCCACGCAACCACAGGGAGGACATGCAGACTCCGCACAGAAGGCACCCCAGCCGAGGATCGAACCGGAGAACCTCATGCTGTGAGGCAGCAATGCTAACCACTGCACCACCGTGGCTGCCCAAGATATACAAAAAGATTAAGAGAGAAATTAGAGGAAAGAAAAATACTTCCACAAGAAAAACTGTCAGAAGCCTCAAATAAAAATGTGTGTTCATTAATACAACAGATTTGTGAAAAACATAATATAGACTAAGAAACATTGATCTGTTTGTAAAAAGAAGCATCTGAGGAAGTGCAAAAATATAAACAACAAAGCCTAGAGATTTTTTAAAAAGTATAAGAAAAGAAATATGGACATGGGAAAAAAAGAGAAGTTTGATATGGTGCGATATTTATGCAACGTTGAAAGCCAAATTAATCAATATAAAAAGGCAGCCCCAAAGATATTAAAAGAGAAATATGGCAAAGGAATCCAGATATGGAAAATTTCACAATAAAAATAATATCACAAAGAAGAAATGTAGAAAAGAAGATTAGTAAAGTAGAAGTTAAACAATAGAAGCTGAGGTTATGGAATGCCTGTGAAGTGAAGGATTTGGTATAGAAGATCTAACACAGGTTACATCACAACATGATGGAATGAGTCCCCAAAGTAAGGAGAAACAGGAAGATCAGGATACATCTGAGGAAGAAATGTGGACATGGGAAAGAAAAAGAGATTTAATATGGTGTAATATTTATGCAAAGAAGAAAGCAAAATTAAGCAACACAAAAAGAGCAGCACCAAGGATATTTGAAGATAAATACAGACAAAAGAATCTGGACATGGAACACTTTACAATACAAAAAATAAGAGGACAAAGAGGAAAAGTAGAAAAGAAGATTAGTAATGGAGAAGTTAAAGAAATAGAAACAGAGGTTATGGAGTACCTGCAAAGTAAAGGATTCTGTGTAGAAAATCTAACTCAGAAAGCACCACAGCAGGATAGAGCAATAGACACCCAAATTTAGGCAGAACCATTGGAACAGGAAGCAACTGGGCAGTGGCCATATGAAGATATTTTGGAGACGTCCACAGGAAACCAATTTAAATGTTCACTTGAAGCTGGACAGCACAGGAAGGAACAGGAAAATGTTGCAACTCTGACATAGTCAATGTTGAGGAGTGATAGGCCAGTGAGTTCCCATATGACAGAGCAATGGATGACTCAGGATAAAATTGAAGAGAATATGCCACATGAAGATGCTCTAGAACTCTCTATAGAATGCCCACAGGAAATGGAGAACAAAAAATGTGCCCTCAGTTTAGACAAAAATGAGCTAAGAGAAGAGTTGCTTGATTTAATAGAAATAGATAGACATATTAAGATCAATGAAAGAAATAGACTGCAGAAGGTCATTAAAACCCAAAACGTCAGAAGTTTGATAAAACAAATGAACACAGTAATTAGGGCTGTCCATAGAGATCCATGCAATATAACAGAAGTAAACAGTATATATAACTGTGCAGCTAAATTAATAACAGATAAAATTCTACTACAAGAACACAGGGTGGTAAGGGGAAAAAAAGGGGAGAAATTAAATACCATCATGGAAGTATCGAATAGGGAAAACTATAAAGCAATTAAGACAAGAATTGGCATTGTTAGAAGAGTACAGAAGAGGGAACAGATCAATAAAAATACTCACAAAGATAGACGTGATAAAAGCAATGTGCAGTATTATAACGGATCAGGATCTATCTTGCACTGTTGCAAATAATAAACTAAAAATCTCAGCACAGGCAGAAAAACTTAGAAGATACACAGATAAATATAAAGGAAAAGTACAAAACAAGCAATTTATTGATTACCCCAAAAAGTTCTATAGAGAATTGGGAAACAAGCCAAAAGGAATTGAAAGACAACCCTAAAAAGAAGAAATAGATACATTTTGGAGAAATATATATGAAGATCCAGTGGAACATGACAAAGATGCTAAATGGATAGAAGTAAAAGAAAGAATAAGTGGTTCAAAGGTACAGGTTATGAAATGGGATGAAATAACGGCCAGAGAGATTGAGATAAACATAAGAAAAGCCTCCAATTGGAAAACCCCAGGCCCAGATGCAGTACCTAACTTCTGGCTAAAAGTATTAAAAGCTTTGCACGAATATTTAGCCTTGAGTAAGAAGTATTTATATGCACACCCCGAACATACACCAACCTGGTTAACAACAGGATAAACAATGCTCCTACTCAAGAGTGAACCTGCAAGTTACCCTAAAAATTGTAGACCAATAACTTCCCTTCCGATGACATATAAACTATAACTGGAATTGATGCCGGCAGAGTTTATAGTCATTTAGAAGAAAATTCAATCGTGGCAATAGAATAAAAGGGTAATAAAAGAAAGTCATATGGAACAAAGGATAATCTGTTCTTAAATAAAGTCATAATGGAGAACTGTAAAAAGGGTAAGAATCTAAGTATGGCATGGATTGACTACAAAAAAGCATTTGATAGTATCCCACATTCATGGATAAAAGAGTGCTTAAAAATGCAAAGATACACCCTACACCTACACTGATCAACTACATTACAGTGACCACTTTGAAATTAAGCCATGATGAAGGACGAATTATTATTCCAGGGATAAAAATTCAAAGGGGGGGATATTAAAGGGTGACTCCCTATCACCGCTGCTATTCTGTCTTGCCCTTAACCCATAAGCTCTCTACTTAACAGATTAGGTCATGGCTATAATTTGGCTCCTAGAAAACAACAAAGTATAAAGACCTCTTATCTTCTCTTTGGCAATGATTTAGAACTGCATACCTCATAAGATGAGGAACTGAAAGCACAACTGCAAGCAGTCAAAACTTTTTCAGATGATATAAGAATGTAATTTGGTCTTGATAAATGTGCAAAAGTAACCTTTAACGCAGGAAAACTGTAGCACCAAGAAGATATCAGTTTGGGACAATAATGTGATATAAAAGAACTTGAGCAAGTGAGAGGCATAAATATTTAGGAATTGATGAAGGATCAACAATAAAACATGAACAAATGTTAATAAAACTTAGTAAGGAATACTTTAGAAGACTTAAATTAATCCTGAAAACAGCACTGACATCTAGGAACAAAATTCAAGCTATAAACCAATTTGCTTTTCCTGCCCTAACTTACAGTTTTGGAGTGATTGACTGGCCCCAAAACATGTTGACTATATTAGACAGGAAAACAAGAAGGATGGGGCACACTCAACAAATGATTTATAAAAATCAGTGCATACCAAGATTATATATTCCCCATTCTAAATGAGGCATGGGTCTCCTTGAAATTGATTACATGTATAGATCTGCAGTCGTGGGACTGCACACATATCTGCTGACCTCACAAGACCCAAACATAGTAAAAGTTTTGAAACATGAGGAGAATAAATCTAAGATGACTTCTCTGCTTAATCTAGCAGAAGCATATTAGCATCAAGCAGGAATGGAAATCAAACTAGAAGTAGATAAAAATCAGGCAGCAACTGAATGTGCCAAAGAACAAAAGAAAGAATACAAGGTGAAGGATCAGATGAAAAGACAAGAAATGTGGAAAATGAATAAGTATAGTTGCAAGTACAGAAAACTTCTGGAAAGATCCTCATGTTGATCAGGATCAAATGCAGGAATGGTTAAGGACAGGTGAATTCAAACCAGAAAGATGAAAGGTTAATATTGGCAGCCCAGGATAGTGGGCAATGTACAAGTTGGTTTACAAAGTCCATTGAACATGTGGGAGAAACAGATAAATGTACATTTTGTAAAACATTTGGAAACAGTTGCACACCTCGTTACTGGTGTAACATACTAATGGCAGAAGAACTGTATACTGAAAGGCATAATAATGTGGCAAGACTGTTGCAGTGGGGATTGTGCAAAAATTATCGTATTGAAGTGGTTGAAAAACACTGGAAACATGAGCCACAAAGCACAACATATGAAGTCTACATCACATGGGATCACCCATTACCAACAGTTCAAAAGATAGATTGAAGAAAACCAGAAAACCATGAAAAGAAAATAAAAGTAGCATTGATCATTTAAATCACTACTCCCAGTGATTACAGTGTCTTACGTACAGAGAAACACAAAGTCATAAAATATGAAGATTTGCAGGCAGAAACGAGAACAATGTGGAAGAAAGGTACCCAGACACTTTCAATAGTAGTAGGAACACCGTGTCTTATAAAACAGAATCTACAATCGTATTTAGATATGTTACCAATACATGTAATTCCATACGAATTGCAGAAGGACTCATAACTGGGCACATTGCGGGTGCTGCAAAGAGCACTTCTGGCTAACATTAAAGATTGAAACAATACTAACTTCATGAACTTTAATCGCACTTTGACTTAAGAATGGGGTCCATTCCCGTCATGGTATTAGAAATCCAAAAGACTTGGAGAAATTAAAAAGGTAAGATAATGCCCTACTGTTAACAAGACTACAATGTACAACCAAGTAAGAAACATGTCAAACTTTAACAAGGAGGACTTCATCTCATCACTTAAACTCTGTAATTGGAATATACTAAAATATACCCCTGGATAATACAGTCACTCAGTTTAACAAAATCTTCTTAAACATCTTAAATGAAATTACCTCTCTCCACCTCTCTCAGTTATGGTAGGTGTTCCACAAGGATCAATATTGGGTCAACTTCTATTCAACATATTCACAAACTCCATTATGTCACAAGCATGGCATCTATTGTGCAATATGCAGATGACTCAGCCCTCATCTGCTCAGTCCTATCCTATCCAAACTCCAAGAACTCAACCAATTCTCTTTCTCAGTAATAGAATCCCAGCTAAACAATTCCCAGTTTCACAAAACCAAACTACTGCTCTTTACTCCTAAAACATTCACAGAACTAAAATAATATTTTCATATCTTTTTATCTAACAACACCAAAATACAAACAGTAACACAAACTAAGCTACTAGGTGTTCTATTCGATGAAAAACTAAAATCTGTCCATCACCTTCTGCAGTCCACAAAAAAAATAAATAAATAAACTAGGCTGATTCCACTCAGCACTCCATAGCCAGAACTTACCTACTGCAATAATTATGTTAGCTATTCTCTGTACTCTATGACTCAAAAATCTGCACCTCTATCCCTCTCAAGATCAGACAAATACATTAACGACATATTTTCAAATCTCAACAAAAGCAATACCTAAACAATACTGGCTATATTCATGCACCTCACCTGGATAGCCCCACCTACACCCTTAACATTCTAGCTTTACCTGTTATCTCTTCTTTCCATTTCTCCTCCTTTCATTTCTTCCTTTGTCAGGCATCATTACCCCATTTAGCAAACTTTGGAGAATTATTTTTATCTGCACTATTGGCATGACAAAAAAAGTTTGTCTTCATGTCTGATTCTTCATCAAAGATTTATCTACAGCCATAGCATGTCATCAACCCTCTTAAAATTCATCTATACCCACCATAATCATTGCAACTTGTTAATAAGTAAAGTAAAAGTTCACACATACTGCATACACAGAATATATGTGATAAAATACACTGAAAAGAAAACAGCTTAGATAAAGCATCATTTCAGTGAAGGGGTTATAGTACTCCTGGCTTCACTCATAACTTTACCTTGCTGGAGATAGCCTGTATCATACCTGCTTATATCAAAATATTATAGAAATAAACTTTTCCTTAACACCCATTCCCACCGCCTCACAAAAACATTTCTCTTTTAATGAACTTTATTTGCTATTATTTTCTATTTTGCTATTTGCTATTTTGCTGTTATTGTCAAGTTAATTCTAAACTGAATATATGTCAAAATGTCAGGTTTCGATGTTAATATTTATTTACAGTATGTATTCATGTCATATTTTCCTTTTTACAAATATTATTAAAGTCACATATTAAAGCAGAAACTGAGCCTTTGCAATGTGGTTGCATCAGGGACTGAACCTATTCTTTGTATATGCAAGTATATTTATGTATTCTTGACTAGGATGTGTGTCATTCAGCATAGATAGTTTGATCGTTTTGGGAAGATACATGGTCAGACAAACAAATAGATAATATCTCATGAAATATAGAGGTGAAGAAATGCACAGTTTCTGGTGCTTTTTCTACTTTTTTCTTTTAGTTTGCTTGTTTTAACATTTGGGAAATTTGTGTTTGTGTCCTCTAGCTCCTGTCTAAACACAGGAACATGTGTGGATGGAATTGCTAATTACTCCTGCATTTGCCCAGCGGGTTTCATTGGAAGCCATTGCCAACATGATATCAATGAATGCAGTTCAGAGCCCTGTCTTAATGGTGGCACTTGTCTGGATAAGGTTGGTTCCTACCATTGCAGCTGTCCTTTAGGATATTCTGGGACAAACTGCCAGGTAAGAAAATGTGGTACAAAGTAATTATATACACAGTAACTTCAAAGGAGGAGTCATAGCAGTGAGACTTTTTTTTGTGATACCGTTCAGAATAAACATTATAAATGGGGGTGCCAGCCCAAGCAAAGACAGAAAATCTCAAACAGCCACTTAGCACAGATCTAGATAGGTATGTATGTATTAATAACGGAAATGAAACCAGCTCTTGATTATATCATACTACTGATAAAATTACTGTTTGTTACGAATGATGCTGATGGTTTACATTCATGTTTGGATGGCATGTGATCAGTAAGCAGGATTCATAAAGCAGAACATCACTATGCTTCTGAATAAATCCACTTTGCACACCTGTATTGCAGAGCGTGACTTAGGCATATTGTAAGTACCTTATGATTCCCACCACAAGACTTTAATGTTGGAAGATCATGTGCCTCAAGGTTACTGTAAGACATTCTAAGGTTAATTGAGTTAAACATGTCACATTGACACTTTATAAGAAATTAGGTGGTTCCTCAGATGTATGTGCTATGTTACTTTTGTACAAATATGCTCAATAAAATAAAGCTATGAAGAAGTCACATCTGAAAAGGGATGAACGTTTTCTTGGTCGCACACCATGGATCCAGTGCAAATGGTAAATCTTTCCAGAGTTGTTCCTGAGTTGAAGGTATGTGTTCTGTACTCTGTCCTGAAACTCTGCTCTAACATCAGTCATTATGTAGTGACCGCTGCATTCTGCTGTAACATCAGTTATTATGCACACACCATGGCAGTCTGCTCTAACAACAGTCATTATGCATAAAGCACAGCATTTTGCAATAGCATCAATAACTATGCACGAACCATGGCACTATGCAAAACATCAGTAATAATGCACAAACCACAGCACTCTGCTCTGCCATCAGTCATTATCTACATACTATGGCATTCTGCTCTACTATCGAACATTGTACACACAAACCATAGAAGTCTGGTCTAACATTCTTCGTTACACACTGACTGCTACACTCACTTGGAACATCCACCATTATGCATCAACCATGGGGGCTTCAAAGGGAGAGGCTGAATCAGCAAGAAAAGAGGAGTAGTATTGCTAGAACTGAATTCACACTCAAGTCTTGGTGAATACCTTCACATGGTAGATCCTGTCTTTACAAAATCTCACCATGAAGACACTGATATTTAGACTGTATTTTACATATTATAGAGAAAGGTAGATCACAAAGAAAAGAAAGAAGCTTGGGTGCACAGGTCCCAAGATATAAAAAGATGCCTACTCCTGGTGTACAGACTGGTGCCAGAACCGGAAAAGACAGTGTAGAATCCTCAGAGCATAAAACATTCCTATTACAAGGTTAGGGCAGGCTCAGGGGTAGGGTGTCCCTCCTGTGATAGACAAAACTAGTCCACAATAAAAGCAATAAAGTGAGCTACTGGGGACAAGAAAGAAATTAAACATTGTTACTAGTATGCAAAAAAAGAAACACAAAACACAAGTAATCTCCGTGGTATCCCTGAAGTCTCAAAAGGATTTAGTGTGGAACCTCCAATGCAGGCAATATCACAACATAATGGACCAATGAGTCTTCCAATGGAGTTGCAACAGATACAGCAGAATGCATCTGAAGCAAATATGCCACAGAGTAATGTGCTGGTGCCTTTGGTATAGACTCGTGCATAAGTCCTGTTAGAATTACACAGGAAAGAAAGAAGGAAATAAAAGAAATTCTGGGAATATTGCAAAATAATGGTCAATGAGGCCCCAGACAGAGGAGCAACACGTGGGGCTGGAAACATCTGAAGAAATTATGTCACAGGGCAATGTTCTGGAACCTTCTGTAGAAGGCTCACGTGAAAGTCAGGCTAGAATTGCAATAGAAACAGCAAGAAACATAGAAGATGATCTGAGTCCAGAAGAAATATTCAAAGGAAGACGTGATAGATTTAATCAAGTTGGATACACTTATTGTGCTCCATAAAAATGTATATTACAAAAAGTAAATATGAACCAAAATCTTAGAAGACTGGTAAAACAGACGAACACAGTAAAAAGGACTACTTAAAAAAAATTCATGCCATATAACAGAAATAACTATGATATATAGTTAGGGAATGAGTAGAACGCCACCATGGGAGCATCGACTAGAGAAAGCTGTATGACAACTAAGACAAGAAGCATCACTGTTACTGAAATGCAGAAAGGGAACAGATCATCCACAATTCTTTGAAAAATATGGTATATGAAAATAGACCAGGATTTATCATAAACCATTTCCTATAATAAACTAAAAGTTTTAGCACATGCAGAAAAACTTAAAAAGTATGCAAATAAATATAAAGGAGATGTACAAAATAAGCTATCCATTGATGATGCAAAAAGGCTTTATAGATAACTGGGAAGCAAAGCAAAAAGACGAGAAACACCATCAAAAAGAAGAAGGGTTAGGTATGTTTTAGAGAAGCATTTATTAAGATCCTGTTAAACATAAAAAGATGCTGAATAGATAGAAGAATTAAAGGAATCTGTAAGAAGCTCTAACATAAAGGCATACCTTTCACCTCTTCAGTATTTTGGTGAATATCCAGATTTTTGCTTCATATTGTGCTATCGCTCATAAAATGTGTTGTTTTCTACAAATCACTAAGGACTAAAGTCACTAAATAAGCACATACGAGTTTCAAACTTCATATCCTTTAGAAAATGCATGCTAATAAAAAATTGTTGTTTTGGTAACTTGCTATGTTTATAAAAGCAATATTTAAAATGTGTCCCTGATTTGGGGCTTTTGTCTTCTCATTGTTTTGCTTTGTTCAGATTTCTTGCATTAAGAGGTTGAGAGGTATATAGAATATGAAATCACATGAAGTAACTGACAGAGAAACTGAGACAAAATTAATAAAAGCATGTAAAAGGAAACCCCATATACATGTACAGTACCTAACTTCTGGTTAAAGTTATTAACATATTTGCACAAAGAATTAGCCCTGAGTAAAAATTACTTATATCTAAATCCCAAGCAGACTCTAACCTAACAACAGGAAAAAATACTCTTCCTTAAATGTGAAATTGCAGTCCATCCTAAGAACTATAGTCGAGTAAATTGCCCTCTGACATTATATAAATTTATATTCTAGAATGATGCAGACAAAATTCAATCATGGCAATAGAGCAAAAAAGTAATAAAAGAAAGTCATATAGAACAAAGGATCAACTATTGTTAAACAGGGTCATAATAGAGAGCTGTAAAAAACTGAAAGAATCTAAGTATTGCATGGATGGATTACAAAAAAAAATTTAAGATCATATGGAAAAAAGGATCAGCTATTGTTTAATAAGGTCATAATAGAGAGCTGTAAAAAAGGGGAAGAATCTAAGTATGTCATGGACATATTACAAAAAAAGCATTTAAGAGCATTTCTCATTCATGGCTAAAGGAATGCTTACAGGTGTATAAGATACGCAGTAGTACAGTGGTTCATAGAGGTACAGAGGTTTGCGTTGTTACTTCACAGCAAGAGGTTCTCCGGTTCAGTTATTGGCTGGGGTGCCTTCTGTGTGGAGTCTGCATGTCCTCCCTGCATTCATGTGGGTCTCCTCTGGCTGATCTTGTTTCCGCGCATACACAAATACCACCCTTAGCAAACCAGCGATCCAAAACTAATTTTGTTTAATAAAATCCACAAATATCTGTATTTCTCTAATGCCTTGGCTAAAAAAAAAGCCTTTAACAGAGTACACATACACATGTTTCAATTCATCCTTATATACTCAATTACTGCAGTGGTGGTGCTCCGGTAGCGTTGTCGTCTCACAATAAGACGTTGTCCTGTTCGATTCTCAGTCAAAGCGTCTTCTGTGTGGAGACATGCGTGAATAGGCGTACCTTCGTTGAAGGTTGTGCATCAGGGCTGGCAACTCGGTACGTAAAAATCTACTGCCAATCATTAGCGGACCGGAGTTCCGCTGTGGCGACCCCTAACCGGGAAAAAGCCGAAAGATACAACAACTAAATCACATAAAAAGCAATCGTTCAATTAAAATTCACATAATTCTCTTAAAGCAGACTTTTCCATGTGCATTCCTGATTCAAGCCCCTAGGGCTCATAGTATCAAACTTTAAGATCAACATAGTCTCTCTCTTTTTTTTTTTTTTTCTTTTTCTTAACAAATTTTTTACTTGTTTCCTCCCATGCTACAAAGACGTGTCTGGAGCATTTTTCCCCTGGGTCTCCCCTGAAAATTGGCTCATTCCAAGTCAGACTTTTCTGGTAAACAAATGTTAAAAAATAATAAATGAATGAATAATACACCCTACATTGTTCAATTCAGTTGCACTGACTATGAAACAGTTTCAAACCACTTCACAACTAAGCCGTGACAAAGGACAAGTAATCATCTCAGAAATAAAAATTAAAAGCAAATAATCCAGGATGATTCTTTGCTACCACTGCTGTTTGTCTTACTCTTAGTCAGTTAGGTGGTTTACTTAATAGATCAGGATAGGGTTACAGCTAACCTTCCAGAAATCACCCTTGTTTACAGATACTTCATCTACTTTTTGTGACTAATTTAAAATTATATCGTTTATCAGATGAGGATCTGAAAACGCATCTATAAATGCTTAAAACTTTCTCGGATTATATAAGAATGGCATTTAGTCTTGATAAATGTGTAAATCAACATTTAAAACACAAAAACTGCAGCACCAAGAAAATATCAGCTTGGGACAGAAATGTGATATAAAGGAACTTGAACAAGAAAGAATATACATATATTTGGGAATAGATGAAGCGTTAGCAATAAGTCGTGAACAAACAAGAATAAAGCTTAGCAAGGAATACTTCTGAAGACTAAAGCTAATTTTGAAAAATGCTTTGACATCTAGGAAGGAAATCCAAGCTATAAATCAATTTGGTCTTCCTGCACTCTCTTACAATGTGCAGTGATTGACTGGCCCCAAACAGCATTAAATCCAATGGGCATGAACACTAGATAAAATGCTTTGTGCTTATCAAATGCTATATAAAACAGTACATACAAAGACTGTATATCCCTCAGTCTGACAGAGGTATGGGTCTCCTTGAAACTAACTACATGTATAGGTCCGCATTTGTAGCACTTCATACATATCTGCTAACCTCATCAGATCCAAACATAGCGAAAGTTGTAATTCATGAAAAGAAGAAATCTAAGATAACATCTTTGTTTAGTTTAGCAGAAGCTTTTTGGAAAGGAAAGAAGTATAAATGAAAACCAAACCTGAAGTAGACAAGAATCAGACAGCAACTGAAAGTGTCAAAAGCAAAAGAAGAAATATAAAGACAACAAACAGAAGAAAAGGGAAGAAATATGAAAGATAAATATAGTGGCAACAACACTCACATGTTGACCAAGATTTAATGCAGGAGTGGTTAAGGATAATGCTGTCCCAAAATAATGAGCTATGTGCACATTGGTTTACAAAGTGTGTTGAAAAAGTGGGAGAAATGGATACATGCAGGTTCTGTAATACACAACTGGAAACAGCCATACAGCATTTTGTTGGGTGTGATATACTCATAACCTTACAGAAAGGCACAATTATGTGGCAAAAAGGTTACATTAGGTATTGTGCAAACGCTTCAGTATACAAGCAGCTAAGAAAAAATGGAAACATGAACCATAAAGCATTGTCAACACTATTCTGATCACATGAGATTACCCAGTAATCATAATAAAACAGGTGCAAGAAAACCCAGTGATTATGGTGTCTTGTGTACTGTGAATCACAAAGTCATAAAATACCATGATTTACAAGCAGAAATGAGAGCATGAGGAAGAAAAATACCCATACAGTGCCAATAGTAGCAGAAGCAAAAAGTCTACTTAAAAAGGATTTAAAATACTTCTTAAATATGTTCCTAGTGCATGTATCCTTGTATGAACTGCTGAAAGCAGTAATTCTAGTTATATTGTGCGAGCTGAGAAGAGCATTCTTGGCTAACATCAAGGACTGACAGGGGTCCATTCCTGTCATGGTATTAGAAACTTAAAGCATTTGGAGAAATTCAAAAAAAAAACAAAGAAGCCATGATACTCTGCTCTAACATCATGCATTATACACTAACCACAGCACTTTGTTGTAAGATTAGTCATTATGCATAAGCCATGACAATTTTGCTATATCAGTCATTATGCACTGATCATGGTGTGTAGCTAGGGGTATATATTATATAATCGAAGAGGCATTACAGCGAATGCCTCTTCATCGACATCTAAAGAGCAAACTGCCAATTACGTGAACAGCCAAATCAGTGATTTTTTTCCTAGGGAAAAAATATCAATGATTCGGCTAAAAACGAAACATCATGGGGGGTTTTGACCCCCAATCCCCCCCCTAACTAAATATACCAACTCTGAGATTGCACTACAGTGGGGAAAGAGGCAAATTCACGCTGATGGCCAAGCGATTTTTTTCCCTAGGAAAATAATTGCCGATTTGGCCGTTTGCTTAACTGCTGCTTTGCTCTTTAAGGGTCACTGTAATGCCTCTTCAATTAGATAATATAGACCCGTAGCTACAACATCAGTTATGCACAGATAACAGCATTTTGCTGTAATATCAGTGGTCATACACAACCCATGGCACTCTACTATAGTATCAGCCTAAATGCACTAATCACAGCATTCTGTCCTAACATCAGTCATTTTGGACACACTACAGTACTCTATCCTAATATCAGTCATTATGTACTGAACACAGCACTTTGCTGTAACATCAATCATTATGTACAGACAACAGCACTATACTCTTAACATCTGCCATTATAAAATTACCACAGTGCTCTACTCTGCCATGGCACTCTTCCCTAACATTGATCATTATGAACTAGCCATGCTATTCTGCTCTAAAATCAGTCATTACACACTACATGCTTTGCATTCCTTTTTTCTCTTCTCAGTCATATGAGAAGGGGATGTATATTTAAGATTGGTTTTAGGCTCACTTACAGTGCAAAGAAAGAAGGAATATCCAGATGTGTAGTATATATCCAGGACACCAACATGGAAGTTTTGATCAGCCTGTGAGCTGTTGGGCTAACATGATTTCTCCATGCCGTAAGACAAGAGGAAGGTAGCATGCATTACTCACTGAAGGACATATCACATCACTTAAACAACCACCTCATCTATACACTTCTCTCTTCTCTTTTTTCTGTTCTCCTCCATGCTGCCACCGGACACCTCTTTTGCAGAATTTTTTCCATCTTATATAAAGATATATATTTCTTGTTGTTAATTCCTACTTCTAACTATGACTTTTTGTAACACAGCCTATGTGTGCATTTGAGTATATTGTTGCTGCATAATTACTCAAGTCTGACTTTGACATTATTGTTTTTAGTATTAAATAATTGTATAATTGTTTTTTACTTATTTCAATTTGGACACCTTGTTGTCACTATCGAATACAACCTGAACTGATAAAAGTCTATCTTTTCACGATTGTTTCAGTGTTGTTAATCAATTATTTTTGTTTGATGTTGATATTTTTGTTGTTAGTACTGAAAATAGCTCAGGGTGAGCCTGCAAATGGCCATACTTTGATCAGCACCCTATCCCAGTTCACAAAATGAAAATAAAATAAATAAATAACAATTGATACACATATGAGGCATGGCACTAGACATGGTTTAATACTGCATCCAAGTAAACTGTTGTTGTTTTAAATGTTTTCCTCTAAGTGTGACAGGATTTGTATTGAGAAATGTCAAGCATAGTTATGTGAGCATACATTTCAGTGATTCAAAACAATGCAATATATTACAGGGGTTTGGTTTATTATTTTTTCTGCAATAGATTTCACAGTTTAATGGAAAATACTATACAACAAATGTTCATCCCGGCTGATGCTAGCAGACTGATTTTGGAGTGTCTGGGTATCTTCTGGCATTATGCTTGTAGGGTATGTTTTGTAACTGCTAAAAAGTTGAATTCAAGAACAGACATGCATTTAGAAGAACCAGACAGGGAGAGGGGAATAATTCAGATACTTCAGATGAGTTGCTACCTAGCCAAGGCTAGAAAGAGCCTCACAGTTATAAACTTGGTAGGGGGTAACAGATGATCATATCAGGAAACACCAGTGGGAGTGTACAATGCCTTATGTACCACCACCCTTATAGGTGAATAGCTCAGTCTCAGCCTCTTGACTAAGCCTAGATTTTCCTCAGAGTCACAAGCCTGGGGAGTATCTAGGAATGCAGTCATGAGGATCATGAAGTGAAGGATATAATTAATACAGAAAACAGGTGGGCCAGAATAGGTTTGGGTGTCCCAAATAAAAACACTGAAAAAACTCACCTCCTGATGTTCCTGGTTGGAGAGCATGTAAAACAAAGAGAAAATGCCAGTCATTTTACAGATTCATACATATTCCAAGGCCACTGAGTCTTCTGTGTACTTAATCATTACCCTCCCTCAGGCCATATGCCCTTATTCCAGAGGGTCATACCAGTCAGTCCCAGAGTAAATGTATGGATACCTATCCAGTCATCTAGATTTATATTTAAAGGAAGAAAGTAAGTTGCACTACTGAACATCTTGAGGTTTGAGAAGTGATGGATTGTAAATCTGTCCAGCCACTGCATTTTATTTACCTACTGGCAATGATTTAGGTCCCTGGTTCTAGTATTGATGGGAATACTGCACTTGCAAAGTTACAGAAGGTCCAGGAAAATTACGTCTCTCATGGAGCAGTAAGTGAGACAGAGACCGCCTTTAAAAAGTCTGTAAGACAAAGAATAAAGTGATAGAGCTGATAGCTCGCTCTAATAACTGATAGCTCACTGACTTTAGGCTTGTAAACTTTTTGGTTAGGAACCTTTGAGGTCTTTCTAATTATTTCATATGTTCAGTGAGATACATAAGCATAGCTTTTCAACCAGCTCCCTGTGCCAGTGCCACAAACTTGCACCCCCACCTCCCAGCTGTTCAAGTGAGGAGCAAAAAAAAAAAGAAAAAATCAAGGATTTCTCTAAAACTTGCAGGATGGTATGGTTCCTCCAGATATGAGGACAGTGCCCAATCCACCCACCCTGTGGCCACCCCAGCTCTTCAAGAAGTGAAGACCAAAAAAAAAAAAAACAGGTGGCCAGATGTATGACATGCCCTACCCCTTCTTCCTGCCCCAGATATTCAGGTCCCATTTATGTGACCTGACCCTGACCATCCTTCCACATAGTTTAGTGAAAAAAATAATTATTTTAAACTGTAGCAAACAGTTGCTGCATTTTATACTCTATCTGCATGGAGCACTACAGTGCTCAGATTTTATTTGAAAAACATCTTTGTCCTTTTAACTGTAGCAAACTGCTTGCTACAAATGAACAAAACACTTGCTATAGTTAACAACCTGTTTTCATGAAGTGATGTTGTCCTCAGATTTTCAGTAGAAAAAGATTTTCATAGGTAGGTACTAGGCTATCTGTCCGAGGGCATTTTTAAGCCTAGCCAGAGTGTGTCGGCCTTCGCACCCCATTGATTAATTAACTGAGCCTCTGTCAAGCAGAGCCAATGAAGTGATCCCAGGGGTGTATTTTCTGTTACCCATCCACTCGTCAAGGTTTCTCTTGAAGAGTGTTAATATAGGGCTATGTCTAATGTAAATAGGAATTTTGTTCCAAAGCATGAGTCGTCTCTGTGACAGGAATCTATCCCTCTAGCATGTTCTGTTTATTGTTGTGGCGAGGTTTAGCTCACTAGAGCATGTGGCTTTCAGTGACTTGGATTTCTTTAGGTGGAGCATGTCCATCAATTTTGAGTTGGACATGGCTTTGTAAGTCAGGCAGAGATCACCTCTGAGTAAGCGATATGCCACTGAGTACAGCCGGAGTTTTTTCAGTCAGTCTGCATAGGACATATATTTGAGGCCAGTAATCCTCTTGATGAGGTACTTTTGTGGTCTTTCCAGCTGTTGGAAGTGTCATGTGAGGTACATCCCAAATGGGGCATTGTATGCTATTATGAGTCTGATGAATGACGAGTAGAGGGGCATTATAACCTCTTTATTTCTAGATGCAAACCCTTTAGTAATTAGATGGGCCACATAGAAGGATTTCCTAACTACTTTGGAAATATGATTGTCAAAGGAGAGATTACTATCTACCTAGGTCCCCAGATCTCTTATTACCTCTTCTGTATTAAGGGGGCTACCACCTATGTGGTAATTCGTGGGTATTTTGTTGTTCCCAAATGGGATGACTATGCATTTTTTGGCATTTAGCTTGAGGCCATGACTTTGACACTGTGTCCATCTCAGTAAGGCCTTTTTGGCAGATATCCATGTCAGCCGGAGAGTCAATTATGGCTCCCAGTTTGCAGTCATCGGCGAACTTGGTTAGCCATAGTCCTCCTGTGTTTGCCTGTACTTCTGAGAAGTATATACCGAACAGTAGGGGTCCCAGGACCGAGCCTTGTGGGACACCACTTGTGACTGATCTAGAGTTGGACCTGGAGCCTGCTATTCTTACCACGTGAGTTCTGTCTGTAAGCCAGTTGGCAACGCATCTTGTGACGTTGGGGCTTATGTTCAGGCTGGTGAGCTCTTCTATAATACCTAAGTGAGGAATGGTGTAGGTAGGTTGTGTGAACCACCTTTCCCTCGTCTATGACCTTGGCGACTGTCTCAAAGAAGTCAACCAGGTTTAGTAGGCATGATTTGCCCTTAACAAAGCCAGACTAGGTCAGGTCAAGTGTTTGGAGGTTCCCAATGTCTTTGTTAATGAGTTCCATGATGATGTGCTCCATAGTCTTGCAGACCAGGCTAGTCAGGCTTATGGGGCGACAGTTACCAGGGTCAGTTGTGGCCCCTCCTTTGTGGAACAGAATAACCATTGCTGTGCACCATTCTGTGGGCACGTAGCCTGTGGACAGGCTGAGGTTGAACAGCGTGTTTAGGTGAGGCTGAGTTTTTTTTGTAGTTCGTGTAAGACGCATCCTGGGACACCATCTGGCCCTATTGATGCTGTGTTTTTGGCTTTTGAAAGGGCTGTTTTCACCTGTGCTTCTGTGATTTCCGGGACACTACACTTTTCCGGTATTGTTGTGGGCCCTTTTGGGGGTGAGAGGGGGTGAAGTTTGCACTGAATCTATCTGCCAGGATGTTGGCAATATCAGTGGGTTCAGTATATTTTGTGCTATTTTGCACTAGCTCAGAGCATATCTGTGAGTTGCCACTTAGATTCTTAACATAGCTAAAGAAGGCTTTGCGGTTATCTTTTGAATCCTTAGCTATTTTTCTTTCGAAGTTAGCCTTGGATGATTTCATGAGGGACCTTAGTTTCTTACTGATATTGATCAGGGGATGTCTTTTCTTCTTGGGATTTGCTTTTTTTCTGAACTAGTTTCCTCCTTTATTGTATAACCTGTTTATGGCAGGGGTCCGCCAGACTGGTTTCCTTCTCTTAGGGGAGTGAGTCTTGGTTTTGCTGGGGATGGCATGATCCATGCGTCCTTCTAGGTGCTCATAGAGTGCATTTGTAAAAGATTCTGCATCTTGGGCAGCATTATCCATTAGTGTGGGGGCTGTGAAACTTACCACCTCTGTCTTAACTAAGGTGAAGTTTGCTTTAGAAATGTTTTTCACTGTGGTTTCCTTGGTTGGTGGTGGTGATGGTGAGGTGTGGACATCCAGAGTGATTAGTTTATGGTCTGATCTAACCAGTAAGAGGTTGACCTCTGGTGCAGAACACCTGTTACCCATGTTGGTAATGACCAGGTCCAATATGTTTTCACCTCTGGTAGGGGAGTTTATCAGCTGATCCAGGGCATTTGAGTTGATAAATTCCAGGAAGCGCTGAGCCTGGGAGTTTGTACTCAAGTAGTTTTCCCAGTTAATGGTAGGGTAATTGAAATTGCCCAGTATCAGGGTGTTTGGTAGGACCTTCATGTTTTCCAGTGTCTCTAGAAAGACAGAGTGATGGTCCTGGGTCATGGAGGGTGATCTGTAGCAGGCCACAATTTGCATTGCAGATTTGCCTGATGTTAGTTGCACATGGATGATCTCAGAGGTATCATGCTGCGCCACTAACCTGGATGTGTAGGTATCCTTGATGAATATGGATACACCCCCTCCTTTTGTATTTCGATCCATGTTCTGTGGCCGAAATGGGTGGTATGAGTTGTAGCCCGGTAGTGCTGGAGTGCTCTCTGGAGCCTTGAACCAGGTTTCAGTTACTGCACAGATGTCGATGTTCTCCATACTGAGGAGTGCTACGAGCGCATGCATTTTGAGATTTAAACTCCTGGCGTTGAGTAGTATAACTCTCATTTTTTTTTATTTGTGCAGTTTATAGAGGTCAGTTTGACTTTTGAGCCTTGCCTAAAAAAGGCACTATGGAGACAGCAAGAGCCTTGGCCAGTATTCAAAAGCCTAGGGGTGACAAGTGCAATGTAGTCCAGGGAGGAACATCTCAGATCATTCACACCAACATGAACAATGACAGAGTCATATTTGTACTTGTTCCGGAATGACCTGAGTGCTTGTGTTATGTGGCGGATTCTGGCTCCTGACAGGCAGCTAACAGTAACCTTCTCCTTGTCCAGCCTAGTGAGTGTGACGTCAGTGTGCCTGACTATAGAGTCACCTTTTACTTGTGTGTTAGGTATGTTATTTTGCCTTAAGGGCTGTGATTGTGTGGCACATTGATTTTGTGTTTTATATGCTGTCTGGTTTGTAATGGGAGGTGCAGGTTTTTTGGGTATCTGCTTTGGAGCTCTCGGATGCTTTTGCTGGTTTTTATTTAGAGCTTCCGAGTATGATTTAGTGTATTTATGTGTAATTTTTGCCAGTGCTGGTTTAGTAGGTCTATGTGAGGCTGGAGTTGTGGTGCAAGTGTTAACCTTCTCCTCATGACTGTCTGTTCCAGTCTTGGGTGGCAAGACCTTAGCCTCCAGTTTGGCTGTATAACTGCATCTCTCGCATATGTTCGTGTTTTGTGGTAGGAGGAGAGGGTTGTCTGTGTACATGAGGCAGGTGTAACATTGCCTCAGGATACCCAGGTTCACCAGCTGAACTGGAGAGTGCACCTGAAGTTGCCATTTGGTTATGCCTGAATAGTAGTCTTTCACTTTTAAACTGTAGCAAACTGCTTACTACAAAGTAGCAATCAGTTTCTACAGTTTAGGCCACACACAGAGTGTTACAGCACTCAGGCTTCACTGCAAATACAATATCAGCTTTTAAAACCTGGTATTACACTAAAGAGTGATTGGGATGATGTATGCCTCCCCCAATTGTACCCCCTAACTGTTTGCACCTGGGAGACTTGTCCCTCTCATCCCAACTTAGCTACGCTACTGGTGAGATACATCCCTAAGGGGACATAGAACTCACTAATTTGTTTAATCAGGGCTCATCATAAGGAATTAGTTACCTCTTTAGACAGTGATGATATACCTTTGGCAATTTGCTGTGTTACATAAAAGGATTTTCTGACAACTATTTTCATGTACTGGTCAAAAGAGAGGGAGTTGTCAACCCAAGTTCCTGGGTCTTTGAATAAATTTTCATTTTGTAGTAGTGTACTTTGTATATTGCATGAAGAAGGGAGGGGGTCATTTACCAAAGTGATAATATGACATATTTTAGCATTTACTTTTAACCCATTTTATGTACTCTAAGAGTTTAGTAGACAGTGTTCATTCTGGAGAGTTTGGATGTTAGAGGGTGACTTAACAACAACCCCCAGTTTGCACTCATCTGGAAACTTTGTTAGCCAGAGGTGTTAGAAATTTGCACAGAAATCTGAGAAATAAATGCCAGAAAGGAGAGGTCTCAGCAATAGGCACTAAGATGCACCACTGGTGACTTGCATTCTTTACTATGAGGGATCTGCAACTCTTTCTGTATAGGGTCTGTCTTTCAGCCAGTTTGCTATCCGTCTCACCACATATAGGTAATTTGCTGAGCATATCAAAACAATCCCGTCTTGGTTTGTGATTTGTTGTGGAGTTGACTGTGGCAAAATAAACTGTTTATTCATCGGACTTGGCCCTCATTTAGATTTCTCCTGTGAACTTTTGACTTTAGGTCATTTTAAGGCACTAAGTTTCTGTGTGATACCAGAGTGGGGAATGATGTTGATGGCCTTGGCTAAGTTAAGATATGCCATGTGTACCTAATGGCCACTGTCTACAACCTCCATAACCCATTCAAAGAAGTTTACCAGATACAATACACAGAATATACCCTTCAGAAAGACAAATTGTGTGGGGAGGGGCAAGTCTAATAAGAGTCACAATGTTGTAATTTATGAGGTCACTTATAATAAATCCCAATGCTTTGTAGATGAGGCTTGTAAGGCTGATAGGTCTGTAATTACATGAGTTGGTTATAAGGACACCCTTCTAGAGGGGCATCATACCTCTTAACTGTCCAGATTTTTGCAGAATGATGAACTTTTTGCCTTGCATTGTTGCTCTATTCCTCATAAAATTTGTGGTTTTCTGGCAAATAACAGGATTGAAGTCACTAAATAATGACAGACATTTCAGTTTACACTTCATAGTATTTAAAAATGCATGCTAACACAAATCCTGTTATTCTAAGTTTATAAGCACAATATTAAAAATGTGTCCCTATTTTTGGGCCTTTACCCCCACACACCTTAATTTAGGCTTTCTTCAGATTTCTTGGTCTAAGAGGTTGAGAAATATGTGGGTCACCATCACTGCAGTGCACTACTCATCAGGGATAGAATCAGTAGTTAAACTTGTTAAACAGTTTAAGGCGTGAGTTTGCAAGGGCATGTTTAACACTGTTAAGTAAAGCAACCAGGTACACATCATATCCCATGGGGGAAGTACTTTTTGGTCTTGATTTGCACTTTCAGTAAATGATTTTTAGAGATAATTCAGGGAGTTAAGGGTTTAGATATTTTAGGGCTTTAGACTGAAGTCTTGGGGGTCATGCTGGCACTAAATTTGTTTGCAAGGATGTTGGCAATGTCTATTGGGTCTGAGTATGAGGCGTCATTATGAGTAAGTAATTAGTGATGTATTGTGTTGTTTCTTATTTTTCTGATATAGCTAAAGAATAATTTCAGAAGCCAGTCTAAGTTCATGAGTTCCTTTGGTAGACATAATAATGTTTGCAATTTTTTTATAATGCTTCTGATATCATCCTTGAAAACAGGGGTTTGAATATACTATCTAATATTAAGGAGTTTCTTTCTTTTGTTAAACAGTTTAGTTATAGTGAAAGATCACCAGGATGGTTTGTTTTAGAATTTCTCATGAAATGTGGTTCTGGTGTGGACTGCTAACGCTAAGCATTCTACTAAATTTGGTATAAAATTCCTTAGTGAAGCTTGCTGCTGTATCGGACTTAGGAATGGTATAGTCATAAGTGAATTTCGATATTTCATCACTCAGTAGGTGGACATTGTTACATTCATAGACCTTAACTTCAGTAGATTTTGCTTTAAGGCCTTTTAGGAGTTTCAAGTAGAAGGTCACAACTTTGTGGTCAGACTCACTGAGGAAGGAGGTGGTCGTATTTGCAAGAATCAGATCCAGAATGCTGTGTTACCTATTAGCTTTATTCATCCAATGCTCAAGGGAGGTTTTTTTTTTTTGTTTATTAAGTTTAAGAATTGTTGGGCAAATCTTACATTGGAGGTATAGGTATCCCAGTTTATTTAAATGTAGTTAAAGTCATCCCAGATAACTGGGTTTGAGTTTTTGCTAATAGAGGGATCATTTAGAACACTGAAGAATCTTATATAGTCATCAGGGGACAAAAGGGAGTTTTTTTATCAAGCTATTAGTCACTGCATTTAAAGTGGAACAGCCTTACAAGACTTTCTGCAAATATATAGAGCTGAGTATATTTTCCTGCATTATTCTGTATTATAGAGCTAAATTGTTGCTTAGATATCTGTTGTCTTAGTGTCCTGCAAATATACAGAGATCAGTATATATTTTTTGGGTTTTATAATTTGCACTCTGATTCCTCACATCTCTGTTGAAACTTTCTTCCCCACCCCCACCCCCTGTTCTGGTAGTAGTTTAAATTTGGTGGCTTTTGCAGTGCCCGCCCCACTGTATATTTGATCTAGGACACTCCCCCAGTTCCATCTCTTTACCGCATTCTACCTAATAAACCCTTTCTGCACTTGCTTTTAGTCCTTTTTAATTTAATTACATTTTTTCAAACTGTGTGTGGACTAATATTGCTACATACTTAAGTGTGCCAGCTTGCACTGCATGTGAATTGTTTTTACTACTGTTTTTACTACTTTTCTGAAAAAAAAAATTGTAAGCCTGTTTCCTACCTTTCCTGTAATTAGTGTTCCAGATACAGATTTGCTGTATCCAGGACTATTTGTAAGCTTCTGAGCCCCCAAGCCTTTCTGTGTTGGAGGGAAGCCTTCTAGCTTATCAGTGGGAGTGGTAAGCACTAGGTAACCTGTCTACCACATAGGGAGTGGTTCTGGCCCAGAATTTGTAGTTATTGGCCATTTGGGCGGTCTTCCATCTCTCTCAACTTTCTGATTTGAAGGCCTGCATTTGCACTTGTTTCTGTCCTGTAACTCCTGGGCCCATCTCATTTGCTCACTCAAAAAAAAAAAAAAAAAAATCTGCTTTTACTGTATTTGTGTTTCTTCCTACTTTAGTTTGCTTTTGCGTCATCTTAAAAGTACTCAATTGTATTTATTACTGCTTGGTGTAACTCATTCTAAGCCTTTTAGTTTAAGCACTTGGGCTTCAGACCAGTTGTTTTACATTAGGAAGGTTTGTGGTCTGCACTGTGGTGGCAGGACAGGTAGCTTACATCCTTCTAAGTTGGGAACTGCTGATTGAGGGCTCAGTGTCTGTTATTCTAAAAGTGTATTAATTCTGTTTTAAGCACTTGGGCTTCAGGCCAGTTATTTTACATTAAAAGGGTTCGTAGTCTGCACTCTTGTGGGAGGAGAGGCTGGACTCTGCCCTTCTAGCTGGGAATTTCTGGTTAAAGGCTTATAGTGCCTGCATATCTAAACTGCTTCTTACTGAAATTGGTACACCTTGTTTGCTGTTGCATAGACTAGATCCAGGCCTGCTGAATCTAGCTTTGTTTTATAACCTGAGCACTAATCCAGGCATTCTTTAAAGTATTCAATTGTATTTATTACTGCTTGGTAGTAACTTGATTAAAGTGTAGCTATCATTCTAAGTCTTTTGGATTAAGCACTTGGGCTTCAGACCAGTTGTTTTACATTAGGAAGGTTTGTGGCCTGCACTGTGGTGGCAGGACAGGTAGCTTACATCCTTCTAAGTTGGGAACTGCTGATTGAGGGCTCAGTGTCTGTTATTCTAAAAGTGTATTAATTCTGGTTTAAGCACTTAGGCTTCACGCCAGTTGTTTTACATTAAGAAGGTTTGTGGTCTGCACTGTAGTGGCAGGACAGGTAGCTTACAACCTTCTAAGTTGGAAACTGCTGATTGAGGGCTCAGTGTCTGTTATTCTAAAAGTGTATTAATTCTGGTTTAAGCACTTAGGCTTCATGCCAGTTGTTTTACATTAAGAAGGTTTGTGGTCTGCACTGTAGTGGCAGAACAGGTAGCTTACATCCTTCTAAGTTGGGAACTGCTGATTGAGGGCTCAGTGTCTGTTATTCTAAAAGTGTATTAGTTCTGGTTTAAGCACTTGGGCTTCAGGCCAGTTATTTTACATTAAGAAGGTTCGTGGTCTGCACTCTTGTGGGAGGAGAGGCTGGACTCTGCCCTTCTGAGCTGGGAATTTCTGGTTAAAGGCTTATAGTGCCTGCATATTTGAACTGTTTCTTACTGAAATTGGTACACCTTGTTTGCTGTAGCATAGACTAGATCCAGGCCTGCTGAATCTAGCTTTATTTGTATGCTGCTTATTTGTTTGCTTGTTATTTCCCTGAAACACTAATTCCACCTAAAATGCGGCTTTTCAGTGCTTCTGTGGATCCCTAGTGATATCTGCATTGCTTAGTGTACTTATTTCCTTGTTTCACTTGAAAGAAAGTTGCTGTTTGTCGTTTTTGCATTGAAGTTACCTGAAATACATTGCATTTAAGTTACCTGGCACTTGCTCACTAAAGCAATTATATAAGTCAGCACTAAAATATTAAAAGCACTACACCCTCACAAACTCCCCTTAATTACCTCGTTCCCCATTAGCCCTTTTTTTCAATTATAAAGGAATTCCCAGTACTATTCTAACATGTCGAAAGGTCAGTTGTCAATCTCTTCTCCGGTCCAGCTAGTGAATCTGGGAATCTTGAGGCAATGTTACAACTGCCTCATGTACACAGACAACCCTCTCCTCCTCCCAACAAATTCCAACACATGTGAGAGATGCAACCATATAGCCATACTGGAGGCTAAGCTTTCTCAACTCAGTACTGGCGAAACCAGTCAGGAGGAGAAGGAAACCACACTCACTACAATTCCAGTCTCACATAGACCTACCACGACAGCAAACCAAACACATAAACACACAAAAACATACTCAGAGGCTCTAAATAAAAATCTGCCTAAGCAGCAGAGACCTCCAAAGCAGACACCCAAGCAACCGCTACCCCAAAACAAAACACATGCAACACATAGCTCACAAAGCCAGTGTGCCGAACAGTCACAGCCCTTAAGGCTAAACAACACACCTGATACACTTGTAATAGGTGACTCTATCGTCAGGCACACTGACATCCCGCTCACCAGGCTGAACAAGGAGAAGGTCACGGTGAGCTGCCTGTCGGGCGCTAGGATCTGCCACATAACACAAGCACTCAGGTCACTCCAAGGCAAGTACAAATATGACTCAGTCATTGTCCATGCTGGTGTGAATGACCTGAGACGTACCTTCCTGGACTACATGAAAAGAGACATAGAGGAACTCTCTGAGCATGTAGCCCAGGCCGGTATGACCCTGACCTTGAGTAGCATCTTACCCTCACCAAGAATGATGCCACAATATGAAGACAAGATGATCAATTTCAACAATTGGCTTAAGTATTGGTGTCATTCAAAGGGGATCCAATGCCTGTCAGCCTGGGATGACATGCTCGACAAGCCACGATGCTTCACTAGGGACGGCTTGCACCTGTCACCCCTGGGCTTTCGGATATTGGCAAAGGCTCTTGCTACCCCAATAGTGCCTTTTTTAGGCAAGGCTCAAAAGACAAACCCACCTCCATAGGTATCACAAGGCATAAGAAACTAAGAGTAATGCTACTCAATGCCAAAAGTCTAAACCTCAAGATGCACGCACTCGAAACTCTCCTTAGCATGGAGAACATCAATATCTGTGCAGTAACAGAAACCTGGTTCAAGGCACCTGAGAGCACCCCAGCACTACCAGGTTATACCTCATACCATGCTATTCGGCCCCAAAACTTGGACCGTACCACAAAAGGAGGGGGAGTATCAATATTCGTCAAAGATACCCACACCTCCAGGTTGGTGGCACAGCACGAAGCATCAGAGACTATCCATGTGCATCTAACAGTGGGTTAAACTGCCTTCCAGTTTATAGCCTGCTACAGACCACCCTCCCAAACCCAGGAACCCCACTCGGCCTTCCTGAGAACACTGGAAAATATGAAGGTCTCTCCAAACACCATTATATCGGGTGACTTCAACTACCCAGACATAGACTGGGAGCATTACTCTAGCTCCAACACCCTAGCCCAAAGGTTCCTAGAATTTATAAACTCAAATGCTATGGAACAACTTGTTACCACTCCCACAAGAGGGGAAAATATACTGGACCTGATCATCACCAACATGGGGACTCTATGCTCCAGACCAGAAGTGTATCCCTCACTGGTAAGATCAGACCATAAACTAATCTCACTGGATATTCACATCCCGACTCCACCCCCTGCCCTGAAAACCACAGTGAAAAACTTCTCTAAAGCAAATTTCACACTCCTCAAAACCGAGGTGGAATCCTTCAAAGCCCCTGGGTCTGTGGAAAATATGTCCCAGACCGCAGAATCCTTTATAAACGCATTCTATGAACACCGTCAGGAATGCATGGATCATGCAATCCCAAATAAAACCAAGACCCAATCCTCCAAAGGCAGACGTCCTGTCTGGTGGACCCCATCCACAAACAAACTATACAATAGAAGGAGGAGGCTACTACATGATAGAGCAAAATCCCAAAAAGGGAAGGCATCTCTGATCAGTATTAGCAAAAAACTACGGGCATTCATAAAATCGTCTAAGGCCAGCTTCGAGAGAAAAATTGCAAAGGACACTACGGATAATCACAAGGCTTTCTTTAGTTATGTTAGGAACCTGGGTAGGAATTCCCAGATATGTTCAGAATTAGTCCAAAATGACAAAAAATACACTGAACCCACAGACATTGCCAACATCCTAGCAGACAGGTTCAGCGCAAACCCCACCCACCAAAAGGGCAAATATTTATCCCAGCAGAGTGCTGCCCCCCCTGACATCTCAGATGCTTAGGTAAGAGCTGCCCTCTCCAAAGCAAAAAACACAGCATCAATGGGACCAGACGGTGTCCCGGGCTGCATCCTACATGAACTCCAAGAAGAGCTAAACCCAAACATAAAACTACTGTTCAATCTCAGCCTTACTACAGGATATGTACCCAAAGAGTGGCGTACAGCAACAGTGGCCCCTCTCCACAAAGGTGGTGCCTCAACGGATCCTGGAAACTATCGCCCCATAAGCCTGACTAGCTTGGTCTGCAAAGCTATAGAAAGGATCATCATGGACCTCATAAATAAAGATATTGGGGACCTACAGACACTGGATCCTACCCAGTTTGGCTTTGTTAAGGGCAGATCCTGCCTCTTAAATCTGGTTGATTCCTTTGAAACAGTCACCAAGGCCAATGACGAGGGGAAGGTGGTCCACACAGCCTACGTGGACCTCGCAAAAGCCTTCGATACAATACCCACTCGGGCATTATAGATAAGCTCACCAGCTTAAATATAAACCCCTATGTCACTAGATGGGTTGCAAACTGGTTCAAGGACAGAACCCACATGGTTAGAATTGCTGGAGCCATGTCAGACTCCAAACCAGTTACAAGTGGCGTCCCACAAGGCTCAGTCCTGGGACCTCTCTTGTTCGGTATATATTTCTCGAGGTACAGGCCAACACGGAAGGACCATGGCTGACTAAGTTCGCAGATGACTGCAAACTGGGCGCCATAATCGGCTCTCCAGCCGACACAAGCATCTTCCAAAAGGGCCTCATAGAAACAGACAACTGGTGCCAGAGCCATGGCCTCAAGCTAAACGCCAAAAACTGTATAGTCATCCCCTTTGGCAAAAACAAAGTGCCCACAAATTACCACATAGGTGGTAATCCATTAAGTACAGAAGAAGTAATTAGGGACCTGGGGACCCAAGTTGATAGCAATCTCTCATTTGACAACCACGTGGCCAAAGTCATTAGAAAAACATTTTATATAGCCCACCTAATCATGAAGGGATTCACATCTAGATCAGGGGTGGTCATCGTGCCTCTTTACTCATCCCTCATCAGGCCCATAATTGAGTACGATGCCCCTTTTGGGATGTACCTTACCAGACACCTGCAGCAACTGGAAAGACCCCAAAAGTACCTCACCAAGAGGATCAAAGGGCTCAAACAGATGCCATATGCTGCCCGGTTAAAGAAACTCCAGCTCTACTCAGTGGCATACCGCCTTCTCAGAGGCGATCTATGCCTGACGTATAAAGCCGTGTCCAACCCGGAATTAATGGACATGCTGCACCTCAGAAAATCCAAATCCCATTGAGCTATGCGCTCGAGAGACTTGAACCTCAGCACTGAAATAAATAGGACATGCTGGAGAGACAGATTCATAACCCAGAGGCTCCCTTCACTCTGGAATAAAATCCCAGTCCAGGTTAGGCAGAGTCCCTCATTGACTCTCTTCAAGAGGAATCTTGATGAGTGGATGGGAGATCGTAGGTTTACCCCGGGTATCACTTCTGTGCCACTGTTAGACAGAGGCACAGTATACTAACCTCGAAAAAGGGCATAGCAAAATTAATTTAAAATGGGTGGCGAAAGCCAAACACATTCTGGCTAGGCTTATAAATGCCCTAGGGCAGATAGCCTAGTATGAACCTATGAACCTATAATTAATCTTGTCTAGCCTGATATGTAATTCAATGAGTTCAGTTTGTGGGTGGCCTAGAGCAAACATTCTCCTTGACAAATATAGAGTTTTCACCACAGCTGCTATTAGGCCTGAAGCCATAAAAAGTGAAAATTGAGAAAAGGCTGTCTTTATATTTGTGGGCCTGGATGTTTTCCAGATGCAGGCAATTTATTGTTTAGACTGCCAACTTTGGGATTAATATGATAGTTGTATTAGAATGTCCATTAACTGGACTCTGCTTAAAAACAAGTAATATGGGGAATGGACAGTATATCAAAGCCATGGAACAAGAGGTACAAACTATCCTTAACAAATTAATCCAATAATGTGAGCTTCAACCCTGTTTATTCCTAATTCAGTATGTAGAGAACTGAAATTGTGTTCTGAGATTTTGGGTTGAAATGCTAACAGATTACATTTAATCTATAGAAAAGTGTGTATTCTAAAATACATAGTGTGTGTGTGTGTGTGTGTGTGTGTGTGTGTGTGTGTGTGTGTGTGTGTGTGTGTGTGTGTGTGCGCGTGTGTGCGTGTGTGTGTGCATGTGCGTGTGTGCGCGTGTGTGCGTGTGTGTATCCTGAATTAAGCTTTTTGCTTCCACTGTTGATCATTTTTGAGGATTAATTTAATACAGATTAATATCAGACATTATTATTTTCCCTGCTTCCTTTATTCCAGATGTTAATTGACTGGTGTTCTACAACAGTATGCAAAAATGGAGCAAAGTGCACTCAGAAAGATACTGACTTCCACTGCCAGTGTCAGAGTAGCTGGACTGGACAATACTGTGACATTCCAAAGGTCTCTTGCGAGGTGGCAGCACAAAAACAGGGTAGGTACCATCAATGCTAAATAAGCTTTTCATAAACAAATTAAGTGATTAGAAGAAAAAGCATGCATTAGTTGGCACAAAGTTTGATACTAAATTGAGAATCATACCAAGTCTTGGTCAATTCTTTTCTTTTTGTTCATCTTCTGTACCAAACCTTGCATTGCCATCACTAGGTCGTGTGTTTGAAAGGACGCTGTATCTTGTAACACAGCTAGTTAACAAGCTTAATAAATATGTGTTTTCCTAAAACCCTGTTTAGAGGTCAAAGAAAATATAATGTGATAAGGCTTATGAAAGTTAATAGTACATTCAGAATGCTTTTTTAAAATAATTATGTCATAATTTTTTGAATGTCATAATTTTTTGAATTAACTCCTTCAGTCCTGAGCAGTAGGAAATTAATTAATTCCCTTGTTTTCAGAGCTCTTCTAAGCCAGGAAGTCACTTGTTCCTGTCTACATTTTCCCAAAATCCCCTACTGAAATCGTAGTTCACAACATTTGCAGTATCTGCTAAACTATATGTTATTAAAAATGAAAAAAATTAAAGATCTTTCATAGACAATAGGCTACACATTGATGTAAGCATGCTGAATTTACATTGCAGATTTATGAAAGAAAAGTGTTATTTTATTTGTCAAAAATTACTAATGTTATGATCAGGCAAAGGACTATCTCTGTAAGTGTACAAGATAGATACACATCTATGGGAGAATTGTTTACCTATTTGAGAGCTTTCCAGTGGGTGTATGATAAGACAGGGTAGCCTACTGCTACTTTGTGATATTGCAGAATCTATACAAATTATATATATATATATGTACACAATATTTTCTCAGTATTTCAAAACAATATTAATCTGTAAAACCACATGTTAGCTGGCAAGTATCCATGGCAGCATTATCCCTGGGATCATTTCTTGTGTGTGCATTTAGGTGGTTGCCTTTGCTAATGTTATACATGGGCCTATGGGAAGAACACTAACATTAAATTCAGGAACATAGTAATGATATGATAATGAGGTATTTTTCATTGTGGCCATACCTATCTTTGAATTAATTTTTCTCACTGTTGTAGTAATTAGCCAACTTGTACTGGGCAATTAGCACTAGCAATGAAAGGTTTACTATCATAACACTGAAGTGCACTTTATCGACTGGTGAAACCTCGGATTACAGTTTCAAAGGGGCTAAATATCGAACTTAGATGTAGCGAACCTGCATCCCCAAACACCAAATGGCACATGATGTCCAACAGTCACATTCCCATAGCAGCGAATTGCAATCATCGATATTCACATGGCTTGAAATGGGGACATGAATATGTTTTAACTTTCGACAATATGATTCAGCGACGTGCATAACTGACCAAGTGCACTTCAAGGTTATGATAGTAAATGCAGTGAAAATTTCTTTGAATACCAGAGTATATGCCTTAATGTTTTCTATAAGATGGCACCAATTTTTTTCACCTGTAGACCACACAGCTTCTATGAAATTAATGCAGTTATGAAACTGTAGCTAATAGTCCTAACTATTTTACTAATATAAGTATATCTCAACATGTCTCCATAGCACCCACCATGTTGTAATATCATTTTTTAATAACAACTACTGCTTGTATACATCATCCCCAACATGACAGTATCAACTTCATTTCTGCATTATTAACATAAACATGGAAAATATCTCATATTTTTCATAACATTTTGCAATCACTCCTTAATGTCTCCAGCTCTGTACATCCATTACTGTCCATTGCATGATTAGCAAAGCATATCAGCCTGTAGATGTCTCCTTGTTGCCTTAGTTTTAGGTATACATCTGTACAAGGACTTCTGAAATTATACTTTGAAAACACTGATGCATATATTTGTTTCAGAAGTATAGAGAAGTCTTCTGTAAAGGTGAGTATATTCTTACAGGATACATAGGAACTCTGCTTTCTTGACAACTAAACTCTTGCAGAAAGCAAAGAGTTAAGAACTAACTCATAAAATATGCATTATATGACAGGATTGTGGAATACATGGAATGCCAGATTGTTCTTTATAGAAAAAACTGCAGAAACCTGATTATAGAATTACAGCTAAAGACAGGATTCTGAAATGGGTAACACAATTCCATGATCGTGGAATACAAGGAATATGAAGCTGCTGCCTATAAAGTGGCTTGTAAAAGAGTTGGATTATTGCCTTTCTACTGAGAGAGTGAACCATGGAGTACATATACTATTAGAACATTTCTTAAAATATTTCTTAAAACAAGATTATTGACTACATGCAGTATGAACCGGTTGTATATAATGGATTGCAATTACCTAGATTATAGATTTGTCATTTAAAGAAAGAATTGAAAATGACTGCTGCCTATGTAATGAACTGCAGAATACACACAAAATATGGAGCTAAGAACAAACTGGTTGCTACCAAAATGATTCAGGAATATTAAACTGCTACAAAAAAAAGAAAGAGATGAACTGCTGTAATATAGATCTGTAATGTACAGAAACAGTTGTCGTCGGACTACCAATTCCTTTGTCTATCTTGTTAAACCTGTAAATATTTAGCACCATTTCCTTCGCAGCTGGGCATATCTGCTATGCCTGTCCACTACTGTATCTGGATTGGATTATAACTGGGACCTTTGGCCATGCATGTTTGAAAGGGTCTGATTATCCATTCATCACATGCATCAGTAATGGATAATAAGCATTGTGCATTTTTATTTTAGTTTGCTTTACCTGCACTGTCAGTTTGTCCCCAGAATCAAGTTGAACAGACAATTTATGTGTGCCTAGCATGACTCCACTTGCTTTCCAGCTTTAATCGTTACAGCATCATTTTACTTTATTAGTTCTACATACTTTCTTAAATAAAATATCTGAAATAAGTAAGTGAAATCTAAAGGAATAATATTATTATTATACCCGAAACATAGATCTGTATCTGGAGCATTAGGAACACCAAAAGTTTACTTAAAGAAAACAATCCTGAGTACAGGAATATAGGAATTTTAGTTTACTAAATGAGTATTTAAAAAGGGCTTTGTATCGCTTGGAGTATGGAAACTCTGCTAAAGACAGAATTAGAAATACATAGGAAAGGGAGATGAATACCTGAAGAAATAATTGTGGAACATTTAAAATATGGAGCTGCATATGGAACTACTGAGTTAAAAAAGGATCTGGGGATGCCAGGATTATTGAAATGTTCCTATCACAGGAGATGTTGACAAAAAAAAGGTTCATGTAACATCAGGGACATAAACCCGCTGCATGAAGTAAGGACCACATAACGTCAGGAATATGGAAATGTTTTATGGAATATGTGGTGGGAATACATAACTGTTACTAAAAAGGAATTCTAAATGCCTGGAATATGAAACTGCTAAAGAAGAAATGGAAGAAGGATTATAGAAAAAACAGAGACTATGGAAATGTAGCATAAAGAAATAATAAAAGCACATTTTAAATATGAAACTTCTGTCTAAAGAAAAGATCATAAAATTTGTAGAGTACTGTATTATTTCCTAACTAAGAGGAAGGTTTAAGTCAAAATTAAAGAAGATCTTCTGGCATTTGCATGTTATAGGTAAATGGTATTGCCAGCTTGGAATGACTGTAGAAAGATGTAAGAGGAGCCTGAAAGAAGTGAAAGGTAGGTGTCAGGAGACGGGGGTTAAAACAAGAATGTAGTTGTTTGCAGGAGTTGGATAAGGTCACTGAATTATTTGACTTCCTTTAGTAAGTTCATGTATGTGTTCATACAGTGGGAATACATGGAATATGAAAATGTTGCTTAAAGAAGC